>NC_003075.7:15517732-15824464 GCF_000001735.4 Arabidopsis thaliana
AAGGGCTTGACATAAACGAGAAGACCTATGAGGTATAAGACACTTACGATTTGTCGTCCCCAAATTTCCACCACTCAGGCTCATACCATTGACTTCCCCTGAATACCAAGAAACAACCCATTTAATATGAGAATGAGAATGTTAATTATGAGACTTTTGGGCAATTGTCACAGCTAGGAAATCTCAATTATGTGAACTGAAGATAGTTGAGAATATACGAACTCTTCAGTAATCACATCTCCAGATTTCATGCACCCAATGTAAGCACCATCTTGACTACGACGACTTTCAAGAAGCGCAATCATCCCCTCTGTTAGACCGAAAACATTTGTTACTCAAAGACATCGTTGATACCCTGATTGGATCAAACATAGCTTTGCAAGACAAAGAGATGAAAGAGGAAGTACTACCAAGATCCAAGTCAACGTTGTCATCAACTTTGACATAAAACTCTGCGTCCCAATTCTGAACAGCAGCACTGTAGAAGAACTTCACTTTCTTCGGTAACTCTTCTTGGGCTTCCTCGTGATTCTCCTAATAATCCATCATATTTCGAGAGAAAAATGTAGATTGGAAGCCACATCAGTGAGAAGAAATTCATATATGAAGGCAATGAAAAGAAGCAAAAGAGTTATCCTTACTTACAAGAATCAAAAAGTCTTTAGTTGCACGATTTTCTTCGTCAATTTTTCTATCTAGGCTATCACCTCGGTTAGCACTGGAAATTTATAAAGCATTAACATTAGACCATGAAAAACTTTAAAATTCTAAAGAAATGAAGAATAAAGTGAGTAGGAAAACCTCCGACCAATCACAAAGCGTATGACAACTCCTCTTTCCTCAAGTTTTTTAAGAGCATCATCTAAATAGAAGTAAATTTCATAAGAGAATACTTAATATATTGTACCAAATATTTTTAATGAAACATTGTTAAATGACCATACAAAGCAGGGGTGATAATTCTACCTCGTGGCATCCAAGAGCCTCTAAATTTATTGCGCTTCAAGTGACTTCCAAAGCCTGTGTAAACTCCAATAACAGCTAGCATTTTCTTCCCTGAAGAAGAGACACTTTTCTGTTTTTTAAGATAGCCTTGACTCTTTGCCTGTGCCAACTCCATTTCAGTTTCAACAATTCTCCTCTCAAGATCTCTATAAAACAGTTACATTGTGTGTTAGTATATGCAGAACAAAAAAACATCTTATTGAGTAAGAAATTCAGCTTACTTGCATCCAAGGACCACAAGTTTGTCCTCCACCGTAAGAACCTTAGGCCTCTATACTCCACAAGAACATGATCAACATTAAAGACAAAACATTTGATTAGTGAAAATGACGCGTTTAAATGGATACTAGTTCCTTCTATTCAAGAAAGACCAACCTGATCATAATTCATCTTAAGCACAGTATTGAGTGCTGCTCTGTACTGCGCATCTTGCCATAACCTAAACGTAAGAAACAACACCATTATAGAGATCAGTATCAGTTAATAAGATCCAGGGATCGAAATTGAGCTCGTTATTGGTAGATTGTACGACTATTTACTGTAATGGAACTCAAACCCAAAATACACATTGCAATACAGTTATATCTGAAATTACAGAAATCTAGAATGGTAACAAATCGGCGAAAAATTGTAGAAAAACGGAAGAATCTAGCATCTGCGAGATCTATCAACAACTATGAAGACAGTGTTCCATGACGATTACAATCCTCATTCAATTCCGGGATGCATTCCGAAGAACACATCTAGAATCAGTGAGATTTGATATTACTCAACAGGAAAAAAATCAGACGGAAATGGAAGAAAAAAGCGACGTACCGGCCAGCGACGTAGAGCCAAGCAAGACAAGAGAAGAAGGCCAAGATAAGAGAGGGCTTGGAGGTGTTCTGAGACTTGGAAAACCTACCTCGCCGGTCTGATTTCCCTGAGACCGTCGTTGGTAAGCTCTCCATCTCTATCCACGGCGAGAGGGAGAGAGATCGGAGGCACGAATTCTCAGATTCAAAATTGAGAAAGTGAAGAAGGATAAGCAAATCTAAGAAGTAACAGATGATGATAATGAAGCTTTGGATTTGTTTCCTTGTTCGAATTATAACTTTTTTTGTTGCTGGACTGGGAAGCGTTTCCTTTGTGGTCGTCGGTTATTCCGACATGATTCCGATTTCAGGTGACCAGAATAGTTTCGAAACACTCTGATTCACACAGCAGGTTTAGAGCTCATATTCACGAAGATTTTTCTGTTAAAATACATTACTAACATTCATTGAAATTTGATTTAAAAAATATACATGCATTGAAATTTGATTTTGTAAATTTATTTCTGAAATGAATAGTAGAATTCGTGTATCTTTCTTAAAGGATTCATAACATTCCATACCAAAAAGAGCAAAACATTCACCATCAATAAAATCAAAATATAAAATCTCTCTTTAGGTCAGTCTGAAAGGTCTCTGCACTATAACAGTTCTCTACACTAACCAACATTTGCATAAACCAATGTTAGATCGCTTGGGGAATTTGCTTGACGCTGATTTCTTCCAAGTCTATCCTGGAATATTTTTTAACTGGTACAAGTGAAAACCCCTGAGTCTTGGACTGTTGGTTAACGCTTAGCGGCTAGCGGGTAACAAGCTAGTGAGTGAAGGCACTCCTTGGCTTCTCATCTGCTCTTGTGCGCTCTTCATTTCCTCGGGATCTGTTTATCACACATACCAACAATTCTCATCAAACCATTTACATCTAATTTGCTAGGTTTCAATTCAGCAATAGCTTGAAGAGATTTATGAAATGATAAAAAAACAAGGCACTGCTAGAATCCTCAGTAGATTAGGTACACTGTTAGGTTGGTTACTGTCGCATTGATTGCTACTAGAGAGGGAGAGACCCACAAATCGGTTTAATGATGAACATTATCAATACATGGATACAAGTGAAGAGTTTAGAGACGTGTACCTATGTTTTCCATCAACTTAGGCATTAAGAACACGACAACGACCATGAATCCCACCATAAGACCCATTGGACTTTTCACAATTGACATTACAGAGAAAGGTTCTCGCATCTGCAAATAGTACATGATCGATCAGAAAACAGGAGGAAGACGCATATAGCTAAAACTAACACATACAAAATAGAAGAAGATACAGTATGAAGTATTCACCTCGTAGTATTGCTCTGCCCGCAATGGCTCCAAAACCAGCTCAGTAAGACTCCTTCTGGTTTCTGTAAGTGTTGCTTGAACCTTGCCACGATGCCGAGCACTAACATCAACTCGCACCTAATTTAAAATATTTGATTGACAGATGAGAAGCAAGTTCTCAAAATAGATGTAGTTCATAGAATATTGCAACTAAAAGATCTTACTGGGGAGAAGAAGTAGCCCAGTGCATAAACTTCAATCAGATGAGTCCCCGCTGGCACTTTGTGGCTTTGAAATTAGAGAAGTAAAGGAAAACGAAGATCAAAAATACTGATACTATTGTTCTCACAACAAAATACGGTGTCAAGTTTTCTCAACTATATCTAAAAAAAATTATACCAAAAGCTACAGATGTGTGAGATGACAAATTTGAAAGATGAGTAAGAAACCAATTAGTAGATATCGTGAGTAAATAACTAGAAGAACATATTGTTTGAAGAAGGAACAGTAGGATACAAGGTAAAGTATCCATCCGGCCTGAGGAAAGTAACATGCTGTCCACCGTTGAGTATAACTTTGATATTTGAGAATTTAGCTGCATGACCAATCACGGTGCCTGCCATAATAACTTTTAGATTAGTTTGCAGTAAAAGAGTAGTGAGGCTATTACGTAATGGATACGAGACGGTGGTTGAAGTATCATGTAATTAGAATAATATGAAGTACTCAAGAGACATATCAAAACGTATTTGCTAATATTCTTAAGCAAACACTGCTTTTAGCCAGTCTACCACTTATAGAGATGGCATACTACATAGCAAATTCATACATGGAATTACTAATACCTACTTCTCACTTGCTGAAACTATCTAAGCCACAAATATACATCAATATCACAAGACATACTAATTACACAGAGCAAACACACCCATAGTGGAAGTTGCATAACAGCTATAAATCTGCTATTGAGTATTGACCAATAGAAATAAGTTGTAGATAATTGTATTTTTCCTTAGAACAGTGCCATGAACGGAGGTTTCAGATAATTGACTGATAAAACCAAAAACATAGCAAAAATTGAGTAAAAAAAAACTGAGTTCTCGAGAGAAAAGACAAAGAATGAATTGTGAAACCTACTTGCTGGAACCCTCACTCTACCCGTGATCGTGTAACTATCCTCAGACCTGAAAAAACCAAACAGATAAGAAAAGGAAAGAATGAATTGAACAGCTGAATTCAATCAAAGACAAGAATTTAATAATATCCTTGGGATGTATAAGCAGCTAAAGTAGTAAATTCGTCAAACAAGTAGATCAAATTGAAATCAACGTTGCACAAATTATTATCAAACCCCAAAACTTGGAGATAACGATATCAAGATCACTAAACTACGAGGGAAGACTTAGAGGGTAATGCTAAAAAGATATCGCAGCTACGAAAAGCAACGACTGAATGAAAATTAAAGCTCTATGTCAACAAGCTCTATAGAGGATTTGTGGAGATAGAGGATTGATTACCCAGATGAGATCGGAAGAGTGGAAGCAAAGAAGAAGAAGAAGAGAGAAAAAGCGATAAGGGAAGTGGATCTGAAAATCGGCGCCATGGTCTTCGTCAGCAGATCGTCGAAAGCCAGACGACGATTTTATAAATCGTTCGATTTCAGGGGAAGAGGAAGAAACACAGACAGAACAAGGCGAACTAAACTTTCTGGCTCAGAAAGAAGGTTCGTTCTGAACCAATAATCGTAATTATCAATTACTGGCTTTTAATTTAGAATAATAAAACAACATTAACATAGAATTTTTTTCATATCTGTCAACGTAAGGTTATTGGTTGATGGAGTTTTAAAGATCAAAAAAATATTTTATCTATGCCAACAAGGTTATTAGTTCGGTTTCATGTATACGAGCTAGTTCAAACATGAATTTGATTTTTTCTTTCACTCATCTTTGCTCAACAGACAACAACTCTCTCTGGTTTGCACTTTCTTTTTCCAAAGACGTGCACATGGGAATCAAAAACGTTGGTAATCACATTCTTATCTTTCATCCATTAAACAGGGAAAATTCCCTTTTAGCTTTCAATTCCAACCAAGAATCTTCTAGGATACATTTTCTACCCAGAAATACCACAAAACAACCAAAAAAAAAGAATCATATGTGCTACAATCCAAGCTTCTTTGAGAACAAATCCGATATGTTAGCTATTACGAATCCAGCAAACACCTGCAAAATAAACCAAATGCTAATTCTTGAGCATCAGGAAAAATTATTCATTCTCTGTTGTTGATGGAATATAAGTTTTAGTTACCTGAGTAGAGCCAAGAATGTAAATGGCTGAATAATGACGACCATGGATCATCATGTCAGCAACCATCGCAAGCGGAATTGTGAGAGACATGCCCAGTGTCGCTACCAGCGGAGTTGTCCACACCACAGAAAGTGCCCTTTGGTTGCAAAAGCACCAAAACAGCCAAGTTATTTTCTAAACAAGTAATTACACACCTCTTTATAGGATCTAGCCTAGCAATAAACAAGACACTTGTAGCTAAACTCAACATTGCTTGTTGGGTCCACTTTATCTTGTAATAGCTGAAATCATTAAAACATACCAAAAATAGTCAGAGAGGACACTTCCGATGAAACCGTTGGCTAAGACAACTTCATCAACTTTCACAGAGTGTGGTATGGTAAACTTTGGTTCGATCCCTAATGCTGTCAATGGCCACACTGAAACATACAACCAAAAAACAAACTTTTTGAATAAGAGTCAACTTTTCCATGTCTCATATGTTATGTTTCTCGGATGATACACTTGTAAAAATGAATGGAAGATATTAGTATACCAAGCCACCAGAGAGCAACAAGTGTAAATAATCCTATGTATCCAAACAGCTTTTGGACATCAACCCCTTCTCCTTCTTCACCGGCAAACTTCTTAAGAAGCACTGTGTTGTCAATATCAGAAGGGTACAAGCCATCAATGAGGTTATCCTCCCCAACACACTAATACTCTAAACCTTTAAAGATTAATCATTTCTAACCTGTAAAAAGTCCATAAGAGACCGCAGAGAGAAGCCCAAAAAGATCTCCCATAAGGGATCGTTCCCCGTTGCTAAACACAAATATCAACTGTACGTTAAAAAAATATGGTTGATGAAACTGGAAAACTCATGGAATCAAGAAATGCTATGAGAATGAGACAAATTGAGCTATCAATTTAAAACGCAGCCCAGGGTGAGCTTTTGAATACATATAAGAAAAAGATGCATGGTGAACGAATTAGGATGAAAAACTTACAGTGAAGAATTTAATTGCGACTCATCAGAAGCCCAAGTTTTCCCTAGCGTCGTCATGACCACACCAGCCATGCTGACAAATACAGCCACTACTTTCGACAGGTTCAAGGTATCTTGGCCCAAAAATACACCAATGAACAGAGTAAACAGTCCCGAGGTTGAAGACAATACAGTAGTACTTGCCACACTTGTACGAGCAAGAGCAGCATTGGACAGATACTGTATCATCAAAAACAGCAAACAAATATCAATACCAAGGTTTAAAAGAGGACACTTTCAGGCACCACCATCAAAACAATACAACGAGCATATCAAAGAAAATTCACCTCTGTTACAAACCAAATTGGTGCGAGGTAAAGGCCGTACATTGCAATCTGCTTAGTCGTGATCTCTTTCCTCTGTTTCAGAGTCTGCACTTCTTCTCTAACTTTACCGATCAAGGGTCTCTCATCTTCTTCTTCATGGGATGAAAGGTGTTCCTCACTATCTTTCTTAGTTATAGTCCCTTGAAGTCCCATTTCAATGATTTTATGCCTCAAAGGAGAACCGAGCTCAACCGAGGAATCATCGGTCAAAGCGGGAATTTTATTGGATTTGGAAGAGCGTCGATCTAAATATCGACAAAGCCAGTCTTTGAGGAATGCAACGGGAAGGTAAACAATCATAAGAGAAGCTCCAAGATATGTGACTGCAAATGGCTGCTTATAGGCTGTAAAGATATCCTGGTCAAAATTGAAGTCAAACCATTCAATAAATTATCAAACCATTTAAACAGAGATCTGAATTTGCATTTGCCATTTGATTCATCAAACTCAAACCGCTAATTCAAAGCTCGAAGAACATGATTGAAAACAAGCCTAATGGAATAAGATCCAAATGAAACATCCATAACCTCAAAAGATGAAAGCTTTAAACAAAATTGAAGAGACAATGAATGAATACCTGAGTAACTTCAGCGGAGGTGACCCATATGATAACAACAGTGCCAATCAAGAACAGACCAGCTTTGTATCTCCAACCCATTTAATATAAAAAAACTCTAAATTGAAGCCCAGAAATGAAGATCCAGGAGTTTTGAGTGCAGAGATCTGCTCGTGTAAATTGACTTCTTTGAGCTAGGAAGGAGATTGAATTAGATCAGGCAGAGGAAGTGATTCGGGGAAGGCGGTGGAGTGAAGAAGAGAAAAAGGGAAAATTCAGAGACGACGGGAAAATTGACCATCTCAGAAAAAAAAACATAAAACGGAAGAGTAACCGCGAGGGAAGGAACGGGGCACGCAGAGGGAAAGCGTTAGACCAGGAAATATTTACACTTTTGTTTTTTTTTGTAAGGAAAGTAAATAATCATGTTTTTTTTAATAAATATATAGTATTAATTTTGTTATGACTTTAATTGGACTGTAGAATTTTTAGTAAGCGTGATGTAGCCGTCTTTTCTTTTCTTCTTTTTCTGTAACGATATTTAAACCGTAAAGTCGACGCTTTTTATTTTTTTTGGTTCAACCAAACATTTTAGTATTTTGATCATATATGGATATAAATTCCATCCTTTTAGTTAGTAAACATGGTGTTGATAAAAACAAAATTTTATATTTGAAATGCTGCTATTATATAAATAAAAGGTTAAATCCACCTACTATAATTTATTTAGCTATTATTAGGTGGCATGACAAGATGTCAAGTTGGTGAATGAGGTGCGTCTGGCCTTAACTAGAGATGATACCCATATTTTATTTTCGGACGACAATTTATGACACTTGTTGTATCTTGTTCTCCTATCTTTCTTTTCTAATATTTACATTCGATTTATGATCAACAAATGGCTTCAATTGTAAAATGACAAGAATTTGTAGGGTCAACGACGTACAAGATCATTCAACTGCCGACTTCAGAAGTTGGTGTGGATATACGAGAGAGGAAGTCACATAAACAAAGAACATGAAGATTCAAAGAGTTGTATGAACATATCAGACAAAGCAAGCCTGTTCACTTTTCCACTATGTATGTAATTTATAGAACATGATGTCAACAAAGATTCACACACTTCGCAAAGCAATGAGCTTTTACATTGCTCTATAAATAAGTATACTTTTTCATATACGTGAGTTGGAAACATAAGCTTTTTAAGCCACATGAAAATGCTCAGGAAAACACAAGGTTTACAATCAGATGAGGAGATAAAAAGTCGTGGCAACGCGCAGAATCGGGATGGATTCCTTAAGAGACAGATGCACTTAAATGCAAGATGGTAGAGTAGGTCCGTGGCAGAGAAAGGCCACTGCAATGTATATGATCACCAGTAGTAGTAGTATTAAGAGGACCCTGCAAGAGACAAAAAGGGTTAGGAATTAGGAACTATGTTCGATTCTTAAAAAATTCTCACTTGACATTACAAATGTGGAACTTGGGGTGATTAAAGTACTTTTTGCTATAGTTAAATGTGTTCTTAGGCCAAAAACTAGTTTTAGTATACAGTCTTGCAATCATAATACTGAAAATTGTTTACTAAGGTTTTAGGAAACATACGTGAGCTTGCAGTTTCTCCACCAGACGTTGCTTCTAAAACGACGAGCTTGCTTTCTGAACCGGAATGTATTCCCCTGCATATTGGCGGTTTTATCGACAAGAAGCTCCAAACGTTCACCTCTATCTAGGACTTTGTCAATGTTTTCTATCATGACACCCCGCACCTATCCAAAACCAAAAAGAAAAACCAGGATGTATTGTCAAACAGTGAAGCCAAGACTCAGAACCATGTCTCTAAACAACTTCACAATCCGACTGAACTTGTAAGACAAACTCATCAAACCTGATTCATTTCACCCTTAATACGATTAATCCTATCGGCATTAGGATCATTAGAGTAATAGTCAATCTGCTGACTGAGAACTCTAGAGAATTCCTCATTCATTGCATAAGCTAGTGCTGTATGAACAGCCCTGCCATAAGTCCGTACGAATCTCTGGTGAATATCCTCCAAAAAGGCAAAAGGAATTCTCCCTGACATAAAAAAGTTTTGACTTTTGAGTTAGAAAGACATTCACATCTCTCTAATGCACAGCTTCTCGGATATAATTGTGTTGATGTTATGTCCAAAAAAATCAAATTCATTCACATCACAATATAAGACCAAAGGTCTCGAATTCAATAACAGAGCGATCGTTCAGAGCAAAAAAGGATTAGACTTTTGAATTCCACTGTCACCAAAGTTGGAAACTTCCTCAAAATTAGCCATAGAAGTAAAAGAAAGGGGAGGACGTACTTCCGGCGGTTTCTTCGGCCATACAGAGAACGGTGAGGCCATCGGTGCGTTTAACGTGGAAGACGTAACGATCCTGAGAGTAGGAGACGTTGCTGTCGTTGTCTCCAGGGACCTTCTCGAGGATCTGTTTGGCGATGGTGCTCGCATTCGTAGAGGTGGCGGTGAACTCAGAAAGAACCACCGTGCCACGAGCCACGAGGGCGTACAGAATCGCCATCTCCGTCGTCGATCCCCCTGCCGAATCAACAAAACTCGTGTAAGGTCAACGAAGAAGAAGGTTTTCCCGCGGAAACCGAGCCAGCCAGACGAATCGCTGGATCAATCAATCAGAGAGAGAGAGAGAGAGAGAGAGAACCAATTGGCTTCTTTTTCTCTCTGCATATAATTGAATCTCTTTCTCTCTCTCTCCTCTTGGAGTTTAGCTGGAGCTGGAGACCTTTTCGCCTCCGCTGATTACAAATATTTAATTTCGGATAGCTACGTTGATTTATTTTTAAAATACTGTATTATTATAAGGATCAAAATGAAATTTTGTCAAAATATCACGGGCAAAACTAAGTTAGTTCTTTTTGTTTTGTCGGAACTAATTTAGTTCTAATAAGTAAAAAATATAAATATGAAAAGAAAACAATTTGCTTCAGTTTCGAAAATATTGTACCGTGAATTGTTTTATAAGGATTATTAATGGTTAACGCTAAATTAGTTTGATATCAAACTTATAAGAAATACAAAGAAAACAAACAAATTCTATCAGTTTCAAACAAATAGAGAAATCTGAGCAAAAAGATCGAATAATTGTAATTTATCCGTGGAAGAAGATGTGATTTTAAAGTGTAAATTTTTACGAATATGAAGGATAAAATGTAGGGATGTGTTCAAATCATCATTAAATCAGTTTTTTTTTTTTTAGTGTGGTAGTGACGTACCAAACAAAACCAAAAAGCGGTCTATTTCCTTCTGGTTTGAAACGATTTGGGTCAAAATTGGGTTTCGAGTTTGAATAAGATATGAGTGAATAATATACTAACTTTAGCCAAAGACAAAAAAAAAAAAGGAAAATTAAAGGCAGAAAAATGAAAATGACATCCAATGAGCTGAGCCTAAACCAAACATAGCCAGAGATAAGCCTTACAAAATGTACAACAGATATAAAATCCCAATTCCCAACTCTAAACCAAGACGTGGTTCACGACCCAAACCGAATCTCACGGGAAAAAGTGGGACATATACACATATATACACGGTAAGCTTCGCGCCTCCGTCAAATCACGTGTTGTTTCTTCTCGGCTTTTCCGTTAAAGTAAACGTCACAACACCGCCGTTAATCACCGTGGTCTGTGGGAATTCAACCCAGAGGCAGAGAAGACCCTGAGAGACGCCATCTGGTCCTTCTTTTGCCTCCATCTGTGTCCTCTCTCTCTCTCCTCGATCTCACGACGATCTTCATAAACCCTACGCTCTGCTTACTCTTCCATCATCTTTTGCTCAGATTTCGTAATTTGTGGTTTCTCGATCGGGATATTAGTACTCGATCGTGTCTCCGATTGATTCTGATCGGAATATCAAATTCGGATTCCGGAGAGCTGGAGATAGAGAGAGACTTAGGTAAAGTTTGGTGGAGATGATGCAGAGACGGAGTCCGCCCAAGCACAGGCATGACGGAACATCGCCGCTTCCATTAGGAATGGATTGGAGTCCTCCACCGCGCAAATGGGTGAGTTCTTTTGTTGCCAAAAATTCGAACTTTATTGGACTTTACCACGTTACCTTTTGGAAGTGCCGTGCTAGAATTCTTCAGTTGCCTGCTTTATTCTAATGGGACTTGAGATAAATGTGGATGTCTTTGTTATTAGTCCCAAGCTATGGGGATAGCTAGTGTAGTTACCAGCAAGTCCAATGGTAGACTCACCACATAAGGCATTAGAAGTCATTTCCTACAATTGGTGAATTCTGTTGTTGCCCTCTATTGAATTGTTAGTTTATCTTTTGTTTAACATCAGGGGTAGCTAAATCTTTATTTATGCAGCTTTGGATAGCTCCAGACTATAAAGTATCATTCTACTCGATTGAATTCCATATATGTACAAGTTGGAGATTTTGAGATATTTATGTTTATTTCTGCAGAATGGTAGAGATACTGTTTGGCCTCATGACCCTCGAACTGGATGGAGTTATTGCGTTACAATACCCTCGTGGATTGTCCTTCCAAAATCAAGAAATTCAGATCCTGTTGTGGTAATTGAATTCTTCAGTGTTTATCTCTTGCAAGAGCATTTCAATGTTTATCGACTTGTAGCAAATTAGCTGAACTGGTTATGTCAACCATATCTTGAACGTCTGCGGATCAATAAAATTCAACATCAACAGTGATATATTTGTGTTCCTGGACTAACTTAATTATCTAGCGGAGTGTGCCTTTTTTTGTTTTTTTGCTGCTGAAGAGTTTTATTGCTGTGCATGTCATACGTTATTCCAATATAGTTGAACTTGCTTACATATATAACATTTTAGATGAACAGTTTTACAGGGTTCAGGTAAGTGTGCAATCCCCTGAAGGTATTACCACAATGCGAGGAGTGTTGAGACGATTTAATGATTTTCTAAAGCTATTAACGGATGTAAGATTTTGTTCTCCCTGAATATAGGCCGATCTAACTCTTCATTTTTTCTTCATGTTTTAAATGCAATGTGATTGACAGCATATGCACACTCATGTTTTCCTTACAGCTTAAAAGAACATTTCCTAGAAAAGGTTTCCCATCAGCTCCCCCCAAAGGGCTGTTGCGTATGAAAAGCAGAGCAGTGTTAGAAGAGGTATGCATTTTTTCTTGAGGCTAACTGAATGAGGTCACTTGTGTAACTGCTGTTACTTTCAATATATTTCTATTTAGTGCTATTATTTCCCCTTTCTCCAAATCTTGTCCAACCAAGATTAAGTACGAATTATGCAGATTAGTGGTAGACTTCAGGTGGATTAATATACGGAAAGCATGTCCCAACAATAATGTTACAATTATTCGTGCAAACTATTTGTTTCATAAGTGATAGCTTTGATCTTGTTGCAGAGAAGGTGCTCTCTTGAGGAGTGGATAACAAAGCTATTATCTGATATAGAATTGGCAAGAAGTGTCGTAGTTGCATCCTTTCTTGAACTAGAAGCTGCTGCTAGGTCTGGTATGAGATATTACAGTATACACTTAAGCCGTGCATTGGTCAATGCTGTAATGTGTGATTAGAGTCTAACATGATATTGCTTTTCAGCATGCCAAGATGTAGATCAGAATGCTTCTGATTCCAATAATGATAGAAGTAGCACAAGTTCGTCGCCTATGGTTCACCCAAGTTTGAGCTTGTTTCATGCTGGTGGCAGTACTCTCACATCTGACTATGGCAGTGATACTGCTTATGAAACATCTGAGGTTGGATCACCAAGTGTAGGACAGGATGATATTTCTGAAATTGGTACGGAAGATCTAACTCTGGATGAAGATTTAACTTTAACAAATCCAATAGAGAAGCTCGTTAACTTTAGCATGTCCAACATTGACGAGGGGCTTTCAATGAGCGAAACAATTCTAGAGCAACTTGAAGACTTTCCCAAACATAAAGTCCGCTCAAGATATGTCAATAATATCCTAGGGAAGGATGTGTATAATGGAAATGCTTCAAAAGGCGTATTTCTTGCTAACAATGGTTCACGACTTCTCTCTGAACCAGAACCATCAACTCACTCAGTAATGCATGACAGAAATGATAGTGCTGAAAGGTTTGCTTTACACACCGGTCAGACATCAACATCTGGTCTCTTAATTTCAAGCAGGGATAGCCACCTGGATCTACGCCAAGGTCCTGGTGTATCGCTTGGAACTGGGCTTGTTTGTAACCCGGAGAGGCAGGGTAGTGCACAAATAGTTCTTCCACTGGAGCTGCGTAATAAATTGAACAGGATTCTGTTAGCCACAAATGAGAGACTTGTCAATGCAAAAACAGATATGGAGGATCTTATAGCACGGCTAAATCAAGAGATTGCTGTGAAAGATTACCTGAACAAAAAGGTACAATAAAAAAAAGTAGTCATGAATTCTGTTTTTTTTTTTCTCTCATTTTTGATATCTTATCCTTTTTTCCTTTGGAGCGAATGGTAGTGTTGTAATGTTGGTTTTACTGCTCAGGTTAATGATCTAGAAGGGGAACTTGAAACTACGAAGCAGAGAAGCAAAGAGAACTTGGAGCAAGCTATTATGAGTGAGAGGGAAAGATTTAATCAGATGCAGTGGGATATGGAAGAACTTAGGCAAAAATCTTACGAGATGGAAATGAAGTTAAAATCTAGAGAGGTATGATTTAAAAGTAGTTTTGCAACCAAACTGCTTCGCATAGATCGCACATAATTTCTCTCTTCTAGAGAAACATACTGATGCAAATTATTTCAATAGGATGGGAGCTCACATGCAGAACCCACTGTACAGTCAACTATTTCTGAGAAACATGTTTTGTCGAAAGAGTTGGACGCCAGAAAACAACAACTAGAGGACCTCTCTAGGCGATATGAAGAATTAGAGGCAAAATCAAAAGCAGATATGAAAGTTCTTGTCAAAGAGGTCAAATCTCTGAGGCGTTCTCATGTGGAATTAGAAAAAGAGCTAACCCACTCTTTGACAGATAAAACTAATGCCGAGGTAATTTCTGCGTATAGTATTATTATATCCTCTTATTTGGCAGCACCTTGGGATTGTGGATTTTTATCATGCACGTAAGAGACAACACAACTGAGACTGGAACATGTTACACTTTCAGAAACTCCTCCAAGAGGAAAGAAAACTACTAGAGAACACAGTTGCGGCTAGAAAGAAGCTGCTTAGTGACTGCAGAATTCTCCACGACCGGCTTAAAGAGTACAACTTAAATTTGTCAATGGATGGAAACGGTAACTTTGTCGACGACTCAACTACAATATCAGACGTTTTGCGTTTACTGTCAATATCTGATGATCAAATTGAGGAGGTATTGCTGCATCACTGCTTTATTGCCATTTAAAATCAGTTTCCTCTAATAAGAGTTACTTTTCACGATATGTCCATCAGGATGAAGTTATTTATTACTTATTAGTGTAGGATAGTTAGGTTTCCGCTGCACTAATGAAAACTGTAACGTTGTGCATTTTACAAGTTTTAACGATTTAGACCATTTTCAGGCTCAGCTACTTTCTGGGTTTGACGAAAATGCTGCTGCTGAAGACATCGATAAAACTCTCAGCATGGATACTGAAACAAGAATTATGGAGGACGAGCTGAGGAAGATACTGGCAAACATTTTTGTTGAGAATGCGAAATTGAGAAAACAGGTGAACTCTGCAATGCTCCGTGCTCTCCAAAAAGACGTAAAGACCACTGAAGATGTGAATGAGGAAAATAGTGATGAGAAAGATGAAGCATCAAGAGAAACATTGAAGAGATAGGTAATAATAATAATAGTCGCTTTGACCTGAGAATAGACTGCCATTTTTTTTTCTCTATAAGCAAAGGACTGGTCGCTTTATAATACAAAACGGTTGGTCTCTTGGAGGAGCAAATTAGTTGAAGCTGAGTGTTGTGTAATCGATATATATACACACACGTGACACCACCCTTTTGAGAGTACATAAGGCAAAAAGATGTGTATTAAGTATGTTTGTTGTATAATTGTATTGCACTCTGTTGCATATATTTATTGTGATCCGAACTCAGTTCTTGCAAACAAAGTTGGAATTGTAAGGATTTAGGTTATACAAATTGTGTCAATTGATCATCATTGTCCTCAAGTATAAAGCATGTTTCTTTCTTGAAGCAGAATTTGTGGCTTCTTTCTCCAGGTATTTCAGACATTTCTTTATAGCAAGCAATTTTGAGGGAAGAAAACTGAAACTAGATAGAGAATATTAAATGCTAAAAACCTTTATCATCATCTTTGGACAGGATGAAGAAGTTAATGACATTTCCTTTAGCGCTCATAGAGCACACTCAAAAGTCTATGTGCGTGAATCCAGCTCATTCTCTAATGGTTTCAATAAGTTTTGATTAGTTGATAAAGTTACAAGGGGCAATTATAACAGTTTTCAAATTATTGAAACACTTAGGTGTATTATCACAAAAATAAAAAGTTAGGTGTCATTGGCAATTTAATACAAGTTTCTAATTTGATGATATACATGCATTAAACGTGCTTTGCAGTTTGTGCATATAACGAAATTTAGTGTGTATTTTAAAAAGCATCTCCTTACTTGTGCCCTGAAGTGTATGCTTATAAATTTAGTTCTCATTGTGTCAGCAAACTGTGTGTTATCAATTGCCTTACTCCAATGGCTTCAATAAGCTTACTTCAAGTTTCCGTAGCTATCCTTTGCTTTCTCATCCTTCATTACTTTCTCTTCAAGAAACCTCATGGCCGGTACCCTAGGAACTGGCCGGTTCTCCGGATGCTACCCGCTATGCTCAAGGCGCTTCACCGAATCTACGACTACAGCGTGAAGATTCTCGAAACCTCTGACTTGACCTTTCCATTCAAAGGACCGCGGTTCACAGGAATGGATATGTTGCTCACGGTTGATCCAGCTAACATTCATCATATAATGAGCTCAAATTTCTCAAACTACATCAAAGGACCGGAGTTCCAAGATGTTTTTGATGTGTTAGGAGACAGTTTCATCACCACGGACTCGGAGCTATGGAAGAATATGAGGAAATCTTATCAAGCCATGCTCCATAGTCAAGAGTTTCAAAGGTTTTCAATGAGTACCATGACAAGTAAACTCAAGTACGGTCTTGTTCCCCTTCTTAATCATTTTGCTGAGGAAGGAACAACTCTTGACTTGCAAAGCGTCTTCGGGAGGTTCACTTTCGATACAATTTTCATCCTTGTAACTGGTTCTGATCCTAGATCTCTCTCCATTGAAATGCCTGAAGACGAATTTGCTAAAGCTCTCGACGATGTTGGAGAAGGGATTCTTTATAGGCATTTTAAACCAAGGTTCTTGTGGAAGCTGCAAAACTGGATAGGATTCGGACAAGAGAAGAAGCTCACTGAAGCTAATGCAACTTTTGACCGCGTGTGTGCCAAATACATATCAGCCAAGAGAGAAGAGATTAAAAGATCACAAGGGACTTCCAATGGAGGAAGTCAGGATCTTTTAACTTCCTTCATAAAGCTAGACACGACCAAGTACAAGCTCTTGAATCCGAGTGACGATAAGTTCCTTAGAGACAACATCTTAGCTTTCATTCTAGCGGGAAGAGACACAACAGCCACCGCTCTCTCTTGGTTCTTCTGGCTTCTCTCTGAAAATCCACATGTGGTAGCCAAGATTCATCAAGAGATCAACATCAACACTGATCTATCAAGAACAGGAAATAGCCAAGAGAATGTAGACAAGTTGGTGTATTTACATGGTGCGTTGTGTGAAGCAATGAGACTCTACCCACCAGTTTCCTTCGGACGCAAGTCTCCAATCAAATCAGATGTGCTTCCAAGTGGCCATAAAGTTGATGCAAACTCTAAGATTATTATCTGTCTTTATGCATTGGGGAGGATGCGAGCGGTTTGGGGAGAAGATGCATCGCAGTTCAAGCCAGAGAGATGGATTTCGGAGAATGGAGGCATAAAACATGAGCCTTCCTTCAAGTTTTTGTCGTTTAATGCCGGTCCAAGAACTTGTCTAGGTAAACATCTAGCTATGACTCAAATGAAGATAGTGGCAGTGGAGATATTACGAAACTACGACATTAAGGTTCTCCAAGGACAGAAGATTGTGCCAGCTCTTGGTTTTATATTGTCAATGAAACATGGTCTTCAAATCACTGTTACTAAGAGATGTTCTGCTTGAAATTATTCATGTATTAAATAAAAAAATCATTTTGGTTTGGTTTTGATTTGGTTCTTAGTTTTTTTTTTTAGTTTTACGGTTTAAGTAAACCGAAATCCTAATATTGACTGGTTCGGTATAGTTTTGGTTCAAAATTTGCGTGCAAAAAAAAGAAGAGACTGTGCAGTGTTGTTCCTTTCTGGGTTCTCATCGTCGTCAAGGAACAAGCTTTAACAGAGTTTAACATATATTAGGGTTCTTATCTCCAAAACCCACCTCACTCATGGCTGCCAAAGTTTCTGTCTCTCCCACAAGCCTCTTAAATCAGATTGTGGTCCGTATATCTCTAAAAAGTTGGCTTTTTTATGATTTCGATTCGATTTGGTTACAATGAAGCATGGTGTTTTCAATTTTTAGGTTCCAGGTGATGTTGTTCTTGATTTGTCAAACATGAATAACCAAACAATCAAGCTCGGAAGTGGCCTTCTTCAGGTTTCATCTTCTTCTCTTTCTTATGTGTTGTTTGAATCCTAACAATTATTCCAGTGGGCACTTGATTTGTGATATACAATTGCAACTAAAAAGGAATTGTAGATTGACATGTGTTTGTTTTTTTGGCTTATTTTAGGATAATGATGCTATCTCTGCCATGAGAGCTGGCAAATTAAGTTACTCCAAGCCTAATAAGTATTGGCTCGAAAGTTCTCATAAACGGGTGAGCTCAGTGGTCTTACTAATCTTCCCTTTCTGGTTGCTTCTCTATTGAGCTTCTTGTGGATTATAACTGTGTCATCTGCTCGGATACTAGGTCCACTTGATTAATCATGAGTAGAAAAGTAACAAATAACCTGGCACAATTGCATCATGAAGAATTGAAGATTTGCCTTTTGTAGCATTTTGACAATTTGATGCTTTTGTGGATCATTCTTGCTAGTTTTCTCCCTAGTTATTTGATCATATACATCTGGCTTGATAAGACAATTTACCATTTTTGGTTTTCAAAACTCTAGTAGAATATTGTTTTGTTAATTATCTATGTAAGTCTCGTTCTCTTTGTTGCTGACTCTGTTATTATGTTTTTTTTTTGCAGTATATACCTCGCCCTGATGATCATGTTCTTGGAATCGTGGTCGATTCTAGGGCAGATGTAAGTCCTTTGAAATCATTGCTTGTATAGATTCTTGTGTTGTTTTTGGATCCCTCTCAGACTGGTCATCTCTGAAAGCATTTTATTATACTTTAGTTGTCAAATACGATACAAATATATGTTTGTCAGTTTCCGCGACTTCAGTCCTCATTTCTCTGAGCCAATAAAGGTGAACTTGTTTGTTGATGGTCTTGGATCAGTAAATAAATAGGTGGGAGTATTGAAGTTATGGTCTAAAATCAGAAGAAAACTGATACCATTATTGGACAAACAAATGTTAATTGACTTTTAAATTATCAGCTGCAGTTAAGCTTTCTTGCATGAACTAACATCGCCTTAGTAAGTACTGAATTGTTTCTTTTACTCATCATGTCATTGCAGAATTTTTGGGTGGACATTAAAGGACCTCAATTAGCACTTTTGCCAGTTCTTGCATTCGAAGGAGGAACACGAAGAAATATTCCCAAGTTTGAGGCATGTACATTCTGATGACTCAGGAAGCTCTCTTGAATTCTCATTTGGGATATGACATTCTCTATGAATTGATTGTTTCTGGAATGTTCAAATTTTTGTGTACTAAACAGGTAGGCACTCTGCTTTATCTCCGGGTTGTCAAGACAAACATAGGAATGAATCCGGAGCTGTCTTGTACCGAGGGTAAGTTAAAAGCTTTGGAGGCTAAAACAGTGCTGCTTCTCTTAATCCCTTTTAAACTAATTGTCTCTTGTTTCTATGTATTAGCTAGTGGGAAAGCTGCATTATTTGGACCCTTGAGAGATGGTTTCATGTTTGAAACTTCAACTGGTCTTTCAAGAATGTGAGATATACTTCCTCATAAAAAATGTCTCCTTATACTTTATCTATCTTCTTTCGCCATTACAACTTTACTTTCTCATCTCTTATAGGCTGTTGAATTCACCAACGCGCCCGGTCATTGAGGCTCTTGGAAAGAAACTCTCGTTCGAGATAGCTGTGGGCTTAAATGGCAGAGTTTGGGTAAATGCGACAGCTCCACGTATAGTCATTATCGTGGCCAATGCAATAATGAACTCGGAATCTCTAAGTGGGACTCAGCAGAGAATCATGGTTGAGAAATTGCTCGCGATAATTTCAGACTAAACGTTATTGTTCTTGAAATGTAACTGAACCCTCATGATGCTCTTTATAGCAAGTGATTTTGATTCATTCAAATACAATTTTATACAGTAAAAGTGTAGTCTAAATAAAAATACATATGCCACATGACGAATGCTTAATCTGTATACAACAGTAGTCTAAAGGTTGAAGAAATGATACATAACATTGTTAAAGCGAGGGAGGCTCGTATCTGCATACACAATCATATATGTTTCCTTTTATCAACTTCTCAGCCAATCTCTGATTTTTAACCATTGCTAGCTGCCAAAAAGGAAGAGAAGGTTTCAGCCAAAAGTTTCAATAACAGTTCTAGAGCTGAAATTTTCTGTCAAGTGAGGTTTAAACCTTGAGAGCCTCGCATTGGAATTGAGCGTTGAAGTTGGTGTGAAGTGCTCTTCCCATACCTTCCAAGACAACCTGCAATATTGTTAAACATCAAATAAAGAACAAAGCTTCTCTTTTTTGATGTGTTTGAAGTTTATGTCAGGTAGAAAACAGAGAAGGTTTTGTAGATACAAGATCAGCGTCTTTGGCAGCGGCTGCAAGCTCAGAGCTGACTTGTCTGAGGTCGATACAAGGACTTCCACATCCATTTTCAACAACCATCAATGGTGCTGACGTTGAATCCTTCTTTGATCCATCCCCTGGATTTACCATCGCATCCACAAGTAAGCCTCCCATTTCTGCCGCTCTCCTCAAGATGTCACAGTGCTTCAAGAGTAAAGACCGAACAAAAGAGTTAGTTACATGAAAGAACATCATAAACACTGCACAGAATCGAAAGTTAAACCTTAGCAGCCCCAGCGACTATATCAGGCAGTTCCATAGCGGTCACGTCGTTAAGAGCAGGAAGAGAGTTTGCCACTAGAACAACCTGGGGAATCATAATAACATTTTGTTTAGTGTTTCCTCAACTAATTTCACAATGAAATCATTTGGTCTGTGCATTTGATTTTGTGAAGAGAAGATTACTATAGGAAGAGCTAGAGAGAGACACGTACTTCAGTCCCTCGACGGAGAAACTCTCGAGCAAGAGGAAGCATCCCAAGAATGACATCTGCTCCCGAGTTATCAACAAAAAGTAATGCTCTTTTATGTCGATGAGGCTGCTTACCTCCAGATCCAAGCATCCTTTCTTTGAAAGCATCAAAATCGTCTACCTGATTTTACGGACCAAAAAAGATTTCCAGCTTCAAATTAACAGTTAGGAAAAAGTAACCTCAGCGGGGAAAAAGGGTGGTCTTGTCTCTCACCCTCCACGGTCTCTGCATCTTGTTGCGACTCATTCTGTATATTTCAATAATGGTTCCTTTGTGATATAGATCCACACATGCTCGAGATCCCCAGTCAAATATGTTTGCAGCAAGAACACCTTCTATAAGTGTAAGCAACCTTGCCTCCTGAAAAATCCGAGCACAATTGAAACACCAAGTAAGAAAAGTTGTCTCATGTATAGCACTGAAACGTTTAGTAGCAAACCATAAACCTACAAAGAGAGGAAGGTTAAAGGTCACAGACCTCGCTCATCGAATCAAGCTCCTCAAGTAAATCAGGTAAAACAGCAAGTGATGCCTCGTTCTCCCTATCAATTTCGAAGAAAGAGAGAGCATAAGAGCAACTCAAAGCAGGGGAGAGATAAGACTATCTTTTACCTTTGCTTGATGCTTCTATAGGCATCAACAAACTGGAATTCTCTTAAGCATTCTTCCCTAAGTTCCAAGAGATTTGCCAGCCCCAGCTTTCCATATGCAGCTGGCTCCTCCATTAATCTACAACCAAAAAAATTGTCAGTGAAAGGCAAAGCACAGAAAAAACAAGCTTTTCTTGAAGCGCTGTACTATGAATTTTCTGTTTGATAGATTGTGGTCAAAATTGCACAGCCTTGACTTGACAGAGAGGTATCTGTTGTGATGAACCAAACCTTGCCAAATGAGCAGAAAAAGCACGAGCAAAAGCATCACCCCGCCTTTTCGCATCCTCGGTTCCTCCTTCACTTGCTACAGCCTATAATCATGTCCATAGAATAATAGTACGTACCAGGCCTTAAAGAATCTTCACCACCCAAAAAGTAACATTACTGAAGATGGAAAAGAAATCCTATGTGTTAACTTTAACAGTTACCGTATCAACGAGGTCTGGCAAATGCTCGGACAAAACTTTGAGCCAGTACCTATACCCCACCAGAAAATAAACAATATAAGAAAAAGTGACTTCATCAAATAAAACCAGTGTTTGGAAGATCAGCATCGACTTATAACTCACTCTCGTTCGCCTTGATCTGATAGATCAATCGTGTTAGGCTCATACCTGGGGTAAAACAAATCGATTAAACACACGAACATAAAATCTCCAAAATCATGAACAAGCAGCAAACCAGGACATATATGTACAAGCTCAATACATTACTCAGGGACATGCCACTTACGTTTTCGGATCAGCTAGTAATGGGAACACCTCCAATGTGGGCACAAGATGGAGAACACCAACATTTAAAGCACTGGCGTCAGATCTTAAAGCACTACCTCTGGATGATGGAACTTCAAACCCTCCAAGCCCAGTCGTTTTTGATGGAGTCATTGGTACAGGAGCAGTTATTTCAGTTCCTCTACGCACAAACTTCTCCATCCACGAAATCTGAAAGCAACCAGGAAAGCCTTTTTAAACTCCAAAACTTATCTAGAACAGAGTCAAGACACACAACACTTATAACTAGTTGATGTGATATCTCTCTACCATTAGCACAAGGAAAGTGGGAAAAAAGCACTTGATTCCATCTCGTTTTTGATATATACATAAAAGAAAAGAGAATATAACTGTGACAGATTTGAAAACGAGGTTTTTCTTACTCTTGCTTTCTATTATTCGTTTGTCACACAAAATGATACTTTGTATATAAAAAGGAAAGAACCAGTAAACTTCACAGCGAAAAATATCCATACAAGCATAAACTATGACTAATCATCAAGATTAATGATTGAGTATCCAAAAAAATTCAGTCAGCACACAAACCATGGAAAGGAACAAGTCATAGTGCACTTCAACAGTCTCAAAGTATCCGACCATCTCCTTCGGCCATAATATTCAGTAAGTCCATGGAAGATCAAACATTTGCCAAAAGATTCCAATTTCAAGAAAAGCATATTCTACAATGCAACTGCCTAAAGAATACTATAATGGTAACCAGCATACACTTTACCCAGCACAAGGCATAAATGGTATCATATTCCCGCACTTTCATATTTTGAGAAGTCCCATGTCATTACGGAATTTTTTTGGCTGTCAGTTTCAAAGTATTAAATAGAACAAACTGAGACTTTGGTAAAGCGTAAGCTAAATTTCGTACCTTCTCGTCCAAATCACCGAGTGGTGGTCCGTGAATATTTCCTCCAGTATATGGTGCACCCATTGGGAACCTCTCAACCAACTGATGGGACATTAAATCATCCAATCCGTGCTTCTCATAGCTCATGAACGCACCTAGAGCACCCAGAAAACCTTCATGTCTCAAGAACATAGCTTGCATCTCTCCCTTAGACCTAGTGTAGTCAAGCAATAAATAAATAAGTTTGAGTGAAGAAGGTGAGTACGCATATCACATCTAGGTCAAGTTTACAAGTGAAGTTACCAGAAATGTACAGCAAATGAAATTGTATCCATGGTATATGCATGACCCCTTATGAAAAATCCTCCAAAAAATATTCGCTTCAACCCAAAGCGAAGGGCATTCAAGTACGATATCTACACAGCAACAAAACAAATCAGAAACTCATAATATTCTCAATAACTTATCACATTCACTGATCAAAACTTCCAAATGGAATCATGCTTAGGAATAAAAATGAGAAACATTTAGGCTTATTCTTGCTTAAGAACTTCGTTGAATCCTTTGGACTCGCCAATGCATACCTGCCCAATATTGTATGAAATCATCCGCAACAGAGACAAGGAAATATCTTCAGGTCTGTAATCGTCCAGTTCCTTATTTTCAGATATCGCCTTGCCAAAACTAGAAGCTATTGTTGAAGCAGAGAGACCAATCTGTATGATTGATTAATGAGAATTACTAGAACAGTAGTAATAAAGCATTCTGAGTTTCAATAGGAGAGTAGTCACATCCTATAACAAATGAGATCACATGTAGTTTGATGCAAAGTTGACTCCTACCTTGGAGTAATCCATGCCACCATAAATATCACCAACGAGCATGTCAATGGCACTATTATCTCCCTTTTGGCTGAGTTCTAGCAATTCATCAAAACTGAAACAAAAGAAAACAGTGTAAGGTATAGGAAACAAAAATATAAAGAAATAATGTAAAATCAGAGCTCTGTAACCTCTTGCACTTCGTTAGAAGTCTTCCTAAGCCCCAATAGGTACCACCGCCAACATTAGTTCCACTCACACGTTCAAACTTTCCTTCACCATCAACCTATACTTTGAAAAGCCATTGCATGAAATCTACAGGTCCATGCAATCTTCTGACCTCCCAATTCAGAAGTTCAAGGAGCCAAACACACACTGATTGTGAAAAAAGTAGCAAACGTAAACAAATACCTTGATTATGCTAACACCAGATCCAACGTTCACAAGAAGATAAGGATACAAGTCATTGGGATCTATCTGTACAAATTCTTTCTCACCCTCCATGTGCGTAAAGGCTTCATGTCGAATAGCCTGCAGAAAATGCAAGAAACTAAGAATAAATTCAAAACATACACATGCAAATAGACAAAAGAAAAGTAGACTAATTGCAAAATTTCAATAGTCTTAGCAGAACTTTAAGTATAGTAAAACACACATACAGATATCCAGCTGTTTTTCTCTCATGTGACTCAGAACTTCAACAAACAAATCAACCGGTCACATATAATGAGAGTCTGTCTTTACGTTTCTATTTCGCAAGTGCTAGTAATAAAAGGTACAAATATGTATGCAGAGACAACATAAATGGAATGTTGCATAAAGAAAGGTCTTACCTTGAGCAAAAAATTTGCTCCAGAAACAAGACAATGCATTTCATCTTCTTTCTCAATACTAACGCCCAGCCGTTCCTTGAACAAGTCTGCAAATTTAAATGCCCCGCCACCTGTGACCTGAAAGATACACGTACGCTTGACTCATATGTTTAAAACAAGTAATAATCAACTAATCAAAGCCGAATCAGCAAATCACATTACATGGATATACAAGACTTATAAATATAAAAAACGTTTCACCTAAAAACAATAATTATGAGGGTCTTAAATGTTATCTGGTATCTCAAATGAAAGAGCGAGCTAAATATATGCAGAAGGAGCCTCAAAAGGTGATAAAGATAAAAACAATCAAGTCATAAAAATGCGATTACCTTGATAACACCAGTCCCCAAAGGCAAGGTCTTTGAACTCCAAGGATAAGGATCTATTCATTTAGTTGAAAAGAAATGGAGAAGAAGACGAATTGAAGAGTAAATCACCAGAAATTGATCTTATAATACAAAACAACATTTCATACACTGAAAAGGATAAAAGTAATAATACCTCGGCGATGAAGCTGCTTGGAATGAATAAAATCCAAGCACTCATTAATTTTGTGAGTCTCAAACTTGACAAAATGAAGTCTACCACCAAGAACAGGATAACTTCTCAAGTTGCCATTGGTAATACCCAATCTCTCCTTGATCGTCCTCTTCCGCTTATCATCATCATTAGAGTAGTCCTCATGTCGTGAAAAATACAACAACTTTATCAAAGAACCTGCAAATAAACTTAAAAGGGTTCATAATTCTCAAACATAGCACTTAAGAAATAAACATCGAAATTGCCAAAACCAAGAAGTGACACCAAATACTACTGGAAGAACCACAAGCACTAGATCAATGGTCAACTACAGTGAAAATAAAAAAGAAGTGAAATTTGTTGTCACCTCCGATATCAAGAGCCAAATGAGAGATATCATCAGACTGATTAGGCAATAAAATGGTGGGATCTCTCTCCTCGAGGTTCCCCTGAATTTCGGCTTTGCTTAGATCAAGCTGAGGTCTAGAGCCTGATCTGTGGATCGGAGTACCAGAAGTAGAAGGAGCCATATTTTTATCAGCAGCAACAGAAACCTGAGATTTTGCTTCAGCTTCTCTTTTATTGTCAAGAATTGGATCATACTCATCCTCTTGACCCGCCATTTTTTTTTTTTATTAAAAAATAAAAAAGGAACCCAACCAAACCCAGAAAAATCGGATCACCAACAATTGCCTAATTCTCCCAAACCACCACAAAACCCTTCCTTGCAAAGTTTAAAAAGTCAAACGACACGAACTGATGATGATAAGACTTTCCAGGGTAAAGAAGTAAACTGTTCGAGCTTTTGCTAATACGATTATACGACTAAGCTTAGAATCGCTTAAGCAGGCTGAAGCGGACCTAACTCCAAACAAAATTTGTATTTATATATAATTGTTTGTTAACTAATTAACTACCACATAAATTTCCCAAAAAAAAAAAAAAACTACCACACAAATTTGTAGTTTTTAATGAATTTGTAAGTGGATTAGGTTTGGTGTTTCACAATAATGACCAAACTCGAACTCCACTTGCCACTTATGAGTTTTTCCAAGTCATAGATGAGGATTACTGTGTTGGTTTCGATATCTTAATTAATCCGTCACACTTAATTCTTTATGTTTTACGATTTTTTGAAGTTTAAGATTTTGCTAACATTACACTATTCACGATAAATCACTTTTTCAGATTTAAGATATTTTTCGCCGGAATTTAGAAGGTAGGATATCCTTTAAAATGCTTTTGTGAAGATGGATTATATTATACAATTGGACTATTTGGTGTAGATAAAATCTTATGTGGGAAACAAATATTTTAGGAACACTAAACCAAAAATACCATTGTTACATTTTTTAATGATAAAAAAGTTCACTTGCAAATGTAACAAGATACAACCTCGTTGGGTTGATATGTTAAGAAAACTAGCTGATGGATTGGTTTTTCATTGGGTCTATTGGGCCAATGTCATGGGCCTGATGACTTTTATTCAGTTTCTTAAATTTATATTCCAGTTTAATATAACATACTCTTTAGTGTGTAAGCATTTCTAACCACGCGACTAGCCGACTACGCGAAAGAAAGAGAATTGTCATACTAGAAAACCGTTACCACGTACGTAATTAAGAAGAGTCCATTATTTTTACAAATAGATCCCTTGGCCGTGTATTTGGACAATGCCGACATGCATCTTATGAATAAGGGCAAAAAGGACTTTCGAGTTTACTGGCGACCACAACTCGCAAGCCAACGCGAGCCTCTATTTATTATTTTGTATCCTTTTTTTTGGTAAAAGAATTTTGTAACAATATCCATTCCCTAGCTAGATTCTTCTTCTTCTTCCTTGGATTTGTTCTCGTAAGCATTCTTCTCCAAAACGCCCACTTGTTAAATTTGATCCAGTGGATTTGGGTTTTGTTCCGTCTTTAAGCTCCATGGCGATTGCATAATTATGCTCTCAGGATGGGTTTCTCTCAGGCCATTCGCTTGAATCTTGCTTCCTTCTCCTCTCCCTCTCCCTGCGATGTTTGTTTCCTTACCTTTCTCTATATTATCCCCTATATTTTCATTTATATATCGCTGCTGATTCACAACACTTTACTTACTCTTAACTTTATCAAACTTGAATTTTTGACTTTTGCTGGCCTTGTTCTGATTGTTCCTTGTTCTGGCTTAAAAAGATTGCAAATTTCAATACTGTTCCTTTAATTTGAATAAGTTTGCTTGCATCCATATTGATTAGTGTCTGTCCAAAATAATCAAACTTTTGATTTTGATTTTGATGTCGGCCATATGATTTTTTCTTATGCAGTATTGTTTGACAAGAGTAGTAAACCATAAGCAGAAGAGTCTTGTCGCATTCCCGAGCATTACAAGGAGAAAGAGACATCTTTTACTGAGTGTTCAATCAGTCTTGCACAATACAAGACCCAACATCAACGACAATGGCTCAGCTGAGTCTGCAAATGTTCTTTTCGATAAATTATTTGCTCGGACACACAGATTGGAGAGACAAACCAATCAACACTCGGTTTATCCTGACGATGATGATCTCCCCTATTCAAACCTTGGCGTGCTTGAGTCTGACCTTGAGGCTGCGCTAGTGGCCTTGTTGAAAAGGGAAGAGGACCTGCACGATGCTGAGAGGAAGCTTCTCTCTGACAAAAATAAACTTAACCGGGCAAAGGAGGAGTTAGAAAAACGTGAGAAAACAATCTCTGAAGCTTCGTTGAAGCATGAGAGTCTACAAGAGGAGCTGAAGCGGGCAAATGTGGAGTTAGCTTCTCAAGCCAGGGAGATAGAAGAGTTAAAGCATAAGCTAAGGGAAAGAGACGAGGAACGTGCTGCTTTGCAATCGTCCTTGACTTTGAAAGAGGAAGAGCTAGAGAAGATGCGTCAAGAGATTGCAAACAGAAGCAAGGAGGTTTCTATGGCTATTTCTGAATTTGAAAGCAAGTCACAACTCTTAAGCAAAGCCAACGAAGTTGTCAAGAGACAAGAAGGTGAAATATATGCACTTCAGAGAGCTCTTGAGGAGAAGGAAGAAGAATTAGAGATTTCTAAGGCTACGAAGAAACTTGAACAAGAAAAGCTTAGAGAAACAGAAGCCAACTTGAAGAAACAGACAGAAGAGTGGCTGATAGCCCAGGATGAAGTGAATAAGCTTAAAGAGGAAACCGTGAAACGTTTAGGAGAAGCCAATGAAACCATGGAGGACTTCATGAAAGTGAAAAAGCTTCTGACTGATGTAAGATTCGAGCTTATTTCTTCTCGGGAAGCTTTGGTATTTTCCAGGGAGCAAATGGAAGAAAAAGAGCTACTATTGGAAAAACAATTGGAGGAACTCGAGGAACAGAGGAAAAGTGTGTTGTCATATATGCAAAGCTTGAGGGATGCGCACACTGAAGTTGAAAGTGAGAGAGTAAAGCTCAGAGTTGTTGAGGCTAAAAATTTTGCGCTTGAGCGGGAAATATCGGTCCAAAAAGAATTGCTGGAGGATTTACGAGAGGAGTTGCAGAAAGAGAAACCATTGTTGGAGCTAGCTATGCATGATATATCCGTTATTCAAGATGAGCTTTACAAAAAAGCTAATGCGTTTCAGGTATCACAAAATCTACTTCAGGAGAAAGAGTCAAGTTTGGTGGAGGCCAAACTAGAGATTCAGCATCTGAAGTCCGAACAGGCTTCTCTAGAACTATTACTGCAAGAAAAGGATGAAGAACTCGCTGAAGCTCGAAATAAATTGGGAGAAGTGAACCAGGAGGTAACAGAGCTAAAGGCACTTATGATCAGTAGAGAAGATCAGCTTATGGAGGCAACTGAGATGCTGAAGGAGAAAGATGTCCACCTTCACAGAATAGAAGGTGAGTTGGGCAGTTCCAAGCTGAAAGTCACTGAAGCTGAAATGGTGGTGGAAAGAATTGCAGAATTGACGAACAGACTGCTTATGTCAACCACCAACGGTCAAAATCAGAATGCAATGAGGATTAACAATGAGATAAGCATTGACTCAATGCAGCAACCACTAGAGAAACCTCATGATGATTACGGAATGGAGAACAAACGGCTGGTGATGGAGTTAAGCTTCACCAGAGAAAATCTACGGATGAAAGAAATGGAAGTTCTAGCGGTGCAGAGGGCTTTGACATTTAAAGACGAAGAGATCAACGTGGTCATGGGAAGATTAGAAGCCAAGGAGCAGGAACTCAAGAAATTGAAAGAAGAAACGATCAATGACAGTGAAGATTTGAAAGTGCTATATGCCTTGGCACAAGAGAGAGTCGGGGAAAAAACAATGGGTGATCTGGCCATAGAGATGCTTCAGCTTGAGGCAGCTAACCTTGAAGTTGAAGCTGCGACCAGTGCATTACAGAAGCTTGCAAAAATGAGCACGGAACTGTTAACTCAAGCTGACATGAGCATTGAGGCCGACACAACTCACACTGTAATGCCAGAGAGAGGGTATTCAGAAGGAAGTAATGAGTGTCTTGGTGAGGTAAAAACAGAAGTTGTCAGGCTCTGGTCCTTGACAGAGAAACTCCTGGAGAACGCAGGAATCGTTGCTGGTACATCTACATGCATGGAAGGTGTAATTTTATAAAGCTTTGATTAACTTTATAAGCCTAATCTGTATGATTCTTTTGTGGATATGTAGAATTACTGGCGGTTAAATATGTTTACTTGTCACTGTGAGCAAGTCTATTGGAGAGTCTTAATCAAGAACTCTTTGCATTTTATAATAATAAATATTAAATAATTTAAAGTTTAGAGTTTTTATTGAATCTTTACAATTTTTTATTGTCCAATGGTGGTGGAGACTTTAAGAGGATTTCTTCAAAAAAAATAAAGATTTTAAAATAAAATATTATAAAGTTTTTTATTTGACAAAACTTAATAATTATTAGAAATAATAAAATTGTAAACATGCATCATGACATAAAAGCAAAAAAATATATAGAAATGAAAATTTGAAAAAGGATAATATTTAAGCTTGATTCGGACCAAAATTTTGCCATATATATACTCTGATACTCAATCAAATCATATTTCAATCGTTCATGCTAAGTACAAAAGTCGGGTTTTGATACTTAATAATTACTACAAATATTAAAATTGTATACATACATCATGATATAAAAGCAAAAAGAAAATATACAAATCAAAAAACTTAAATAACGACTAGATTTAAGCATTATTAAAACAATGCATAATCCTTTTTTTATATAGTTTTTTCTCAGCCAGTCACAAAGCAACACAACTAAAGTCTTTAACAAATGTTAAAACTCTAAGCTTAGGATCAATCCTTAGCCTAATATCTTGTTTTCATTTATTTTTATTACATTGGAGGTGGTCTAAGTGATCTCAAAACTAAGTGATTTTTAATGATTTGTATTTGTTTATTACGTAGATAAAATTCAGCCGAGAGTGGCTGCCACCACAAGGTTCTTGCCAAGGGTAATCTCTCGTTTAGGTGTCGTTGATAGAAAAAGGTTTGCGACGTACCCTGGGACTTATGCCTACAACAGCATGTATACACAGATAGTAGGCCGTTAGAGTGTAACTGATAGGATCACCCCTACTAGCATCGCCAAATACCAACCTTGCCCCTAAATTTCCTTCTCTATTTTTTTGAGTAACTTTTTTATAAATTTTCAAACTCGCTCCCGCTTCTGAGTCTTTTTCCGTACGAAAGAGAGAGAGATACGTCTATGCGATTCTAGGGTTTTTCCGGCGAAATTTCTCAGCCAAAGATGGTGGTGGTAAGCAAGAACAACGAGCAGCAATCGCTCATTTTGGTAAGTCACCTCTTCTAGCTCCAATTTCTCGTTCCTTGCTGGTGATTTTCGCAGCTGGATTTAGTTTGCGTGTGTAGCGTCCTGCGTCTAGAGATGGATTTTCGTCTTTCGATTCTCAATCACGCCGATACATATATTTTTGGCTCTGACTTGTTTGTTTTGTTCTTCGTTGTGTTGAAATAGACTACGGAATTGCTCCGTACTGCCATCTTCAATATCAGTTACATCAGAGGCCTCTTTCCCGTGCGGTATTTCAAGGATATGTCGGTTCCTGCTTTAGGTGAGACACTAACCATGGAAGTTTCTACAACTGTTTAATGGGAACCTGACGCTTTTGAATCACAATATAGATCTGAAGATGAAGAAGCTAATGCCTATGGACGCTGAATCACGCCGATTGATTGGCTGGATGGAGAAAGGGGTCTACGATGCCCTGCATAAGAAACACCTGAAAAAGCTGATATTCTACATATGTGAAACAGTAGATGGTCCCTTGATTGAGGAATACATATGTAAGTTCTTGGGAGATGATTGGTTAGTTCAATACTAGTGTAGTTCGCTGGTAAAATGGTCCGATTAATTGATACTCTCACTATGTTACTGCAGTTTCTTTCAGCTATTCAGATTCTGACAGTCAAGATGTCCGGATGAATATCAATATTACTGGAATCAATACCTATGGGGGAACTCTTAACTCCACTGCTGACAACTCCACTGCTGACATGACCCTAAATCAAATGAGGTGAAATTTTTTATCCTATTGTGAGGTCTAGATTGTTTTATCTTGCATAACCTGCTTAAAATTATTTCATGATTGTAGTGACAACACGAGTTCAGCTTGCAAAATGGTTCATACCCTAGTTCAGTTGATGAAGACTTTGGACAGAATGCCCGAAGAAGTAATGCATTTGTTACCTATCAGAGGTTTTCAGTTTACATCAGTTTCCATATTGCCAATTACAGACTTTGTTACTTTTTTGCTTCTGTCCAGCGCACCATTTTGATGAAGCTTCTTTACTACGAATATGTGGTATGCTTTGCTTTCTTTTCGAATAATCTTATCTCACTTTCCTCTACTCTGAAAATTGATTGCCCATAAGAAAGGCTGACAGCTCTTATTTGAACCTTTTTGCAGCCACCAGATTACCAGCCACCTTTCTTCAGAGGCTGTTCAGAAGAAGAAGAAGCTCAGTATGTATGGCCAAAGATTCCTCTGAGAATGGAAATTGGTAATGTTAACAGCCAACATCACGTGTTAACTGTAAAGGTAATCTGATTGGAAGAATAGGCTGCTACTCTTTATACAGACATGTTTCTCTCGTCTTTATGATGTCCATCCATTGTGGATGATCTATGCAGGTCAAGAGCGTGCTTGATCCTTATGATCCTTGTGAGGATGAAAATGATAACATGCAAGATGATGAGAGGAGTAAAGGACCTGATTCTCTCCATGATGACCAGCCTTGTAAGGTTTTCACTAAGCCGAGTAAACTCATCTTAACAGAGAACAAAGACGCTGACCATGGAGAGGTTAATGAAGGTAAATTATTAGACAAATATTAAAGCAAAATTCGATTCATTGAATACAGAAAAGCTTCTTCTAATTACACCTATCTGTGAAATACTTCAAGATGTCAAACAGGATCAGGTTGAACATCAGCTAGCAAAGGTGAAGGATACAAAAGGAAGACCTGCCTCAATTGTAAGTGAACAAACAGACAAACCATAATTTTTCTATTTGGTTATATGCTGAAACAAAACTAAACATTTTTCTTGTCATTGGTTCAGGTGCAAAATCCTATTCTGCAGTCTCATGAATATGACATTCGAAGGCTTAAAGCCCGTTTACAAAGACTCGAGCGTCATATATCTGTTCCGGATTCTCCTCAGGAGGGAATCCGGAAGTGGTTTGCTGCTGTTTCCTCGCAACTATTCTACAAAGTTATGGAAGCTTGTACACGAAGAAAACCAATTTTGGGTGATGCAATACTGTCGTCAACCGTTAAAGTGCAAAATTTCAATGCAAAAATTTGTAGTAAATTGTTGAAGAAGCCTGCATCGATATACAGAAAGAAACACTTCACACTGAACAGTGCTTCCTTAAGAATTTCAGGCTTGGCAGGAAGCATATTTGCGTGGGCTGTTGGTTTCTGTCTCTTTTCTGCTCAGATTGGACATGTCTTCGTTCAGCCTAAGACCAGAAGTTCTGAGTCAAAGCCAAAAGTCACCATGGAAGAACTAGGTACGTAAAAAATAGATGTTGATTTGGTTTATTTCTGTGTATATTATGAATCGGAGCATGTGTATGTTATAAAATGGTTGTTGATTTGGACATTTCTTCATGGAAGAAGAGAAGTTGACCCCTCCAAGTTCTGAACCGAAGTCGGCCCCTCCAAGTTCTGAACCGAAGTCGGCCCCTCCAAGTTCTGAACCACTAGGTACGTAAAAGAATGTTTTTTGTCTCTCTCTTTGTTGATTTGGTTTATTTCTGTGAATATCTATGAATCGGAGCATGTGTATGTTATTGCCTAGTTGAATTTCTGGAGTTGATGATGGTAAAGAGAGACAAAAAAAGTGGCAGAGAAGTCAAATAAATCAAAGGAGAAATCTCCAACGGAGGAGTCTTCTTCAACCACCCCAAAACCAGAGAAATTGGCTGTTATCAGAAGGATCCTTCCTGAGATATTTGCTCAACGATGTGGTCAAAGAAACAGTAGCTTTGAGGCATTTGCTCAACGTCGGACGACATATGATTATTACAACATCAGGTAATTAGAAAATCATGATTATTCATTTTGTCTTATATCTTATAATAGTCACTAATAAATATCTGATTTTTACAAAATATTTTTATGGTGAAAGAAACATCTGATGGTAGCAATGAGGGCCTACAACCAACTTCTTCAAGAATCTGGTGGAGCTAGTTGTGTCATGTTTCATGACACTCCTATTTTTATAAATCTTTCGCGTAGTACCTATGTCGCAAATAAAAGATTTTGGTTAACCGCTAAAAGTTGAAAAGAATTGATCACCAAAAGCTTGTAATTCGAATATTCGGTTATGATCTGTATCTTTGCTAACTCACTTGTTACCTAATTGTAGTTCGAATTCGAGTTCTATGTGCTCTTGTTGTCACCTGTTGTCTGTGCAATAATGGGATCCCAACATCCCCGAGGATGGCCTTGTCGTTATCAATGGGCCAGATGACAGTAAAGCGAGGTTCAGTACAAAGTGATCATTTCCGAATCGATTCGTATTTCGAACGTATCTGACACGTGTCAAATCGCCGCGTCTGTACGCGCGCGTGAAGCTCAGGAACCGAAGCGTCTCGTAGGTTTAATGATGACCTCGTAGGTTTGTCGCCCAATCGCCTCTATTTATATTAGATTAAACCCTCGGGAAATCATTTTCCGCCGCTTGCAAGAAGAATCTAAGGTAGCTCTCGCTCTCTCCTCTGCGAATTATTTTGTACTCTCGATTCTTTATCGATTTTTCCGGCAATGGGTAAGGTTGTTCTTGTCTCTCCGTCCTCTTCTTCCTCTGAGAGCGAAGTATCATTAGTTCGCCGAAACTCTCGGTTAACCGGGAATCCAAGTAACGAAGCTCAGTCTAGTCGATCTAACCGGATCGAGATTCCGACGTTGCTTGATGAGCCAGATCGGGAGGGTTCCGGTGGACATCTCGCTGCTCCTGAAGATCCGGTGGATTTCTTAGCTCAGTTCGACCCACTCATCGACCTGGAGGATGCTTATAACACGCAGCCGCAGTATACAGAGGCTGAAGTTAATGCGAGATTACTTCATGAGGATCATGTTGAATTTGACCTCGTCCCAGTGGTTAGCTGGAACACCGAGATCACCGCGAAAAAGACCCTTTCAACAACCGAGTCAGTCGCGGAAGTATTTGCCTTGTGTGGCTCCGGAGATCGCCCGCTCACTTGCATGATTCCCGGAGAAAATGAGCGTCCATGGAATCCCCCTCGAGGGTACGTCTGTATGTATGAAGCCTACTTCAGACAATGTCACCTCTGGTTTCCAATTCCGTCTCTGATCATCTCCTTTCTGAATCGCCGTCATATGGCGTTCTCCCAGCTTACACCGGCGGCGATCTGCAATTTTGTTGCCGCTCTGACCTTCGGCGCTGAAGAAGGTTACCTGGTAAATGTTCGTTGTTTTGAGGAAATGACGACGTTGAAAGCTATCAGGTCGCCCGGCTATTGGGTGGTGAACAACCGCCCAAAGCATAACTTTCTTCCCGGTCCTAAAGTCAGTAACTTCAAGAACTGGGAAGAATATTACTTCTACGTCAGGGTCGACCTCGAGTCGTATGAGCGTCCGTTCTCGGGGAGGAAAAGGATGTGGACGGAGTTTCCTGGTAGATTTCTTTTAAATAGATAGGGTAAAGATATGTCGATCCCGATTAGATTCTCATAGCTTTTTCTTTTGTTGCAGATCGATACAGGCCTAGTCCGGATTTTCCCGTCGAGTTCGAAGGAGTTTTAGAGGCGATCTTCCGAGCTCGTCGTCGTACCTGGAAAGACGTCACGAGGTCGCGCGTCAACAGGATAATGGGGAAGGTCAGGAAATCCTTCATTAGCTTCGCTGCTGGGCTTTTAAACATGCCACCTCCCCCAGCTCCCATCGAAGAGGAAAGACAGCCTTTAGACGGAGAGGCGGCTGCGTCAAATCCTCCCGTTAGTGCCGGCCCTTCCGGTGTTGATCAGGTCTCCCATGAGATGGTCAACCCGGAGTCTCAAGACAGGATGTGTCTTGAAGGGGCCGACGTCGTGCCAGCTCAAGAGATCGCCGAGTGCGATCGAAGTCAGTCCGTTCAGGTCGTCGAGCCTGAAGTTCAAAATATTACCGACGACCGCTCCGTCGTCGTTTATGCCGCCCCTCCAGCAGGCGAAGAGGTCAACACGGGCCTAACTATCCTTGATCAAGACAAGGACGAAACCGTTGCTGAGCCCGGGATTTCCAGGAGGTCCCGTGAGGAGAAAGGGAAAGGAGGGGCTAACCAATCCAAGAAGAGGTCGGCTTCTGAAGCCGGTTTAGATGAGGCCGCTGCTCCAAAGACGTTTCGCCTGTCGCGAGGCGAGACTCTTAATTCTGACCAGTTTACGTTCAAGTATTCTGGTGAGAAATTCCTCGTGAGAGATCAAGAGGCCGCCAGCCATCTTTGGCGCAACTTGATGCTCCCTGGGACGAAGGATTTCCCTAATCCTGACGATCTGGTTCTAAAAGAGGGATATCAGAAGTTTGCCAGATCATCACTTGAGGTACGCGCTAGTTACATGTCTTCCTGTGGCTTAGTATCCTAGTATTTTGGCTTTAAACATGGCTCTTTTTCCAGACCGCCGCCCTGGCTAACGATCTGATCGCGACATACGATCGCAAGTTGAAGCTGAAGCTCGCCGACAGAGAGGCCTTCGATAATCTGAAGAAGTGCGCAGACCAGGCCAAAGCCATCTATGCCAAAGACATGAAGGAAATGGCTTCATTGAGAGATGCTGCCGAGATTCATAAAGCGGAGATGAGCTCGTTGAACGACGAGGTCAAGAGGCTCAATAGTCGAGAAGCTGATCTTCAGAAAGAGTTCAGCGATCTTCAGGTTGCATTGGTTGCTGTAAAAGAGCACGGGGAGAGGGAGTGCAACAGGTTGCGGAATGACCGAGCTGCTAAAGTCGCCCGTACTACAAAGAAAGCCCAAGCTCGTCTTGATAGAGTGAAGGCTTATCTCAAGGAGCAAGAGGACCTCGTCGGGCCAAAGGTGGATGCTGAGAATCAAGCCAGAGGCGCTGAGGAGATAGTGGGCATCCTTATGCAGAGAGGTGCGAAGATTGCGGCATCTGAACTCAGCGGCCTTAAGGAGTTAACCAAAAGGGCGACCGACGAAGTTAATGCCTTGAACGTTATCGAGCTCGGGGACGATGATCTTAACATGTCCCCAGATCAGCTCGGTTTTTCGAGGCAAATCTCCCAAGTTGCTCCAGTGGCGGACCAGCACGGCTCAAATGTCGACCTGTTAGCGGAAGTGATTCGACGTGTAAGCGTTGAAGAAACGAACCAGACGACCTGAATAGGTCGTCTTTGTAATCTATTTTGAAATATTGATCGTGGACCCAATTTTCGGGGCGATCTCAAAACTCTTATTTAACCGTGGACCCACTTTCGGGGCGGTTTTTAATTTTAACTTCTATTTTCGATGATTTTCTATCTTGCCTGTTTCCGAAGCAGAATAGTTCTTTTTTCCATTTATGAGCTTTGTCATTTTTTGGAAAAGGAAATAGGGGGAAGTCAACCCGTAATTAAGTAAATTCCCATTTTCCCAGTTTTGGAGAAAATGGAAATATTAATGTCTCGGAAAAGGAAAATGAGAATTTCCAGATCGCATTTAGGCAAATTCCCAATTCGATTTCTGTATTTGCCCCTATAAATACTCTGTTGATCGACTATTGTTTCATCGGCCCTTTCGTTGGAGAGTGCTGGATCTTCTCCCTTCGTTGGCAAAAATGTTCCGACTTTCTCGAATGCTGAGGCGATTGAACGAGGGATGCCGTTCTTCAATAACCTTCGAGTTCCCTGGACTCTCCTATTCCAGGCGAGCTCGGAGGAAAGACGTGAAGCCGAGGGTTTCTTGTCATGTGTCGAGTCTAGGCATAAGGAATACCGCGAGATGCTGAGGTACTATGATGAACGAAGATCTGACATCGCTCGAAAAATGGCTATGCTGGAGTCTCATCCTCGCCATTGGCTTAAGAATGGTTTTCAGCTTCTGGCTCCGATGCCGGACGTTCTTTTGTCGTATTGTGAGGACTGTGATCGAGATGCTGCTGCCGTCTCAAAGGAGAAGAATCCAACAATCATTGCTGATGGGAACTTCATTCCCAGGACGCCTTCTCTATTCTACCTTGGGCCGGCTGCTACTGATGCTGATACCACGGAGTGTCAGAACTTCGTTAACCAAGTAAGGATTGCTTTGGTTTGTGTTTTCGATATCGGGATGTTTTTTTTTTTTTAAGAACTTCGTTGCTTTGATTTCTCAGGTCGGATTTCTGCATCAGGATCAATGCCGCGAGCTGCAGTACTTTCGAACCAAGAAACGGAGTGGACTTTCGTCTCGAAGAGCTCGAAACTCTGATTGCTAAGCTGAAGAAGAAAAGGAGAAGGGTCGTCACTCGTCTGGATGAGGTCGAACAAACGATTAGGGCATTGGAGATTCGTTCGGAGGATTGGGAGAGAGCTGGTCTGCAACTAGTGGCCCATGCCAGATCGCAAAAGTGTACAAGGAGAATCGAAGAGATTGTGATTGCAAAAGTGTTACTTATATAGAGAAGAGGAGATTCTGTGTTCGTAGTTGGAATAGGAATCGCAGGAGTTATAGAGATAAGAGCTCCGGTCCCAAGTCATTTTCGATTTGGAGGACTCGCATAGAGTTTTAAATTTTTTAATTTTTTTAACAAACGCAAAAATTAGCCTGATTAAAGTTATTGATAGAAATTGCATTAAAAATTAAAACATCATCACTGCAAATAAAACAATATTTTAACTCATCTTTTCCTGAAATTGAAGTTGACAAATTTCATGAAGAAAACTTGTAGCAAAAAGAGTAACGTAGCAACAGAACTTTGGTAAACATTTATTACATCATTCAAAAAAGGTCTGAGAACAAAGAAAAGCAACAAACATACCCCCAAAAAAGCCTCGAATCCAAAGAAACAGGTGCTAAATCTTTACCTTTTCAAGACAGAGTTTAACAAATGTTTTCTTGTCTCCTTATTAATCATCTCAAAGAAACTCTTACTGGAGACTTTGGCGGCTTCATCGAAAGAGCTTTGGTAAAGGTTTTTAATGGGTCAAGAGTGAGTGAGTACTCTTGATAGTATGATAAATAGCGGCTAATGCAGTAACCGAGGTGATGACTGGAAGTTGCTGTTGTGTATGGTAAAGGACTTGGTAGAAACTCGGGTAGGTGAGGCAGATCATACCCATCTTCAGGTAGAGAAGGTAGCCAGCGAAAGTGACACCGGTCAAGTAAACCCCTGAGATTCTGTTGAAAATCGATAGCATGGAGTTCATCTGAGGCTGGTAAACAGAAAGGTGAGGAGATAAAGGGCGAAAGCTTTTGATTTTTGGTTCCTCCTGTGTTGTCTTTATATCCCCTGAGATTGTAGAAAACAATCGTTTCGATGTTCCCACATCAAGAGCACGGAAAGATCGAGTCAATTGAGCACCAACAATTGCAGCTTCAGTAGATTTTGACTTCTGGAAAAATCGAGACAAGGATCACCAGGCAAAAAGGATAAGTTAAGCTGCTCTTAAACATTACAAAAGCAAAAATCAAACAAAATGTAGACAAAGTCATTTTACCTCTCTCTCCTCTCTAATGGCATTGTTAGTGCCCAAACCAGTACCAAGAATGTCATTCACAACAGGTTTTGACCTATAAAAGAAAACAACACGTAGTCGAAATGACATCCACAGAGTAATTCTAATAGGTATAAAAAGCACAAGAAACAAACACAAACCTACCCGAAAGCTCTGGAGAAACTTGCATAGTTCTGACCAATGTATGAACTACCCCAGGAAGGTTGAGCATTACCAGCAAGCTGCAAAACAAGAACGTTTCAAGAGCAGTCAAAACCAACAATTTCTCTACGCATATGCAATAAACAAAACGACCATAACCTCTAATGATTGTTAGGCACTCAAACTACAACAGTGATATGAAGCTAAACTCTCTTCTTCATCCCAACCTTTTAGCACTATACTCAACTACAAGCTTTCTCAATCAATCAAAAGGAAACAAATTCTTAAGGTTAATTTCGACAGATATGTGTCTACTTACACAACAATCTCATCTCAAATTTTTGTTTAAATGAAACGATTAAACACATAACACACCAAAATCCGCAAATGGATATATATATATATCATTTCCTGAAAATTTCCGGCGAAGCGAAGCAGAGCTCAGATGGGTAAATCATGAAGTCGAAAGACGAAACTAAACGAATCACAAAAAATTTCTCGATCTATCAATAATACCACCAAAAAGACGCAATCAACGAGAGTGAAAAACATACGGATTTGTAAACGGAAAGAGGCGCGGAGACGACGTCGCGTCGACGAATCGATCGGAAAAGAGCCGTGGCAGCCATGGACTGAATCAGATGAGAATTCTCTGCTAATGATCTTCCTGCGTAAATTCGAGAGAAGTAAGCCAACAAAAGAAATGGGATCTCGATTAAATCAGCCCTAATTATTTCATAAAAATTAAAATAAATTAGAGGGTAATTGCGTAAATTACAAATTCCCCAACGAAAGTTATCCGCACGTTTCACAATGAGATTATTGAAACCTCTGGCTCCTTTAGCGGGTCTCTCCGGTGAGTGCTACAAACAAGTCAAGTGATAAAAACTTCGGAACCACTGTAGTGGTTGTAGTTGTTCCGTATAAGTTTTGGCGTGGTGGTGGGTTCCAAAGAATAAGAACCAAACAATGAGCTAGCCAGCTGTGTCGTCGTTGGTTCTTACATCGCTAGTTTTGTGGTAGCTTCTTCTCGGGCTAGTTTTGTGACCGCTTCTTTGAAAACTTATAAGCTTAAAGAAAGATAATATCCAATCCAATGAAAATAAACTATAAAGTATAAAGTGACAAAATTTTGAAAACTTCTTCTCTTTAACCATCACATTACATAACAAAGGTTTTTTAGCAGAGAAACATTAAGTTTAGTTCCCTGACAAAAGCTTATTCCAGAAACATATCCACTGCTCGTTGTTCTAAAAGGCAAAAGTTCCTTGGACATAGAACCCACCATGATCTAAACCTCATCTCTTAAAACCCAAGTGGCAAGAATTTACCAAATCTCCTCACTTTTTCACTTCCTCGTACTCTGCCTCTGGAGCTTGATCACTGCCTCCCTCAGATCCTCCTCCTGGTGCAGAGCCTCCACCAGAACCACCAGACATGTGCTCCCCAATCTTAGAAACAGCTTTGTTTGCCGCCTCAATCTTGGCCTTGATCTCGTTGAGATCATCCCCAGAGGAAGCGCTCCTTAGATCTGCCACAGCATCTTCAATCTCCTTGGCGATTTCACTTGGGATCTTCTCTCTGTATTCACCAAGACTCTTCTCTATGCTGTAAATTGTTGTGTCAGCTGTGTTCTTGGTGTCGATCAATTCTTTTCTTTGTCTTTCTGAGCATGCAACTCTGCTTCTCTCACCATCTTAGGTCTCACGGACATGTTACGTGATCGAGAAGAAGCAGCGAAAGAAGGATATAGCAATTAAAGGACGAAGAGCGAGCTGCGCCGTCGGAGCGACCAGCTCGCGAATCAATGAAGGCGCCAAGTTGCAGGATTATTGTTAACGTAAACCAGAAATGAATAAACAGAGTTTGAAATCAATAGAACAGAGAGATGAAAATAGAGTACTCCGATTAACACACTTGATACAACGTTCGTAAAGAGACGCGATATCAACTTCTCACCTACAAGAGACTCGACGAGAGCTCCGGTAAAACGATGAGGGAAATCTAGAAGTCTCTAGAGAGAGATTACAACCAGATTATTCGATAATGAAAGCATGAGCATAACATGTTGCTCTTATACAAAAAGGTAAAGAAAGTAAACGTTAACCACGTTAATAACGATCGCCGTTAACGTCCATTTGCATTGCCAGCTCGCCAGCTCACAACACGTGCTTTGCTTAACATCCCTGACTTCACATTTCCAGATCGCCAGCTCACAACACGTGCTTTGCTTAACATCCCTGACTTCACATTTCCAGCTCGCCAGCTTGACCCCTGAACGCTATAGCTTGACTTCAGTTTTCCTATAACAAATCTCCCCTCTTCAGAGAACCTTGACCTCAAGGTTCATGGAAACATATTTGCCAGTTTATAGAGTAACTCCATGTAGCCTCTTCCACATAAATCAACATGAATCATAGCTTTCCTTTTACCAAGTCCTAAACCTTGAATCGCCAAGCTTGTGACAACTTCATCATCCTCTGTTGTCTAATTCGTAGTTACTCTTTCTACGGATTTGTCAGTAAATCTGTAGCCCTTGCATCTGTCTTGTATTTAAACCACCAATCTTTGCCTAATTTCCTCACTCCCAAAGTTGAAACACAACTTTTGCTACCAAACAAGTGCATATATGTGAGCATCTTCATTGTCAAACTCTGAAACAGACCCTGAAGAAGGAGAATGCTGAAGCTCATCTTTATGCACTGAATCATAGGAGAACCAGTGTGAATTTGACCCTGAAGTGACACAATCTCCCGACCCGTTTCATGTCTGCTTGGATCTCCCATTCTTCGATCATAGAGAAGTGACAAAAAGCTAGATGTTGTAGATTTCATGACTAAGACCATCCAAGACCAGTGATCACCACTCATTTCAACATGCACCATGGTCTTGCTCTTCCAACAATGCCAAACCGCAAAATGATAAGTCATACGCAAATTGAAAGAATTCAGTCTCGTGAAACCCTCTTCCCCAAATTTATACTTGAACCACCACCGTTTGGTAAACTTGATCTTTTTGTTTCTCATCACTTCTTGAATGACTAAACTGGTTTGCAACAGCAGCCTCTTTACCATTGTAATCCGGTCATACACAAATTGTTCTCCATGACCTGCATCACTCTCTGTTATCCCAAGTATCATGCTAAGCAAACATCTCACATCAACAATCCTGGCCACAATGAACATCTCTTGATGTTCTCTCTTATCAGACATTAGCTGAAAGTGTGTTGTATATCCATGTTCTCTCATCATTTGTAAATTTCTATTCACGAACTTAAATTTCCAGGACTTGAATCTGATATGTAACCCTATTGGAAGTGATTCATGATCCCCTTGGTCTTGTGAGCTGGTTTTAAATTTGAACTTCCAGGATTTGAGAGACTTACTAGGCTTCTTCTGGACATGGACGGTAGCACTTCCACAACTAGAGTGTAATTCATCAACAACAAATCCAATTGATGACAGCATTTGATTCATTGTTGCATCAACTTTATCAAAATCCTTAAGGTTTGAACGAACCTTCTGAAGTTGTGAGACACCTTCTATGTCTATGGAGTGAAACGCGGCTTGATCTTGAATCAACGGCTTATGTTCAATCCATGAATCTGTTTCACACTCTTCTATGTTGAATCCAAAGACGTCCCCAGCATCCGAATTTTGATCATCATCACTAGACATAGCATCATCAATTTCAACCAAATATTTCTTCACCGTCGCAACCGCATTCTCTACCAAGTCTGAACCACTAAGGAATCGATCTCCATCATTACCTATCATGCAATTACCATCATTAATCATAGAAGTTCCTGCAGCATTACTTGAAACATGTTGAGCTTCTTTCTGATAATCATCACTCTTTTTTCTGATAAGCACACTCTTTGGGTGAGCCATCTCATATAATCTTCCCAACATTAAACATTGTTGAATTGTCTGAGGTCCAAACATCCTAACATTCAGTTGAGTATCAGTTCTCAAACCTGCCAAGTAAACACTAACCAAGTAATCTTCAGCGAAGTTCAATCTAGTGCTAATCAACTCAAATCGAGCATGATACTCCTCTATTCCTTCAGTCTCCTGCAACTGTGTCAGTTTTGCAATCGAGTCATTAACATGCTCATCATATCTCACTTGCAACAACAGTTTGTAACTCCACCAATCATGCCTAACATGCTTCCACCACATCGATTGTACAATTGATTGGTGCAAAGTCGCAGCAGTGTCATCGAAATGGAGTGAAGCGAAGCCAACTTTCAATTCCTCCGGAGTACGATCAATTAAGAAAAATTGTTCAATCTGGAACAACCATTCTGTAATTCTATCACCATTAAATCTGAGATGCTCAAGTCTCGCAAAATCAGATCTCTCTTCCAATGGAAAATATTTGTTCGACATACCGACTCTCTCTTTGCTGGTGTCAGGAGTGACGATCGGAGCTGTAGATATCAGCTGTGAGGATCTTCCAATGTTGTAAGCTCTCGTATCCAACATTGATTCTCCGATGCACGGTGAGGATTGAACACCAAATTGCTGATTCGTCGTCGCCGCTTTGCCGGAACGCACATCAGATTTGTGACCACAAACCACTTTCAATGACGGATACATAGTTTCGTGAATAGCTGAAACCTCCCGATAAAACATCTGCGAACGAGTTTCTGCCATTGATTCCGAGGAAACGCTTGGCTCTGATACCAGTGTTAACGTAAACCAGAAATGAATAAACAGAGTTTGAAATCAATAGAACAGAGAGATGAAAATAGAGTACTCCGATTAACACACTTGATACAACGTTCGTAAAGAGACGCGATATCAACTTCTCACCTACAAGAGACTCGACGAGAGCTCCGGTAAAACGATGAGGGAAATCTAGAAGTCTCTAGAGAGAGATTACAACCAGATTATTCGATAATGAAAGCATGAGCATAACATGTTGCTCTTATACAAAAAGGTAAAGAAAGTAAACGTTAACCACGTTAATAACGATCGCCGTTAACGTCCATTTGCATTGCCAGCTCGCCAGCTCACAACACGTGCTTTGCTTAACATCCCTGACTTCACATATCCAGCTCGCCAGCTCACAACACGTGCTTTGCTAAACATCCCTGACTTCATATTTCCAGCTCGCCAGATTAACCCCTGAACGCTATAGCTTGACTTCAGTTTTCCTATAACAATTATCCAGGTCAACATCGACGAGTCGGATCCATCTCGGACGGTCGGTATCGGAAGCGAGCTAGAAGGAGAGATAAAGGAAGAGCTGATCGCCTTCCTGAAATCGAGGTCGTCATCTTTTGCTTGGTCTACGAAGGATATGACAGGAATCGCCCCGGAGGTAACCTGTCATAAGCTCAATAAGGATCCAAACTTCAAACCAGTTCGCCACCGGAAGGGCCAGCACTAACGGGAGGATTTGACGCAGCCGCCTCTCCGTCTAAAGGCTGTCTTTCCTCTTCGATGGGAGCTGGGGGAGGTGGCATGTTTAAAAGCTAATGAAGGATTTCCTGACCTTCCCCATTATCCTGTTGACGCGCGACCTCGTGACGTCTTTCCAGGTACGACGACGAGCTCGGAAGATCGCCTCTAAAACTCCTTCGAACTCGACGGGAAAATCCGGACTAGGCCTGTATCGATCTGCAACAAAAGAAAAAGCTATGAGAATCTAATCGGGATCGACATATCTTTACCCTATCTATTTAAAAAAAATCTACCAGGAAACTCCGTCCACATCCTTTTCCTCCCCGAGAACGGACGCTCATACGACGCGAGGTCGACCCTGACGTAGAAGTAAAAATTAAAAACCGCCCCGAAAGTGGGTTCACGGTTAAATAAGAGTTTTGAGATCGCCCCGAAAATTGGGTCCACGATCAATATTTCAAAATAGATTACAAAGACGACCTATTCAGGTCGTCTGGTTCGTTTCTTCAACGCTTACACGTCGAATATCACTTCCGCTAACGAGGTCGACATTTGAGCCGTGCTGGTCCGCCACTGGAGCAACTTGGGAGGTTTGCCTCGAAAAACCGAGCTGATCTGGGGACATGTTCAGATCATCGTCCCCGAGCTCGATAACGTTCAAGGCATTAACTTCGTCGGTCGCCCTTTTGGTTAACTCCTTAAGGCCGCTGAGTTCAGATGCCGCAATCTTCGCACCTCTCTGCATAAGGATGCCCACTATCTCCTCAGCGCCTCTGGCTTGATTCTCAGCATCCACCTTTGGCCCGACGAGGTCCTCTTGCTCCTTGAGATAAGCCTTCACTCTATCAAGACGAGCTTGGGCTTTCTTTGTAGTACGGGCGACTTTAGCAGCTCGGTCATTCCGCAACCTGTTGCACTCCCTCTTCCCGTGCTCTTTTACAGCAACCAATGCGATCTGAAGATCGCTGATCTCTTTCTGAAGATCGGAACCAATCTACAATGCCATTCTGGGAAGTCCTTGGACGTGGACCATTGAAAGATGAGCCCGCATTCTTTCGTTCTTAGCTTCGAATTCCCCGCTGAACCGACTGACTACGAGTTGAGAGTCACTGAAAGCTTTGATCTGTTTGGCTCCGAGCCCCTTAGCGAGTCGAAGTCCTGCGAGAAGTGCTTCGTATTCTGCTTCGTTATTCGATGCCTTAAACTGGAGCCGAAGTGACTGTTCAAGGATTTCTCTGGTTGGTGACTGAAGTAGAATTCCGAGGCTGGAGCCTTGTAATGATGAGGAGCCGTCCGAGTAGAGTATCCAGTTTTCGTCCGGGATAACGTCAATCACATCCGGGGATAGTTCAGTCATGAAGTCCGCTAGGACCTGAGATTTGAGGCTCGGGCGAGAGCGATATTCCACGTCGTATTCACTCAGTTCGATTGCCCATTTCGCAATTCGTCTAGACTGGTTTGGGCTGTGGAGCACTGTGCGTAGTGGCTGATCAGTGAACACTATGGAATGTGATTGGAAATAAGGTCGGAGTTTCCGAGCTGCCGTTATCACCGCCAACGCCAGCTTTTCTAAGGTCGGATATCTGGTCTCGGCGTCATTCAGGGCTTTACTGGTATAGAAGATAGGTTTTTCGTTGATTGTACCCCGAGAAGGCATCCATGAAAGATAAAAGCTGATTTCCAGACGTTGCCTCGACTAGGCGATCTATGTGTGGCAGTGGATAACTGTCTTTAGGGCAAGCCCTGTTTAGGTCGGTGTAATCCACGCAGACTCTCCACTTACCATTCTTCTTTTTGACCACGACTGGGTTGGCCAGCCATTCTGGATATTGTACTTCTTTAATCAGGCCGGCTTTTAGGAGCCGCTCGACCTCGTCTTGGACGGCTTTGGCGCGGTCTGACCCCAGCCGCCTTCCTTTTGGCAGCTCGTCGAGTCGGCGATTAGTCTCCATGACTGATTCAGAGAGATCTTTCGTCACGGTTGTGAGGATGGCTTTGATGTCCTCCAATGAGAAAGATGGTGAGTCGATAGGGGTCTCCCCGTGTGTTGGTTGATTCACGGTCGTTTTGGCCGCTACTTCGACGGTAGATGGTGGATCTCCTCCGTGGAGGAGACTTGATTCCGTCCCATCATCGTTGACTGGAGGAATGATGGGGTCGATGACGATTTGAACCATGCTTGCTTTGATTAAAGGAGGGTAGAGAAAATTTGTTTATATTCCCCCCTACCTGGCGCGCCAATTGTTGATTCTGTAATCAAACAATGAATTTGTACTAAGGGATTTAGACAAATTCACTCCTCTCTTAGCTCACAAATAATCAAAGGGAGAGAACAAAGTTGCTTGAATAAAAAGCTGGGGTTTGCTCTATAATTGTAGTCTCTTGTATTCGGTTAAAGATGATCCTTGGGGACTTTGACCCCCCCTATTTATACAATGGGTTGAACGTATCAAAATATGATAAACTTCTAATTATCCTAGGTCTAAATCTTCATTACTTCCATTCTTCATGAGATCCTCCTTAAATGGAAGTTTTCCCTTTACACGACCTGAGAAGCCGCCTATGGCGATCTCGATTGTCGACCCAAATCTTCTGACGAGCTCATGACTTAGGCCCATTAACGGGCTAGCCGGGATTCCCCGGTTCAATCGAATTCTCGATTTTATTCACGTTATTCCTTGGTTTAAATTGGTATTGTCGGAGGTGCTAATTCCTGCACCAACAGAATTGATCACCAAAAGCTTGTAATTCGAATATTGGGTTATGATCTGTATCTTTGCTAACTCACTTGTTACCTAATTGTAGTTCGAATTCGAGTTCTATGTGCTCTTGTTGTCACCTGTTGTCTGTGCAATAATGGGATCCCAACATCCCCGAGGATGGCCTTGTCGTTATCAATGGGAAGAAAGTTAGAGGGCTTAAGATTGAGAATGAGAAACCCTTTGGAGCCAGATGACAGTAAAGCGAGGTTCAGTACAAAGTGATCATTTTTTTTAACCATTCACAAGCATGTAAGATGTGGAGCAGCCAACACGTAATGATAATTATTATCACTTTTTTAAGTAACAAAACTTAAAACCATACTTGGTTATAGAGAATTAATTGTACACAACGAGATAACAAAGATATATATATATTCTGACTTCAAACTGATCTTGATCTCCTTGATCTCATCACATATTCAGCGAACCTGAGACGAAGAGAAACGAATTACATTTTGTTTTCCAAAATTTGTCTTCATCGTCAAAGATTTGTGTTACCCAAAAGCTAAAATGTACAGTTTCAAAGGAGAATTACTAATGGGCTAGTAAACGAAGAGTGTTCTTACCTTTAGTTCGATCGCCTCCACTTCTCGTTTAAGAAGACGAATCTTTTTACTCTTTTCATCAATAGCTCTGGAGAGGGCTAAGCGTTCTAGAGTAGCTGGCATATATGTGTATATATAAAACAAAGGATTGTGAGAGGAAGAAGATACAAACAGCAACCGTGATCTTCTAATTTTGTAAACGAAAAATTAACCTTTTCCTCTGTACCAAAAATGTCCCGCAAAGCCAGCCATTAGCACAGTAAAAACAGCAAATGACGCAGTGCCTTCACTCTTCTTGCTCCTCATCAGTGATGAATCTTCACATCTACCAGCCGTATACGATCTCCCTCCGCGTCCAAGCTGTAATTCATCCATCGCAACACAGATCAACGTTTCTTATTAATCATCGATAGAAACGAGAAACTTAGGGTTTACGCAATCTTTAATGTGGGGAAGTGTTTAAACGATCCATGTCTTGGAGCCTACTCGAGTGTTAGAGACCTTTTATTGGGTTTCGACGATAGAACTCTCCGGTCAGCTTTTGCGGTACGTTCTGTTTCTTTAAGATTCATAAATGTACATGATTCTATTTCTAGTTGTTGTTTCACTAATTACATTGTGTTGTTTTTACGATATGGAAGGTTCCTGAGGATATTTTGAGGAAGATAAGAGACGCAACAAAACCTCCGTTGAAACATGAGAATCAATTCCGATATTTCCTATTACCTTCGCACACGCAGATCCAATGTTCCTCATCATCTTGCTCCTCCACTCGCCAAATTAGGGTTTCCTCTCGATTTCTCTCGACGCTCGCGAACAAGACTGAAACTAGACCGGTCATTTCAATCTACGATTCGGTTTACGTTTGGGCCTTTTTCCCACAGACCCGGCCCAATATTTAAATACGTTTGGGCCTTTTTATTCACGCTGAATTAGCCCAACCAATACCAAGTCCCACCGAACCAAAACTCTTTATTTCAGCGATTCGCAAATCCAACATTGGACCGAGTCCTACCGAACCAAGAAAAAATAATTCAGCGATCCAACATTGCTTTTTATGCCATGTCAATCCCTCTAAACCATATTTTCTGTTTTTTTTGGTGTTTTCACTAATTACATATATGCATTAGATTATACATAACTTTCATGATCCTCTATAGAACTATATAATTAATGAACCAAGTACTAAACACGGTGACTCTAACTTTAATGAATTCAACAATTTGTGTAAATGGTAACCGCTGAATCTCACTATTTGTTTTTGTGATTTTTTGTGGAATCTCGTTGAATAATTTAGAATTCAAATGGTAACTGCTGAATCTGACATTAATTTAAGATAGAAACTTATAAAATTACTTAATTAACTATTTTTGTCAACAATATTAATGAAATAAACAAATAAAAAAATATTCTAATTTTATGTAATTCCACCAACATGTTTTTAATAAAATCTACAATGACAAAAGAAAAAGGAAAAATATTTAATTTGAATTCATTTATATATATATATATAATCTTATTAATATAACAATGTAGAAAGCAAATAAACTATGATTAATTAAAAAATCGTAGAATTTTCAGTTAATATGTTTAAGGTTTATTGACAAGAAATAAATAAAAAAATATCAAATTCTTCTATCAAACATAATTATCATAGAAAATAGCACAGTAAAAACAGCAAATGACGCAGTGCCTTCACTCTTCTTGCTCCTCCTTAATAATAAATCTTAACATCTACCAGCCATATACGATCTTCATCCGCGTCCAAGCTGTAATTCATTCATAGCAACACAGATTATTTATTAATTGTTTACAAAATTAATTTTATTCTTTAGGAAAGTTCATTATTTCAATAAAGCTTATTAAATAATTCGAAGAACATTCAATTATTTTGATACTCACCAAACAAAAATTAGAGCAATAAAATAATAATAATAAAAAATAGAGAAACGATTTGGTTTTTAAAATTTGAAAAACTAAAAGTAAAATGATATGAAAAAAATTAAAAATGTGTACCTCATATCAATTTTCGTAAGAATGATATAAATATTTTGCACAAAACAGAGAAAAAGAAAAGAACAATAGTATAAACGTATGGGCTTGGGCCGGTCACCTAGCAAAGTTATTGAATGGGTTCGTTCAGTAGTACAAAAATAATAAAAATTCCCAATCGATCGAAATATTATTAAAAGAGGGAAGGAGCAAAAAAGCCCTAATTTTCGGCTGGAGGAGCAAGACGATGATGACGATGATGATATGAAGGAACCTCGGATCCGTGTGCGCGAAGGTGAGCCGAAGACATGAATCATATGAATGTTTCCTGGTCTTGTTCTTTCCAGTGATTGATTTATTTTTGATGGATGTTTACAGTTTGGCCGCGGAACGAGATCCTATAGCACTAAGAGGTCTGGCCAATCTAAAGATAGAACTTTCTCCACCATGTCCTCTTCATTGGTTGAGGCAGCAGCAGGATTGCCGGAAAAGGGTTTGATGGTGTGCAAATGGCTAGGCACAGGTTCAGCAGGTTATGGAGGATACAAAGCCTGTATGTCACGAACATTGATTTCTTTTCTCTCCTTTTTTTCTTTAGCCTTTTGATGTTGTTCCTGTTGTTGTTGTTGTTGTTAAGAATTGGGTTTTTTTTTTTTTGTTCCAGCTGAGTATTTTTTTCCTATTGACAACGAAGAGTTTAGGGAAAACCTTGAGGTAAAATCCTTTTTGGATTACATTGAGCTCATTTAGATTTTAAGAAGTAAAGACTTTGAATTGTTTGCCTTTTCCATGTTCCAGGATTGGGAATCTACGTTGCAAAGTTGGGAGAAACTGAAAAATTATTTGGAGGGTATGCACAAAGGACCTGTTGGCAATCAAACAAGAACTCATTGACGAATTCCAATCTGGTGGAGAGAAACTTTTAATCCTTTCATGTATCTAGTTGTGTCATGTTTCATGTCATAATCTTATTATCTATGTTTAGACACTTGTGATCAAATTCATACCCTAATCGCTATTCTATGATGTCGCCAATGAAAGATTTGTGTTAAATCAGTTAATGTTGAAAACAATTGATCACCAAAATCTTTTCCTCACATACTGTCTCAAAGTACCATCTGCATCAAAGTGCTGGAGACTACTGCAAAACACACTGTCTTTGCTTGGAATATATTATCTTTTCTGTTACTGCAGGTACCTAGGGCTTTTGTATTAGTTACATTTTGTGGCATCGGTTGTCTCTGTATTCATCAAGTTCTTCAGATGGTTGTGGCTCAAGTAGTATTAAAAGAAGAAGTCGTATTGATCCAGGCTATGTTCGTATTGCACGAAACTGGAAGAGCAAGCTTAAGCTTACCTAGTAGCTCATGCCGTTCTGTGGTCCAAATGCCTGAAGGAGGAACACCTTTCTGGATTCAGTTTCCTGATCAGAATTACACGCTGGTTTTCTGTCTCCGGGGGGTGGGGAAGTCCATACTTGTCCTGGACCATGTAGCGCTGACACCAGACAGAGCATGGGGCCTCTTTAGTCCCTCTCTTCATTCTCATTGTGGCCTATGTTCTCAAGCTGATACTTTTTAAGATTAATGAAGGTCATCTGTATCTTTGCTAACTCCCTTGTTCCCTACTTGTAGTTCGAATTTGGGTTCTCTGTGCTCTTGTTGACTGTTCAATAATGGGTCTTCTCCTCTTGCTTTAAGTTGAGGAAATGCCATGGACATCAAAATCATGCAAGCTTGCCTCTTTTGGTTTGGTTATGTTCATTATTACTTGTAATGGACGCTGCATATACCATGTGATGTTTTAAGAGAGTCGTTCAAGTAGGCTCCGAGATTAAATGTGTTCTTCAATAAGTAGAATTTGAATAGTTCATTGATCTCACACGGAATTAGCCAAATGCAACACTGCCTCTTTTTTTTTTGCTCTCTTAATCAATAAATATAAAAACATCTGTGATCTCCAATTACATGGCTATCGTAATTATATACTTAACTTTGTAAGAAGTCGTTGTCTAAGCAAATTGCAAGTAACACTTGGTGCGTGAAAGCTTTTTGGTAATTTTAAAGAGCAAAAAAGAAAAACGTCATTATGTACATGAAACGTTATTATGACTAGAACAGTATAATATATGGACCAGACAAGGTCTGTGTCTCATAGCAGACCTAAAAGAACACAAGCCATTTAGATTTGTCAGAGCCCTTACCATCCGGAATCTTACAGTCACCTTGTCCAGTCGAGCCATCGCGTTGTTTCCCATCCTTTGACCTTCCTATTTTCTTCCTGACACAGATCCCTAACTTCATCGCTGTCAATAGACCCATAGCAATAAGCAAAGGTCTCACAGCCCAATGAAAATCCTCCAGATGTTGATATTTTTCCACAGCTCCTTGACATGTATTGAAATTCACAATCTCTACTTCAGCCGGATCTGCAAGATAGCTTCCATGTTCCTCTCCAAAAGGTAACATTCCAGGGAAGTCCACTTCAAGGCAACCGTTTGGTAGAACCTGAGAGATCCTGCCAGTTGCCCAAATACCTCTACCTTTACGCATCCATTTGAATCTCGGGATGACAACATTGGCTTTGAGTTTCACAAATTGACCCACACTGTATACTTTAGCCATCTGAAGCTGCGATGATGTCCCTTTCCAGAGAGTTGGCAACCCAATAAATCCAACAGCTACATTTCCCTCACGGTCAATTGAATGGAGAACACCAACCGGAGAGTGCCTCTTGTCTTTCCTGACCTTCAGACGCACCCAATCTCCAGAAGCTAAGCCGTTAGTTACCCGTTCAAGAACAGATACGTGAACCCTTAATGGATCATGTACACCATGGACTTTAACTAGCACAAATCCATCTGGGTCTGTGGAGTCACGTTCTAAACCAACCACCATTCCTTCTGGCACATCCATGTTCTCATGCTTACACGAATTGGCAGGCTTTCTTGAACGCACGGTGTCGCGCACTTGCAGATGATCCTTTGAAAGAAACCATTCTGTATAACCAAGAGTAGCCGAGCTCTTCCTGATTTCTCTACTATCAATGCCTCTCCTGACCTGTTCCTCCTCCGAGTTCTGCAAGCTGCCAAATCGGTTCCAGTCAATATCACAATTAAAGGTAGCCAATTAAAATTTCCATCAAGAATAAAGAAATTGGATTCCAAAAAAATATTAAAACATCAGACACGAAACTATAAAAACTATGGGATTTTCCGAAGATACTATGACCATACATAATGAAATATAAACACTTCTAAATCGATCTTGTTCAAACTGAATATATAACGGTGTCAAGATATGATTTACCTCTTTAAGACGAGTAAGATGTCAGTCATCGAAGGTCGGCTTCGAAGATCATACATAAAGCAACCCCGAAGTAGGTTCTCGAGAGGAGGCGGTATGCTACTGGGGATACTAAGCTTTTCTTGCTTTCTCACCACCAAATCATATATTTCATCGGCAGATCTCCCAGACCAAGGTTGTACACCAGTCAGCATTTCAACAATGCTGCAACCAAATCCCCAAGAATCAGTCTCAAAGGACATGGGACCTCTGACATCCGGTTGCCACTGTTCTGGTGCCATATAGTTTGGAGTTCCAAGTCTCTCTGTCATATCAGAACTTGGTAAAGGGATACTAAGAAGGAGATAAGGGATCCCAACATCCCCGAGGATGGCCTTGTCGTTATCACTGAGAAGAAAGTTAGAGGGCTTGAGATTGAGAATGAGAAACCCTTTTGAGTGCAACTCCAGGATCCCTGTAGCCAGATCAACCCCGTATCTGTAAAACGAGGTTCACATAAATAAGAAAGACATTAGTATTCTATATTACAATGAAGAAGACGCTACTACAATGAGCTTCTTACTTGTGTAATGAAGAATTACCTCAAAACATCTGGCAGTGAAAGCTTTCCTCCTTTAAGCCGAGCCATCTTGTCACCAAGAGAGCCCTCGTAGAATTTCATGACGACACATATCTACACGATACAAATCAGCTATTAAACAAAAATTGAAAATACGGTGAAACTAGAGAAACACACATGTTTGTTTCACTTACCTTTCCATTGATACTAGAGACTCCCCTGAGCAGACAGACATTCTCTAGTCCTTGACATTTAGAGAAGAGATCTTCAAACTTATCTACCACAACCCTTCTTTGATCTTCCTTGATGGGATAAAGCATTTTGATGGCCACTTCATGATGCTCATCATAGTCCTCAGTTGACTGATGATGAGTAGCCAGCCAAACATCACCGAAGGGACCTCTTCCAATTCGATGTCGAAGCTTCAACGTTGATGAATTCATCCAAGGGCTTGTCCCCGCTGCTAAAGCGCTCTCAGACTCACCTTCAATGATTTCATACTCGGTATCATCCGGCTTGCCAGCAATAATCTTTGAAGCCATTTATCTCTGTCTGAACCAATAAACACAGTTTCACCAGTTGGGATATCGCATAAACTCAACAACAGAAATCAAACTATTTAAGCAACAAAAAGGACTTTCCTCTCACTTGTTAACTATTCTTACAAGCAGATAGAGAAAGCAAGAAATGATTCCGAAACTAAACATCATGGTAAAACGCAATACATGGAATTGAAGAGAAAAGTCAGAAACCAGAGACGTGCCCACTATGGGAATAAGTTAGCGATACGAACAAGGGACAGAGACAGTATCGTGGAGAAGTAGAATCGTGGAGAAGTAGAAGAACAAGTAACAGTAACCAAATACAAAGAAAACCAATTAATGCTAGATAGAATCAATCATGAGTCAATCAAAGTTAACCAGCCAATGTTTTGATTGAAATAAGCCAACAATAAAGACAACTCTCAGATCTCATAGAACAAAATATTTAAGCGAAGAAATCAAACTGAAATTGAACTAGAGTTGCAATGAAACCAGAGAAAAAAATCACAGCTTACGAAGCATAAGAGAAGGGTCAAAGAAAGTAACCGACAATGAGGGAGAGAAAAGAGCAATTTCGACGGATTAAGAAGCTTTTGAAGAAAACCCTAACACCAGTAATGACGCGAGCGAAAATGGTAACACAAAACTCCAAAGGCCTGATGAAAGAGAGACGAAGAAAACAAGCCAAAAAAACTAAGAATTGATCATCGGGAACTGAAACAAGTAACTTCAGAAGCTGAAAAAGACAGAGAAGAGAAAGAGAACCGTGAGCGTGAGAAGAAGAAGAAGAAGGAACAAGGCGTGGAGGCCCCGTCATTTGTTTTAATCAAACACCGACCCGCGTTAGCTTTAGGGCCCATTTCGTTTTAGGGCCCAATAATAAGATAGAGTAACTGAGGTTTGGGCTTCGTTGTTGGACCTGAGCTCGTTATGGAAGAGTCAACTTAACTTTCTATGAACACTTTCGGACAAAGCTGGAGTGTTTGGCTCTGAAAACTCAATTTCTCTCTACTCTTTACACAAGCAACTCCTGCCATTTGCGTTTTTGTTCAATCGATTCAAATAGACATAAATCTAGTGACGATAAGACTCGCATGAAGATTTTATCCGTAACAACTAATTCCTCGATATACATACTTGTACTTTAATCATCTAAAATGACAGAAGAGAGCTAATTATTTATAAACTTACAAAATAAAAATTGTTCTTCTTTGAACGACGAACAATCCAAGAAACAGAGAAGAAGAAGAAGAAGAGATTTACAGTAATTTCTTGTAAATAAGTTTTGAGATAGAGAGACAGAGAATTACACAGTTAACAAAAATATAATTTAAGAAGGAAGAACCTTCTTGACAATGTCTTCACTAAGAGCAGCAATCTGAGAATCCAAAGCTTTAATGGTTTCTTCTTTCTGACTCTCCAAGCTCGCCAAAGCTTCTTTTAGCTCTTCCTCCACCTTCTTCCTTCCCTCCGCTAGCTTCTCCTCGACTTCAACCTGCAAAAAAAATACACAATCCATTTACCAATTTCTTCACTCTGAGTGCATTGTTGTTTCTTTTATACCTGAGTCTCCTTCTTCATCTTGTTAAGCGCGGCGGCGATCTCAGCCCTAGCTGCTCTCATCACGGCGGCGGCTTGCTCATCGAGCTCCTTTACTTCAGTCGAAGTGTCCTTAACACTCGCGAGCTTCTCTTTGATGGAAGCGTCTCTTTGATCCATGAAGTTACCAAGCGGAGAGTAATAGACCTTGTCGAGAGCGAACATCAAGAAGAGAAACTCAACAACGATGATCGGAAGCGTGAGATTGAAATCGAAGAGCTGTGCTTTCTCCATCGCCTCCGCCATCGACGGAGGAGCGAAAGCGGCGATTAAAGCTAAGGATTTGGCGGTGGCGGAGGAGAGTGATAGTGCTTTGCTACGGAGATCGGTGGAGGAAGTGAGGGATTTGGGAATTTGGGGAAGTTTGGCGAATTTGGGAATTTGGACTCGGTTTGGTTGTTGGTTGGATGACAGGGAGATTAGGGGTTTGGAGGAAGCCATTATCGAATTAGCAGCCATCGCCACACACACAGAGAAGAGCTTCGAGAGATGAGAAATGCTCAAAACTGTAATCTCTTTGGAGACGAATGGGAGAGAGAAGAGATTTGCTTAGGAATGTTATCTCTTCTCTTCGCCACACAAATAAGCTAAAGGCTGTGGTCGTCAGATTAAAATCAATGGAGCGGAAAATCAATTAAAAAGTAAATGATTGCGTTTTGGCCACAAACGCAAACACAAACGCAAACGCAAACGCAAACGCGAACGCTGTACCAGATAAGGTTAAAATGGCTAAGACGGTAAGGTTGCAATTATATCCACTACAAACGTAAATACACAATGCCTTATTCATTTTGCACACACACAACATCCAAGTTTGTATATAAACACCAAGATTAGGAAATCAAAATCTCTACAAGAATCAAATGATAGAAAAGGAGTGCTTTTTTTTAGGTTTCGGATATGAGTTTTTTTCTGTTCCACACATCCTTCTCGGAATTACACTTGAAACGAAACCTTGCAATGAGTTTGTTAAAAACTCTACTTGCAGTCACGTTTCTGTATTTAGTACCTCGTTGACTTGGCGTCGACTTGTAAGAGAGCAAACCTCCCAATACAGTTGCTAGAAAGCTTGGTTGGCTCCGAGGGATGGAGTCAACAACACCGTCTTCTTCAACTTCCCTTATTACGTTCTTTTTCCGGGTTTCCGGTGTGGTTGAGAACCTGATTGGTCCAAAAACATGTATTACTATGGAGATTCCGGATAATGAAATGCTAAAAACATTTTAACACCAAAAGTTCTTACAGTTTGAGTTGTTTGAAAGAAGAAACACGGGGTGTCTTGCTCTTATGCTTCACCATTAACATGCAGTAGTTTGAGATATGGCGGATGAACCGAAGCTGAATGATGGCAGATAAAACACATTATAGAGCATCAAAACAAAGCACTATGTTGTCAAAACTAAACTGGACTATAACAATCTACATAATCCAGGTTAGAGACTCTAGCTACCCAAATGCATCGTTCTACGACATCACATGTAAAGATGAAATAATATCATAAGCATAGACTCTTTGATGTATTCAAGTGATAAAGAAAGAGTAAAAGGGTAACCTGATCGCCGTCTTTAATGCCAAATTCAGTGAGGTACTCAGACTCATTAATCAATCTTTTATCTTCATAAGATAAGCAGAATTGTCCCCAAACATGCGGCCTTTATAATCACAGGGTAAAAATAGGATCATCAAGAATCATTTAGCAGTTACTTATCCTAATATAGACACAAAATCGGAATCATTATAAGAATAACTCAAGTCAAAGAATCAGAGATGGTACCATGAGATCTTGCCAGGGCCTGAGATGGGCAAGTGAGAAAACGCAGCTTCTACTGCCATCTTGAGCTCCCCTACTGTCGCTGTCTTCAACACTTGAATACCTACAAATCCAAATTACGCTTAAAGGGAATTGTACTAAATCACAAATTCAGAAACCAGTCAAATTTCTCTGGACAACCTCAAACGAAACAACACAGAAAAAACTAGAATTCGTTGTAAAGCAATAACTTTTAGTTCTTTTGAGCAAACATTCTTAGTTAACATATAAAATTTAATGGTAAAAGCAAGTAGGAGATGAGTAATGGGTACCAAAGGAAGATCCATCAAGCTTGAGAACAGTGAGTTTGATGGGCTCTTCAGGCATCTGATTATAATTGAAACTCCTCCGACGAGGGAGTCCATCGATTAGCCGGAGAGGCGAGAGAGACGCAGCCAAAGAGCGGCGTGGTGGAACGTCCATAGATTGATTATTGAGAAAATTTGATTTTCCCGGGCTAAGACATCTACTTCCAAGATTTTTGGCGACGGAGTAGGAGAAATCAGAGCTTGAGTTGGGTCAGAGTGGAAGATTGATACCATGAGCATGGGAAGAGGATGAGGAAGGGGAATATACTTTGAAGGAAATCATGGTTAAGGGATCTCTGCTTTTTTACCGGCGAGAGAATGTTTTGCTTTTGAAGAAGGTATGGAACACGATTACAAATACAATTATATGATATATAAAACAACTCAGAAGGATGTAGCAACAAGCACCCATGGCCTAATGGATAAGGCGCTTGACTTCTAATCAAGCGATTGTGGGTTCGAGTCCCACTGGGTGTGCTCTTTTTTTCTTTTCTAGTACTTGCAATTTTAACCGTTGAAGTAATTATTTTTGCTTTCACCGAGCTCTTTGCAAGAATGCCTAGTACCAAATCATCATTGAACGCTTTAAAAGAAGCAGTTGTATAATTACAGTCATCCTTTTCTCAAGTGTGTATAATAATACTACATATATACAATGAAAAGAAGCAGTTGTATAAATTAGAGTCAGTAGATCTCAAAAAAATAGAAAATCAGTTTTGTCCATAGTCTAATCTTTCGCCTTGTTGAAAACTGAAGAAGAACAAGACGCAAGTTCAAAAAATTAGGCCTTTCATTATTAATACTACTCTAAAGTCACCTCCAAAACCAAAAGCTCAACACTCTATCTCCACTTGAACACTACTAGTCAACAACTTTTCCTTAAACTAATGAGCCTTTATCATCACTAGGCCACTCATGTTTTCTTTGGCTTTTCTTTGTTTTGGACTTGTTACCTCCCGATGATCTTATAATATGCATATAAACCTGACCCGAAGAAACCAAAAAGCTGTCCAATCACATTCATCTGTGTAAATGAACCAAAAAAGAAAGGTAGTGAGATGTAGCAAACGTAGATGCCGATTTTAGGTTCAATGGAATAATAGGAATGTTGAAGAAAATTACCAGGTCGAATGGGAGTCCTCCAAAGAGCATCCAGCCTAGTCCAACCGTGAATAGATCCTGCAACGATGATATAATGTTCAAAGTCTCTCCTTGGCAGATTAGTTTCACATTTTTCTTTTGTACAGGAGATACTAATAAAGTGAAACCAACCTTCATATTGCCACAAATTGTCTGCGTCAAAGCTGAATTGAGAGTGGTGTTAAGGAAAATGCAGTAGTTTAAGACGAAAGCCAGCACGCACGAGCAGAGTAATACAACCTGGGTGAGAACATAACAGAAAAAGAGATCATCAGTATCACAAACGCAAAGTGGACAGATATAAGGCAAATAATGATTTACGGTACCATGAAACCAGGAGTTAAGAGGTGAGGAAAGTTAATTGTCTTCTCCAAGTCACCGCAAATAAATGTCCAAATCATCAATATAGGTCCGCATATAATTCCTATCATTGAAAATCTCACAAATTCAAAGCAAGTCTTGAGTGTTTAGGGTCAATTTAGTTATCTGTTTAGTTTATATTACCATTGGACCACATAAGGCCAAAGCTATTCAAGCCACTTGATTTACCTGGAGAACCAGACATTAGAATTGGGTAAGAGAGATTTCACTCTGGCAGGAGGACATGTAGTAAAACAATTTATTCAGAGAGCGAGTAACTAGTGTACCAGTACGGGCAATGGTTGCTAGATATACTGCTGTTGATATGTTGGCTAAGAAAACAACACCATATCCATAAAAGTCAAATGACAAGTCCCTAGCTCCAGCAAAAAATGCGCCAAGCAAGATAATACCAACACTGACATCAATTTTACAAGAGTTTAGTTGTGCATGTAAGAGTCAAGGAGCATGATTCTCCTTTTAGAGGTAATAACATGTGCATACTTTTTCATGGAGGGACTTAAAGCACCATACCACATAAGCCTCTGGGGCATGTAACATACAGAATAAACGTAGAGCTACAATTATCTCTCGCAAACTCCTAAATCCTAATTCTTGTCTATTTTGATCAAACATAAGGAGTTATTTCTTCCTAAGAGATACTATTAAACCCAGAATCTGAATACTTCAGGAAATTATCAAATTCAACAGTGAAAAGATATCAATTTTGCACGAACAGAAACTACAGTATGGAAGAAAGAAAAAAAAAGTGATTTACCTTCCAATGATAGACCGTGTATATCTCTGACCTGTGAGCATGTACTCAATCACCATAGTAAATGCCACAGTAGTACGCCTAAGCGTGGTATACATGGGAACATTTACCCCTCTAACAGATGCCATAGAGGCTAGCTTTCAAGAGATACACATCGAACAAATTTGTGATCAGTTACTATCTACGAAATCCAAACAGCAGTAAAAAAAATGCCAAAATAATTCAGTAAAATGGTTACCATGTACAAAAGATATGCTATTGCTAGAGGAAGGGTGTGAAACAATGTCTTCACTGGCACAAAGGTTGAGGCACTATCAATAGAAAAAGAATCAGCAGCTGTGAAAGAGATGATCTTCCTGCGCCTCAAAGCATATAGAAATAAGCTAGAGGAAACCATCTGTGGAAAACAAAAGTGTCCAGCTATTTTAGATATTGACAAATTTCTGTAGAGAATGAAAATATGAGTCTCACAGATCATAAGTGAGACGGAAAAACAGAATCTCTGTACTAAACCTGGAATAGCGTGATAACGTTCACACACGGAAAATCATAGGAAGACAGAGCTGCTTTATTGAACAGCACAAGCATAACTGTGAATCAACATCCAACAAAAAAACAAATGTCAACCCCGAGGCACATCTGATTACAACAAAACAGTGAACCATGTTCGTATTTGCCACATTTCAGTAACAACTACACAATGAGATTTCCCAAGACTACTCAACAATGCGATTGTGTAGGTGAGGTAACTGAATCATAGGAAAACTGGAAGGCGTTCTGATCAATATCGATGTACAAATGTAAGACGAAGAATTTCGGAATGAGTGAACATTGACAAAGCAAACAAATCCCAATCTTCATCACGATATGGTTGCATCAATATCAGCCAAAATCCGGAATTGAATCTAAACACGAACTACGGAATCCAGAGAATCGAATCCGAGAAAACACCAGAACTGGACTCTACTCCAAAACACGTGATTCGAATCAATGATACAAGTGAAATCGAGGAAATTACCAGCACAAGCCATGTAAGAAAGAGCAGCATAAGCTCCACGTTTGGTCATGGCAGATCCTTTGAAAAGCCGATCATCGACACCTTTACCATCGCTATCATTCTCACCGGCGAGGGGAGGATCGGAAACCGGAAGGACAGGATTATTCCTCATCGTCGAGAGAGGTAGACTCTCTCCACGCTCCTCGTCTTCGTCTTCGTTCGCCGTCTACTCTCTCCACGCTCCTCGTCTTCGTCTTCGTTCGCCGTCTCTTTGAGACTTTGTTCTCCTCCAACCACCGGAGAAATTAGCGTCACCGAAAGAATGATACTGACCGTAGAGGACACGGGAAACGTTTGAGTAAACACACCTCTGTTTTTTTGCAATCATTATCAAAGAGGGAATGTCACGTGTTTTTCTATTTGTGGGTCAAGGCCCACATTATTTTAAGCCCATTTAAAGTTTGGGCTAAACGTGATTGTTCGATTATGAACTAAGGCCTTGATTGGTGTAGCTTTTTTAGTTGCCTGTCCCCATGCTTATGTACGGCATTGGAAAAAGCTGGGTCATGACAAAAATATTACTTTTTGTGTAACTGAGAGATTCGGGATTTCTGGAAGAATCACGTGTTAGTAATTTTCATCTAATGTTTTCATAGTGATTAGTGAACCATTATAATTAAAATCGCAGTGAAAGTTTTAGAATTAGAACAATAACATGAATCACATGGTGCATATGGTGTGGTAGAACCCCAATAAATTAACTTCTAGAATATGGTGTGGTAAAAACCAACACTTTCAGAGAAACTGGGGTTTATTTTATTCATCATAATGATTATGGCGCTACCTTTTTCTTAGCTTTTGAGCTACGTTCATGTACAAGTTATACATATATAAAATGTTCCAAGAAAAATTGTAAGAGAAATAACTTTAATCGCAATTTTATAGAACTCACCAAACTATCATCTATAACGAGTTAACATGTTGCCAGTTTGAATCAAGAAGCTTGGATGATGAATGAATGGATCGGTTTGTGGTACAATTCTTAAAATTGTAGTAGAGGAGACAGAGAAAAAACATGATAAGACTTTGGTATTTACAACTTGACGGAGACAAGACAGTAAGCCAAATCTGTCACAAAAACACTCAAACTCTTTTCTCAGTGTTTTGAGTTTAAAGAGAGACTTATTCACTTCCCCTTTCGTAACACTTATTTGTCTCCCAACCAAACAGTTTCTGTCCTTTCCCTTGTCCTCCCACGTGCATCTTTATATCTCATGACTTTTCGTTTCTAGATCTTGAATAATGTCTTAGTGGATTAGGTTTGTTGTCGGTAAATTAGGTGACCGTTTTTTTCTTATATTTGGAAGATCGCGGGATGAAGCAGATACTGAGTTTCAGGGCATACACACCTAATTTGAAAATCATTGTTAGTCCAATTTCACTTTAATCTTGTTTACAAAAAAATTGATCTGAAAATGTTGATGGGATAAGTAAAAATGTAAGTTTTGCTAGTAGTCATGATATAATAATAGCAAAACCAGATCAATTTTGAGCAAAAGGAAGAAACAAAAAACAGATCGATCCCACGAGCAAGACTAAGTGTAAAGTGGTTCCCACAAGAGCCATATGGATATGGTCCTTCAACTTTTAAAGCCCATTACTTCAGTGGTCGACCCGACATTACGCCACGAGTAGTCACGCACGCACGACTCCGTTCACGTGACATTCACGTTGATATTTCCCCCTCTACTCTCTTCTGCTTGGTTGATCTAAAAAACATGAAGAGACCAACCTAATTTCATATTAATATATGATATAGACTTCATACTCAACAGTCACTTTCGTAATCCAAATCCATATCTTACGAAATTAGTTCTTAATAAAGGTTGTGGATTAAGTTATAATATTGTGTTAAGAGTTAAGACACAGCATATAACCTTGTACCAACAGTGCTTTATTCTTAAATGGAAACAAAACATATGTCAATGTCAAGCATACAGCTAAAATATCATTATCTAATATTAAGAGTAAAACAAGATAATTAAAAATTGAAACAACACCATATTTTTATAGCTTTACTTATCGTATTTTTCTAGTCTTCATGGTAATTGTGTTGCTTTATTTTGTTTATAAATGAATTTGGTTCGACCAGATAGTCTAATATCAGTTTTTAAACACTGGTTTTAATAAAATCATATGTCGGCAATTCAACCTGTTACGTTGTATGATTGTATCCTAGTCAAATAGGGGAGGAGGTACTAGTCGTTTCAATTAGTTTACGTAATCAATCCAAAGAAACTATAAGCTATAAAGATCCTCAATTTGTTGGTTACAATAAAAACAACAGTTGTCAAAATTTATGTTTATAAAAAGTAATAACTATGTTCCTTCCCATATAGAGCAAAGTACCTCAGGATAGGCAAACCGTACTTAATAGCCCTTATTCATAATTTGATCCAACTCTTCCCCACAAAATTGCAACTGATGAAGTCAATACTTGTATAGTGAGTCAAGCTATAAATGTCTAGTGATAGTTTTGTCTCTTAAAAGGTTAACAAAAGTTATGACAAGCTGAAAAATCAGAGTTTGCTAGGAGTATTACTTACAGTTATCAGTTTAAGTATCACATTTATAGTATTGTATACAATGATTCTTAAATTCCACCTTTTCCGTGCGAAACCAAATTTTCTATTGGAAACATAGAATGTAAACAAAAATATGGGACGTTGTCCGTTCCAACATTAACCAAACTTGTCTATTACTAATATTCGTGTTGGTTTGATGTTGGATGTCTAAATTCGTTGAATCATGTGTCTCTTGACGAAATATGCATCTTCTTATTTCTTAGTATAGATGCACTTTATCATTCTTTTAGTACATGCTTAATTTTTTTTTTTAAAATATGTTGATTGTCATATTGCCAAAAGTATGAATTAAAGACGCACATCTAACACAAGTTAGCAGCCGTAAATCCTTCCATAAATTTATTTTGCAAGTTTTGCTCATTATATAATGAGCGGAATTTATGATATAATCGTTTGTAATAATGTTATGTTTTGATCAAAATTTGAAATTAAAAGTAGGTGAGAACTTGTTATACAGTGTAGATAAGGTGGATCTTGAATATAAAAATAAAATTTATAAGATGTATTTAAAGCAGAAAAGCATAAAACTTTAGATAAAATAATGTAAAAATGTGTTAGCATCAATGTTGGGATATTGGCCGACCCGAACTTAATCAATGTCGGAAGCCATTACTTCTCTCCCAAAAGACCTTTTTCCTTCGGAGAACTAGGAACTTCCTCACTACCTTTCGCTTAACGTGAAAGCCATAAATTTCATATATTCATAAAAATCAGAAAATCTAAAACTGTTTAGTATCACCTGTTTTTGGTATAGACTATTGGTTTTGTGTTACTTCCTAAACTATATGATTTCGTACTTCATTGGATCTTATAGAGATGAATATTCGTAAAAAGATAAGTTATCTGGTGAAACGTTACTTCAGTCATGTTGGGTCTAGATTTACATACTACTATGAAACATTTTAAGATAATAATTATCCTAGCCAACTATATGTTCTATATTATGGGCCAAGAAGATATAGAACTAAAAGTTCAGAATTTAACGATATAAATTACTAGTATATTCTAATACTTGAATGATTACTGTTTTAGTTGTTTAGAATAAATAGTAGCGTGTTGGTTAAGATACCATCTATCCACATCTATATTTGTGTGGGTTACATAAAATGTACATAATATTATATACATATATATGTATATTTTTGATAAAGCCATATATTACTCCTTGACCTCTGCCCCCATTTCCTTTTACTATAAATAGGAATACTCATGATCCTCTAATTCAGCAATCAACACCAACGAACACAACCTTTTCCAAAGCCAATAATAAAAGAACAAAAGCTTTTAGTTTCATCAAAGACGAAGCTGCCTTAGAAATGGAGTTGGATCTTGGTCTATCTCTTTCACCTCATAAATCTTCCAAGTTAGGGTTTAACTTTGACCTCAACAAGCATTGTGCGATCGAGGGTGCTGCGTCTTGTTTGGGTACCGAAAAACTGCGTTTTGAGGCGACGTTTGGGTTAGGGAATGTGGAGGAAAATTGTTATATGCCAAAACAGCGTTTGTTTGCCTTGAATGGCCAGCCCAACGAGGAAGACGAAGATCCTCTGGAATCCGAGTCTTCAATAGTTTACGAGTGAGTACCTTGACTATTTTAGTATTTGACAACAATTAGGTTAAAGTAGTTACATCTAGTATTATTATATAATAAATGACTCCGTAGTTTTCAAAAATGTTATGATGTTGTAGACTTGTAGTTAACTCAATGGAGAGGCATAATTTGTATTTTTTTGTAACATATAATTAATTTTAATATTTAGTGATGAGGAGGAAAATAGCGAAGTTGTTGGATGGCCACCAGTAAAAACATGTATGATAAAGTATGGTAGTTATCATCATCGTCATATTCGTAATCACCATCATTGCCCGTATCATCATCGTGGTAGGAGGATCACGGCGATGAACAACAACATATCTAATCCAACAACGGCTACTGTGGGATCATCATCTTCTTCGTCAATATCATCAAGATCATCAATGTATGTTAAGGTTAAGATGGATGGTGTGGCAATAGCAAGAAAAGTGGATATCAAGCTTTTTAACTCTTACGAGTCCCTCACTAACTCCTTGATCACTATGTTTACCGAATGTAAGTACTAATTACGTTTATCAAAATCTAGAGTAAGAAACCTATAAACAATTGAAAATAGAACGTAACTTTTTACTACTATTGAATCTAATTTTGGGTTATCAGATGAAGATTGCGACAGAGAAGATACAAATTATACATTCACCTTCCAAGGGAAAGAGGGTGACTGGCTACTTCGAGGGGATGTTACATGGAAGTAAGTTTACTTCTCTATATTTCAAGAAAAATGACTTATTGAGTAATGACTACTATACTCTCTTTCTTATATATTGATACTTAACTTGTTGTTTTGGTTTTGTAGGATCTTTGCGGAATCTGTTCATCGGATATCAATAATTAGAGATCGACCGTGTGCATATACAAGATGTTTGTTTTAAGGATAGGCGTTCAAATCGGACCATTATTTTTTATTTTGTAATTAAAATGTCTATCATTTGATTAAATTTCCACTCGATCTTTTTCCTCTATTCTTCTAGTTCTTAGTATCAAATCCAATGGTTTATAATCTGTTGTTATCTGATCCATGGCTAACACATGGACAAAAAGCTAAAGAAAATTCAAAAGTAAAAAAAACTCATGAATTGTCAAAGACAGACTAGCTGATAATAATTAAGATGTTAGACTTTTTGTGTGTACCGAATTGATTTTTTTTTCATAGACTTGTTTGATTGAGAAACCATAAGAATGTAATGGTTGCGGACGTCCGGGTTTTACACAAGTAAGTATGTCACTTTATGTGATTCAAGAGATTTCCAAGTAATTAAATTTTGGTTTGAATTAGATCGGAGTACGATTTTAAATTGTGAGTAAACAAGGGGAAAAAAAAAAGCATGAGTAAACAGAAAAAAAATGACATAAAAACTGATACATTTCTTAAACAATTTAATTAGCTGAATAGCTGATAACAAAATTTAAAATGAATATTATTGATCTTAGCTTAAAATGCGTAATTTAGATTAAAATATTAATCAATAATGAATGATATATAAGAAAATCTTTTATTAAAATGGTTATTATATTTACAATTTGCATAAAATTATATCATAAGTTTATAATCTTTAAATTAAATAATATGACAAACATAATCTTTATATAAGGAAAATAGATATTTTAGTGAAATTTAGAGAAACACAACTTTAGATCTACTAAAGTTATGAATGAAACAATCAAACAACTGTAAAAAGATCCCTACAAAAATTGAAAATTATTTAATTACCAAACAAAACAAAAAGAAAAGACATCTTCACCGATACGTTCGGTGTTCAGACTTGAGTCTCTCTCGGACACACGGCTCCCGTCAATCCCGGTCACAAACCAAACCTTCGCATCTCTATCTGTCTCTTCAGATCGACGGCTCTAATCACTCCACGTCAGCTTGGACTCATAACTCTCTTATTAAATTGGTGTCTCTCTGTCTTTAGACACTTCATTTTGACTGGTTCGGCGAATCTGCTCCTTTAGTCATCTTCTCTTTTGAGAAAAGATAGATCTTCTTCACCTTCTTCATTGATCTCAGATCCCGATCCCGTCTCCTTATCTTCCGCCGGCGACTTCTTCATTTTTCTCTTCTACCTACCACCTCTTAATCATTCTCTCTCCCCCCGCAGATCTAGCGAATCGGTATTTATCTCCAAAGAAAAATTCAATCACAATTTCTCGTTGGATTCTCCATTAATTTCTCAACCAAATTGCTACTTTTTCTTTTGTTTGTGGTTTTTGAAGAATTCGAATCCTTAAGTAGTAGTGGAATCATGGCGCTAAGCATGCGAAAAGCGATCGGAGTTGTTAAGGATCAGACTAGTATCGGCATAGCGAAGGTAGCTAGCAACATGGCTCCAGATCTGGAAGTTGCGATCGTGAAAGCTACAAGCCACGACGATGATCAATCTAGTGACAAGTATATCCGCGAGATCCTTAGCTTAACTTCACTCTCCCGTGGCTACGTTCACGCCTGTGTCACCTCTGTTTCACGCCGTCTTAAGAAGACGCGTGACTGGATCGTTGCTCTCAAGGCTCTTATGCTTGTCCATCGTCTTCTTAACGAAGGAGATCCACTGTTTCAGGAAGAGATCCTCTACGCTACACGACGAGGTACGAGGATTCTTAATATGTCTGATTTTCGTGATGAGGCTCATTCTAGCTCTTGGGATCACTCTGCTTTCGTTAGGACATATGCTAGTTACTTGGATCAGAGGCTTGAATTGGCTCTTTTTGAGAGAAGAGGGAGAAATGGTGGTGGTAGTAGTAGTAGTCACCAAAGTAATGGTGATGATGGATATAATCGATCTAGGGATGATTTTAGGTCTCCTCCTCCAAGAACTTATGATTATGAGACTGGTAATGGTTTTGGTATGCCTAAGAGGTCGAGGTCTTTTGGAGATGTGAATGAGATTGGAGCAAGAGAGGAGAAGAAATCTGTTACTCCTTTAAGAGAGATGACACCTGAGAGGATTTTTGGAAAGATGGGTCATTTGCAGAGGCTGCTTGATCGGTTTTTATCTTGTCGACCCACTGGTTTAGCCAAAAACAGTCGGATGATCTTGATTGCCATGTACCCGGTTGTGAAAGAGAGTTTTAGGCTTTACGCTGACATCTGTGAGGTCTTGGCTGTTCTGCTTGACAAGTTTTTTGATATGGAGTATACTGATTGTGTTAAGGCCTTTGATGCTTATGCTAGTGCGGCTAAACAGATTGATGAGCTCATTGCGTTTTACCATTGGTGTAAGGATACTGGAGTGGCGAGATCTTCTGAGTACCCTGAGGTTCAGAGGATTACGAGCAAGCTGTTGGAGACACTAGAAGAGTTTGTGAGAGACAGAGCCAAGAGGGCCAAAAGTCCTGAGAGGAAAGAGATTGAAGCTCCTCCTGCTCCTGCTCCTCCTGTGGAAGAGCCAGTGGATATGAATGAGATCAAAGCGCTTCCTCCTCCTGAGAATCACACTCCTCCACCTCCACCTGCACCAGAGCCTAAACCGCAGCAACCACAAGTAACAGATGATCTAGTTAACTTGAGAGAAGATGATGTCTCTGGCGATGACCAAGGAAACAAGTTTGCTCTTGCGCTTTTTGCTGGCCCTCCCGCTAATAACGGAAAATGGGAAGCTTTCTCTTCTGATAACAACGTGACATCGGCTTGGCAGAATCCAGCAGCAGAGCTTGGGAAGGCGGATTGGGAACTAGCATTGGTCGAGACAGCTAGTAATCTAGAACATCAGAAAGCCGCAATGGGTGGTGGTTTAGACCCATTGTTACTCAACGGAATGTACGATCAAGGAGCAGTTAGACAACACGTGAGCACCTCAGAGTTAACTGGTGGAAGTTCAAGCAGCGTTGCACTCCCTTTACCGGGTAAAGTCAACAGCCATATACTAGCACTCCCTGCACCAGATGGAACCGTTCAGAAAGTGAACCAAGACCCGTTCGCTGCTTCCCTGACCATTCCGCCTCCTTCCTATGTGCAAATGGCTGAGATGGACAAAAAGCAATATCTATTGACTCAAGAGCAGCAATTATGGCAGCAATATCAGCAAGAAGGAATGAGAGGTCAAGCTAGTTTGGCTAAGATGAATACAGCCCAAACCGCAATGCCTTATGGTATGCCGCCGGTTAACGGGATGGGACCGTCGCCGATGGGTTATTACTACAACAACCCTTACTGATTTTATTCATTTTGTTTGCTTTTTTCTTACATATATTTTCCGACCAATGTAGATGTGTTATAATGCGGTTTTTCTTGTATTTGTTCCTGATCTTGCGTCCTATTATTGAACCTGTGAGACTTTTGCCTCTTTTGAGTATTGATGAATAATGAAGTTATACATCTGTTGTTTTCTTGTTATTCTTGCTACACAACTAGGTTTGGTTTGGTTTGGTTGGAGTTAGGTGAAGCTTAAGAATGAATACATGATAAAGAGAAGGAAATCAGTAAGATAACGGAATTTATCTAGTATAATTCAACGTATTGGGGTCATTGACATTTGTCATTTTGCCAATTGAAATTTGGAACATCCTCATGTTTTTAGTGAAGATAATGGAGCCTCAAATTGCACTTCCCCTTTTTTAAGTTGACTCGTTAATTCCATCACTTGGTCCCCAAAAACTTTTTATCCTTTCATGAGAACTCCAAATATATGATAACAACAGGCATAATTATTTTTGCCAATAAATCTGCAACTAATACGTATATATTCTCTTCAAAGAAAAACAAATAAACTGACTTTGGACTTTTGATCTAGTATTTTTTTCATTTATGCACTGTAGTTGATACGTCATTATACGAATTTAAACAAAATAAAAAGACAAAATCAATGTTTGTCATTTCATAATCACGAGTGATACATGGTAATATATAAAAGATTTTAGCGGTTTACCAATGTGAAGTAAACGTCCTCACAGAATGCGTCTGTGATTTACTAAAAATCATAGAGAAACTGGACCTATAAGAGATTGATTAATGAAAAAATTGTCAACGTAGAAGGAAAACCAGTATTTGAATTCACCTTTTCATGATACTTCCGTATCGATGTTGTATGTATTACAAGTTTGGAAATTTAACCAGAAAATGATGGTGTTTTGTAACAATGAAATTCTACATAACTTAAAACCATTGAATAAACCTCACTAAAAATAAGCAAAGAAAAACCCTATCATGGTTTCGTAAACGCATCATGCGAGAACTTCATTACCGCTTGAACCACAAAACAGAGGAAGACAGTGAAGAACAAAAACCATTAATTCGTTGCATCTCTTCGATAGTCGATTCTTTTCTCTTGTAAAATCTAACTAAAGGTTAGATTTGTGAATTGTTAAATCTAAGTGTCTGCTCAGCATAATCGTAATCCTTATACCCCATAACCATGAAACTAAATCAGCAAAATAAGTTAACGAAAGAGAAAGTCACTGACATACAAGTTTCGTTATAGCAAGTTATTCTTTAATTGTCTATCACGCGATCATGGCTTGTAGGTATCAACTTTCTGTAATTTTCCATTAACTTTTACATATTTCTTTGAAAAAAGTAAAAAGGACAAGAAAAGCACGAGGAAAACGATGATTGTGGGTGTGTGGTCTTTAAGGGACAACCAAACTCGAGTGTTGACGAATCTAAGCCCCATCTTCCGCAAACTTAGACCCCGTACTAGATATTTAGATAATTATTAGTTCTAATAAACAACCTAATACTCTACATTTATCCATTTCATTCTCCTAGTTTCTTTATTCACTCTATCTACAGTGTACATTTACATAAACCCAGTGTATAGTCAGAACTCAAAACCCACATCACTTTCCATTCATAGTCCAATAAATATCTCTACTTTTGTCAAATGTCCATTAAATATCTTCTCGTATCCAATGTAAGGTTTCAATGTGGCTATTTGGTAATGAATTGGTTCCATTTGCTAATATGAAGATTATGATGAGATTCGAGTAGGACGAGTTTACTTTTTTACTCACGATAATGGTATACTCGGGTTTTTGTTTTTCCCAGCTACCCATTTAAATTACAATTATTATTTCCCCACAAAAAAGAAAAAAAAAAAAACTAAAACTAAAACTGAATTTACAACAATACCATTAGAGAAACCATTCACACACCACCGGCTGAGTCATTGAACAAGACGGTTCGAGCCATACCCAGCAACGGCTCAAGAGCCTGCGGTGAAAACTTCCTAGCAAACAGAAACGGATCCATCCGCTCAACCTTAGACCACTCCGAACCGTTGATTCCATCCTCACCATATCTTGGTCTAGTCTTTCTAAGCCGCAAGACCAGCTCAGGCACGACTTCCTCCGGCTCGTACATCCTCGGGTGACCACCGTCGTTAACAGTCCAGTCCACGTGAGTAAGCGTGGCGGGGACACATCCACGTGGATCCCGCATATTAAGAAGGGTAGGAAAGTAACTTTCTTCAGGATAACACGAGTCTTCCCGCACGCACGTCTGGTTAAACTTCACCCATATACGCCGATCACGCGCCACCACACGCGCGTGTCTCCGTTTCAAAACCCAAAACTGAGACCCGATCCGAAACTCCTCGAGCTTCACCTCCGGAAGCATCGCGTGTCTCCCAATCGCCGTCCACCTATCGAACTGCCACGGCTCGTCTTTAAGTATCTCGATGAAGCTCTTGCGCGACGAGACTAATGTCTTGTAAGTGAAGTCAAAGGAGCGAATTGGTACGCATGAAGGTGATATAACCGCAAACATGTAATTCAATGGATCGTCGAGAAGCGCGTGTGCTAGTAGTCTACGCGCCGCCGCAGTTAGAGTGGGAGTGTGTCTCAGCGAGGGTTTAGAGTGAATGACCCGGTTCAAGAACACGCCGGAGAACGGCGGGTCGTATTCTCGGGTCGGATCCGCGTGAACGTAGACATTGTAAAGATTCTTGGAGATTCCGTCGAAGAACATCTCCCAAAGAGGCGCGAACGGAAGAGGCGACGTCGTTAAGTACATAAAAGCTATTTTCCGGGTCGAACCGGGAGGTAGATTCGGGTTAACCCGAGAAGATAGTCGAAGAAGAGGGTCGTCTTCTTTGGGAATCGGCTGTCGAATCCGAACCGCCGGAGAAGAAGAAGAAGAGTCGGGGACATTTCGAGAGTAAAGAGAGAAGACGGAAAGAGAGCGGAAACCAAACTCCGGCGAGATAACGCAGGTGAGTTCTCGCTGGACTGTGAAGATAACAGCCACTGGAAGACATAGAAATAAAGCGCAGAGGAGAGGAAACAACGTCGGAGATATCATCTCTCACTCCACCGGAGGATTAGAAGAAATCAGTGACTAGACTACTTTTGCTTTTTAGAGAGAGAAAGAAAGTGTTCTATTATTATCAACGACATTTGGTTTCTAGAGTGAGAGAGTGGGATTTGGTGCAACTTGTTGTATCTTATTATTACGTTAAGAAATTATATATTTAATTCGAGTACACTAATTATAGAAATATATAATTCAATGGCATTTCATATTTGGAATTTTACATCTTTATATAGAAAAGTATTCGTCTTCTCTCGAGTTGTCATTTAATATACATAACGTTCTTAGTTTTATTTGGCCACTAATTCTAATAATTTTGATCACTGTACTGTTTATCCGAAAAGAGTATATATGAATTGAATTCTATTTGGTTATCATTTCTTGTACTTTATCAGTTTGTCATAAATCTGACTAAATCATAGGCCACACATAATGTGATTGTGTATGTATAAAGAATTTATTCGTTTGATTAGTGTGTTCAAAGCTAACATTAAAGGAAGGAGTCATAAAAATATTCGATTTACGTGGAGGGTTCTTAGTCTTACAAGTGGATTGATGGAAACCGTTGGATGGTAAGCTTTCTAATGACATCACGTGGCTGCGTGAATTTTCGTAATCGATCCGTTTTAGGAAACGTTTCCGTCTCGAAGGCAACAGCTTTGTTGGATACGAGTTTCTCTGTACGGTGGTCCACGTGGTCGACATGCAATAGATTTGGGCCTTTAAAAATCTGAGTTTTTGGGCCTTTCACTAACGACGAGAAACCTTAAGGTGGTTTTCATTTTGAGTTTTTGAGTTCAGACTTGAAAAGTTTTAGGACGATGGGTCTTCGGTAATGTTTTAGACCTTTACTTTATTTGTCAGCAACGAGATTTTATTTTAGTTTGTCAATTCACTGATTTTTTATTTATTTACTAGGAGTTCGCGGACAATCGGTTTATTTGATTCTTATACTAAATTTTTGAATGAATTTGATATTTTAAACTTATAAATATAAAACTTTTTAATTAAATATAACTAAATAATAATTGGGATTTTTTTTTTTTTTGTTATTTAGTAATAAAAGGAATGTATTAAAATATGTATTAATTAGTTATGTGTATGTAATTTTAGTAAAAGTAAAGACTATATGAATTATGTTATTTATAATTATATGTCTTTAAAGTGAAGATAAAAAAAATAAAATTATTTTACTTATTTTTGTTGAACGGAATTAATTTTATTGAACGGTTTAGATTGAATCGGATCATATAAAGTTAAGTAGATTGTTAAGACCAAATTACCATAATGATTTTGAATAGCAAAGAACAAAATCCAAAATTAAAATCAAAATTAAGGCGAAATTAAACAAAATTTTAATTTGTATTTCCCTTTTAATAATAAAGAGATTGACGTCATCTTGAATGTTTCAGTGTCAGCGAAAAATTATGGCAAAAGATTAGACGCGGTACGAAAGCAATTCACAAGATTTCATTTTGTTTCCTTTATTATTACTTTCAATCATACGATCTTCTTTTGTGATTTGTAGAGAAAAATCATACTTATTATGCTTTTTAAGTCGTTCTTCTTTTTTCCTCACAAGACATGCAATCAATTGAGACCTCACTGGACTGGGTGATTTGACGCAAGTTATCCACGTGTCTTATTTAAATTTGACAGTTCAAAATCACTCCAACAGTTGCCTAAAACTCCTAAATAATTTGGTGAATGGTAGAGTTTTTAGTTATATTTTAGTAAATTATTGGACTGCAACTCTACATAGAGTAGGCCGGACCATGATAAGTTTAGGCAGACTAAACCGGACCGGACCGGACCGGACCAGTTGGACAGGACTACCTCTCTCCCCCACCACACTCAAATAAATTATTGAGAAGTGAAAACTAGTGAAGAACAACAATCTCACTTTGTCTTTTTTTCTCTCTCTCTCTCTCTCTCATAGAAAAGGAAGTGGTGGAAGATGCCGAGGCCAGGGCCAAGACCGTACGACTGTATCAGAAGAGCTTGGCATAGTGACAGACACCAACCCATGAGGGGTTTGCTCATCCAAGAGATTTTCAGGTCATCATCATCATCTCTCTCTCACTTTGGATATCTATCTGTGTATCTATAGGTTTGTGTGTGTGCATGTCTTTCTTTAGCTCAATTGTTCTTTGAACTATTTGTAGGATTGTTTGTGAGATTCACAGCCAATCCACCAGGAAAAACACAGAATGGCAAGAGAAGCTCCCTGTTGTTGTCTTGAGAGCTGAAGAAATCATGTATTCCAAAGCCAATTCTGAGGTTTTTCTTCCAACATTTTAATTACAAAGGATTGTTTCTAAATAGTATTTCGATTTTCATTTTTTGCTTTTTATTGCCCTCTTTGAACAGTGTGACTGATAGTCTCTGGTAATCTGTACTAAACCTTGGATTTTATGGAGTTGATAGAGTGGATTTGTAGCTAATGTGTTCATTTGGAATATGAATATTTTATATACTTCTTGTGGGTTTGATGTTAGGCTGAGTATATGGACATGAAGACCCTTTTAGACCGTACAAACGACGCCATCAACACAATCATACGACTTGATGAGACCACCGAAACAGGGGAATTTCTTCAGCCTTGTATTGAAGGTATACAATACAATCTGTATATTCGAGCTTTCGGGGATTATTGGCTCAGATCAATGAGCAAGTCTTGTTTATTATGTAGCTGCATTGCATTTGGGGTGCACACCAAGGAGAGCTTCAAGGAGCCAACGGAACATTAACCCGAGATGTTATCTTAGCCAAGACTCAACTAACTTGGACAACATGTTGTCCCAAGTATTCATGAAACCAAACAACTTTGCTCCAAAGAATCTTGCAGTAGCACAAGAGAATTGCCCTGTCTCCAAGTACTCTGCCTACCCTTTATGCTATTCATTCCGGCCAATCAGTGACTCGTGTAAGTCCAAGAACAGTAGACCGGCGAGTCTCATTGACGCAACAAATGGCATTACCTTTGGTGGGTGTGAATGTGATCTATCTCTGCGCTTAGGTCCTCTTGGACCTCCTACTCAAAAACGAAGTAAGATAAGCAGCAACAATAACAACTGAAAAGGAGAGCAAGATTGGGTTTTGATTAGCAAGTCTTGTGTTAGAAGAATGTGTGCTTAGTTAGGCCTTTTAGTCTCCTCTCTAGACCCTAGGTTTAGGTTTGTGAACATGTAAATAGAGAGACGAAGTAACAAAACAGGAGATGAAGTCGTTTTCTTCTACCTGCATCAATCTCGAATCATCAGACTTCACGAATGTATTTTTACATTGCAACACTGTTCGAGAAATATCCATTCCACATCTCTGTTTTCACAACAAGCATATTAAATGCCCTACATTGGATTTTCCATCGAAAGACTTTAGTTAGACTCCATCTGATTCTTCGGCGACCGATGATGACTCTAGCAGGCTCCTTATGAAATGGGCTTTTTTGAGCCAACTCAATTTAGGCCCATTTAGTTGCAAGTAGGCTGAAGAACATTCGGTAAAACGGATCGAACTTAAAGTTTCGTTTGCATTTTTATGAAGATAAGACACACTTGTAACAACTTTGTGGAAGATTTTTGAAATCGTCTGTTCTACAGAAAAACCGAGTGAACTTGGACGTTAATCATCATAATCAACATGAGATTCTAAGTACATTAATTAACTATATAATTCTTGATTATTATATGATTTCATACGATCCAGCTGTTCGACATTAGACTCGAATTTGAATCAAAGAGGACAAATCTTAGATGCAAAAACTATCTTAACAACCAAATCTTTTGTGTAGATATACAAATGCTCTTGCAGATATTAGTAGTTAAAAAGGAAGAGAAGATATTTTATTGTGTGTTATAAACCATTGGACCTATTTCAATTTCAAAAGCATAATTAAACTAATTCCTTGACAACCTGGAAGACCTCGTCAATTCTCAGTTTTCACCTAATACGAATCTTATCAACCTGTGGGAACGAAACACACTTACCAGCATTTTTCCAAGCAGTCCATTGTTGAAAATTGGCAAAGTAAGATTTTAAAAAGGGCCAACTTTTTTTGTAGTTTAATAATTTTTTCACAAAAGTAATTTCTCATTGGATTATGAGTAAAGCTTTTCTTTCTCATTACCCAACCTGGTCCATTATTATACATATATGTACAAGAAACAAAATATTATAATTTATGTCTTTACCTAAAAGATGATCCAAGTAGTTCCAATTATTAAATCACTAACCAATTGACTCTCTACGTATTGGTTTGACACGAAAGGACCGTTCTCATGGATTCTGTTTTGTTACGATATAATAATAACATAATTATTATTTTTTCTTGGACCATTATTGATTAATTATGTAATCTTAGTCATACGTTGACGGCTTTCATGAATCATGATGATATCAAAAGAGATCATCCGTATGATTGTAGTGGAAGCGACATGCGGACTATATATGTCACGATATGCTAAGATAATATTTTTACTTTGTTAAATGATATGTTAAGATAAGATTTGCTGATTCTTGTAAACACACATGCCTACATACGTAATAATTTATAATGCATTCATGAAATCATGTTGTATTATGATACATGTTATACATATCTAGATGTAACATGAAATAACGACGTTGTAATATTTTATATTCGTCAACATAGGAGATTTGGTTTATTAGTATTGTCCATGCTTTTAATTATAATAATCGAGTTTGAAATACAGATGTTAATTCTATAACAGTTTGTATTTTTTTATATAAAACATGTTTTCTTACAACGGATATACAAAGTTAAGTATACAAATAGTAGTTAAATATTAGGAATCATATATCCAAATGTTATTCTAAAAAGTAAGCAAAGCTTCTTATAGAGGTGTCAAAATAGGTAACCCAACTCAACTCAACTCATAATCAAATGAGTTATGGGTTGACCCAACTCATTTTGTTAAATGAATTGGGTCAACCCATAACTCATTTAATTTGATGGGTTGAGTTGTTAAATGGGTTAACCCATTTAAATAATAATTTAATTAATTATTATTATAAAACAATAATAAATAATTATCATTATTAATAATTATTAATTCATTATCATCAAACTTAGAATATTTACAGATTTCACCGTTTACGGATTTACGTTTTTGGCGGGAAAATCACGTGTTTTCGTTTTTGGCGGGAAAATCACAGGTTTTTGTTTTTGGCGGAAAAATCACGGATTTTCGTTTTTGGCGGGAAAATCACGGGTTTTCGTTTTTGACGGGAAAATCACGGGTTTTCGTTTTTGGCGGGAAAATCATGGATTTTCGTTTTTGGCGGAAAAATCACGGGTTTACGTTTTTTGCGGAAAAATCACGGATTTACGTTTTTGGCGGGAAAATCACGGGATTATGTTTTTTGGTGGAAAAATTACGAGTTTACTTTTTTCAATTCATCGCTTGTATATTTAAGAAATTTGGAAAAATATTGATTTTATTAGATTGGTTTAGATGTGTTGGTTAAACTTAAATTGACATTGGTTTAGAGATTTTAGTTGGTTTAATTCAATTTTACAAAATTTGATGGGTTAATTGGGTAAACCATTGAAACCATTAACCATTACAACCCAACTCATTTTACTCATCAAACCAATTGACCAAATAACTCATTTGACCCATCAACTCATTTGAGTCAAAAATTTCAACTCATTAGGGTTCATGGATTGAGTTGAATTGAGTTAACTCATGAATTTTGACCCATTTTGACATCCCTAGCTTCTCATAACATTATTCTTCAATAATTTCCATCAACTGCTTTGCCGATCTTTAGACCAGCTCTTTCTTTCCTTTAATTTCTTATTCGTGTGGAAAGGAATCGTCGAATAGACAATGTGTGAACTGAACTTATACTCTCTTTAATTTTTGAAGTGGAACAAAAAATTAAACTTCCTTTGATATAGCAAAGTCTTGCTTATTTCATATGAATTATCTTATTGAAACATTTATAGATCATTTTTGCTTGAGAATTGAAGTTTTCATTTTGAAACAACTCTACTTAAGTATCTTATTAATGAATACGTAAGAACTTACAACTTCAATGTTTCAAAATAGATTTAAATATATAAGGAATAGATAATGTTTTTGTATAATTCAGATAAGTTCTCGAAGGAATATATATATATCAAGATGTATTTGAAAAAAAAAATTATTAAAAAGTCCCACATATATGTATATATATATATATAGATATACTGAAAATCATTGAGACAAAAAACATTCAAAATCAGTAGAGCTTATAGGTTATAAGTAAAATGACTTATATTATTATAAAGAAAAAGACTTATAGAACAAGGTGAGAACGTAGTTACATGTAGTATATATATAGACAATGGACATACAAATAAATGTGTAAATATTGTGTAATGTACTTATAAATATTGGAAGATGCATGTTTGAGGAAGTTGCACTTAAGGTTTAGGGACGTTCGTAGTGAGACTGAGACCTCTTGCGCTGTCACTGTTTAGGCCACGACGAATCAGTCTGATCCGTTACTATTGCCTTGCTGTTTACTAATATTCTTTATTATTTATAATTATTTAATTGTTTTTTTTTAATCGTTTAATGCTTTCACAGTTTTATTTTAATTATAATATGGAATACACTTGGCGATTCGCCAACTAATTCCTGAATAATTTATAATTGAAGATTTGAATGGGCGTAGATGATTGCGGGTCATTAATACCAAGTTAACTCCCAACTACATTTTTTTACATTTGAACAATCAATATCAATTATTTTAAATTAAACTATATAAGCATACCCCTCCAAATAAGAACCTATTTATGATTTATTGTATAAAAACACAACAATATCTTTAAGAAACAGTTTTTTTTTTTTTTGTTGTCAAAGTAGAACATGTAGTTTTGTACTCTTTGTTGCATATAATAATAAACCATAATATAGTTTGAGGGAAGAGCTGAAAGCTAAAGATGAAATGTAGTTTAGATTAGTAATGATCTTTAAGAAATAGTTAATGTTTGAAGGAAAGAGCTGAATCTTATAAGAAATTAGCATATATCATTTCTAGATTCTTATTCTATAATCTATATTGTATTTTTGTGACAAAATAAAATAAAACACTACCAGTACAATATACTTGAATACCGGTATCTATATGTATAAAACACGGAAAAACAAGACGTAAAGTGGTTTAGCACATTTGTGTTAATAACGTTGGCCGTTGAAAAAGTTTCGATCTCTCCTAAGAAGATTTACACATAAAAGTCAAACCAAACCCACACGTCGGTCGTGAAAAAGCAGTAATTTGGTCCATTTCATCAACCAGGGGTACTTTTGGGATTTGAGTATTATCTCCGGGAAAGAAAGTACACGGGGGATACGTCCAAGTGCCAGCTGGCATCCGTACTTCGTCTTCCCAAAATACCTTAACAATCAAACACCTCTTTCTTTCACACTTCCCCACGTTCCTTTTTTTTTATTAATATATTTTCTCCTTAATCTCTATTTTCAAGTGCCCTAATCTTTATAGTATTTGTAATCTGATTATTTTTTTCGCCAATTAACGTGGGAAAGTAAGTTTTGTTTTGGTTTATAACGGGGAAATGTAAGGTTAGGTATTATTATGTTGACAAAAATTTAAAGGTAGGAACTATTTTCCTTTTCTTACGGCAAAGGTGGAAGAAACTAAAGAATTAGAGGAAGCAGTTCTGTATTGAATCATCAACCGTCAAAGTAGACACAATACCAAACCAAATATATTTTCACGTTTGCTTATCCATCTTTGAATTCCACCTGAATCAAAAAGAAAGAAAGAAGAGTTCTCTAAATTTCGACATTTCATGATAAGATAAACACAAATTTAAGAAAAAAAATAGTTGGATGCTTCAATTGGTATTCCTCTAACGGGCCCTTCATTTAAAGCACACTAGATAACAGAGTAATAGTTTTCCTTTTCCACATGTTTCATTTATTACCATCTATATAAATTATATTTTCAGGTGGAAAATAAATCCACTATCTCTCTACCCTATTTTAGATTCAACTAATGGCTTTTACTAGTAATGATAACTCAATCGGTCATTTTGGTTGCACAATATCTAACACCAACCAACCCATATTCTGATTTCATTAGACACTAGATAACAATTTTTGTTTAGTTTTCAACCATTACCCATATTTAAGAATACAAGAAAAATATTAACTAATCTTAAATTAATTTGTTTGCCTTAATAAATTATTATGCACATATTTGTATGATCTCAACATTTTATGCAATCTGCAATATTGATCAATTTAGTAGATCGGTCGTCTTCGTCTTTTTTTCTTTGAAAAGTCAAAAGTCAAAAGGGTTTGGAAAATTTAAGAACATGTTTGGTTGAAAAGAGAAAAGACTCAAGTGGTCGGATCTGTCCAAAAGTTTTGTGACGGTCACAAGAGGGAAAGATAAAAAGGAAACGGATTTGAAGGAAACGGCTCAGAGAGATTTAAGACACTCGCAGCATCTCTCTACTTCTCTCTCTCTCTGTTTCAACCCCTCTTGTCGTCTATCTCCATCAAAAAGACCAAAATCAAACATCATTGAATGTTAGACAGAGAGGCAAAAACTAATCAAAGTGTTTCTAATCCCTGAAAATAAGCCCACTTCTTCTATTTTCCTCATTTCAGTTTCTGGGTTTTAATCGATCTCCCCCTTTCTCACCCTTCCGTCTGAATTCCGGTCTGCAATCGTCGGAAAGTTTTGGACTTTACACCAACGCCAAAGCGAGTTCTTGTTTCTCTGTTTGCTTCTCTAGGACCAATCAGTTTCCATTTACAGATGCGTACTATTCACCTGTCAGAGCTCTGAGATTTGTCTTTTTGCATCTCTCTGAATATTTCTCTTTTCTCAGATCCATTGACCTCATCCACATACATAAAGTTTAGGTATTTTTAAAAGGGTTCAATTCTGGGGTTTACCGGAATTTCATCATCTTTGAAGACCATGAGAGGCGTCTTCATCGTCATCGTAACGTGTCTGGTTTTCTTACCGGATCCTCTACGTGCCGGTGTAGCGTCCATCGGGAGCATCACTCCAGGTTTTGGAGGATCTCAGATGAATTACATCAACAACGATGGTATCTTCCTCGAATCCAACAACTCAGCCTTCGGTTTCGGTTTCGTAACTACACAAGATTCCGTTACTCTGTTCACACTCAGTATCATCCACAAGAGCAGCACGAAACTGATCTGGTCCGCGAACAGAGCTTCCCCTGTTTCCAATTCCGACAAGTTTGTGTTCGATGACAACGGAAATGTGGTGATGGAAGGAACTGAGGTTTGGAGATTGGATAATTCAGGCAAAAACGCTTCAAGAATCGAGCTGCGTGACTCCGGGAATCTCGTTGTTGTTTCCGTTGACGGAACTTCGATCTGGGAGAGTTTTGATCATCCGACAGATACTCTGATCACGAATCAAGCTTTCAAAGAAGGCATGAAGCTCACTAGCAGTCCTTCTTCGAGCAACATGACTTATGCCCTTGAGATCAAATCAGGAGATATGGTTTTATCTGTTAACAGCTTAACCCCTCAAGTGTATTGGTCAATGGCAAATGCCAGAGAGAGGATCATCAACAAAGATGGCGGCGTAGTGACTTCATCGTCTCTCCTTGGGAATTCATGGCGGTTCTTTGATCAGAAACAGGTTTTGTTGTGGCAGTTTGTATTCTCAGACAATAAAGATGATAACACAACTTGGATCGCTGTTTTGGGAAACAACGGTGTGATCTCTTTTTCTAATCTTGGAAGCGGAGCATCTGCTGCCGATTCTTCGACTAAAATACCTAGCGATCTGTGCGGAACACCTGAGCCTTGCGGGCCTTACTATGTCTGCTCGGGTTCTAAAGTGTGTGGATGTGTGTCCGGGTTGTCTCGGGCTCGGTCTGATTGCAAAACCGGGATTACTTCTCCCTGTAAGAAAACCAAGGATAATGCAACATTGCCTTTGCAGCTAGTAAGTGCTGGAGACGGTGTAGACTATTTCGCTCTTGGGTATGCTCCTCCGTTCTCCAAGAAAACTGATCTTGATAGCTGTAAAGAGTTCTGCCACAACAATTGCTCGTGCCTTGGTCTTTTCTTCCAGAACAGTTCTGGTAATTGCTTCTTGTTTGATTATATTGGAAGCTTTAAAACCTCTGGCAATGGAGGCTCTGGGTTTGTGTCTTACATCAAGATCGCAAGTACTGGTTCTGGAGGTGGAGATAACGGAGAAGATGATGGGAAACATTTTCCTTATGTAGTGATTATTGTCGTGGTAACAGTTTTTATCATCGCTGTTTTGATCTTTGTGGCCTTCCGGATTCATAAGAGAAAGAAAATGATTTTGGAGGCTCCTCAAGAGAGTTCAGAAGAAGATAACTTCTTGGAGAACTTATCCGGGATGCCTATTCGGTTCGCTTACAAAGATCTTCAGTCAGCGACGAATAACTTCTCGGTGAAGTTAGGTCAAGGAGGGTTTGGATCGGTCTATGAAGGTACTTTACCAGATGGTTCTCGTCTAGCTGTGAAGAAACTTGAAGGAATCGGTCAAGGGAAGAAAGAATTCAGAGCCGAGGTTAGTATAATCGGAAGTATTCATCATCTGCACTTGGTGCGGCTAAGAGGATTCTGCGCAGAAGGGGCTCATAGGCTGCTCGCATACGAGTTCTTATCCAAAGGTTCGTTGGAGAGATGGATATTTAGGAAAAAGGATGGCGATGTTCTTCTAGATTGGGACACAAGATTTAACATAGCACTCGGAACAGCCAAAGGTTTAGCGTATCTACATGAAGATTGTGATGCAAGGATTGTTCACTGCGATATAAAACCCGAGAACATCCTATTAGACGATAACTTCAATGCCAAGGTATCCGATTTCGGACTGGCGAAGCTCATGACCCGCGAACAAAGCCATGTCTTCACAACAATGCGCGGGACAAGAGGCTACTTGGCTCCAGAATGGATCACAAACTATGCGATATCAGAGAAGAGTGATGTTTACAGCTACGGAATGGTGTTGCTAGAGTTAATAGGAGGAAGAAAGAACTATGATCCATCAGAAACTTCGGAGAAATGCCATTTTCCTTCTTTTGCTTTCAAGAAGATGGAAGAAGGGAAGCTTATGGATATTGTCGATGGGAAGATGAAGAATGTTGATGTGACTGACGAAAGGGTTCAAAGGGCTATGAAAACCGCACTTTGGTGTATACAAGAAGATATGCAAACGAGACCCTCGATGAGCAAAGTTGTTCAAATGCTTGAAGGTGTTTTTCCGGTGGTCCAGCCACCTAGTTCTTCCACTATGGGATCGAGACTTTACTCAAGCTTCTTTAAGTCCATCAGCGAGGACGGCGGTGCTACTACGTCATCTGGACCGTCCGATTGTAACAGTGAGAATTATCTCTCCGCCGTGAGACTCTCCGGTCCGAGATAGCAATCTTTTTAGCCAATTTTTAGTATCTTATATAATAGGTTTTTGGCTCACCATGTTTTGTTGTATATTGTTTTTGTGTTACATCTTAAAAGAATAGCCATCACTCAGTTTTGTAACGTTCCGAGATCAATTATTTCATAGATTACCCGTCGTTTTTCTTAACTGTCACAGAACTCCATGTCGTTTTACATTCGGAATGCGTGCCGTGGTCTTCCTTCTCTCTATCCTACGTTCCTATTGGCTATAATGTTTTGCTTACTGTACGCTTGTGGGTAGACAATGAAACTCCCGGTTCATAAATTTGAGCTAGGGTCTCGGAGACTCTCGTCCCACCGTTAAAGATGACGACGACGACTGCTTCTCTGGTTAAGACTTTTCTGTTTCGGTGCGACTCGTTTTCATCTTTCAAATTCAAATGCAAATTCGAATCTCCCGCGAAAACGCGATTGCTCTCTCCGGCGACCGAGAAACATGTTGTCAGATCGTCAAGAGCCTGGCGTATTCGTTGCTTATCCGATGATCCTGGTAAGACCGGATTCTGGTTTCGTTGGCCATTGCTATTTTACTGTTTTCGTTTTCTTCGACTTGTCCTGGCTAATTGCATAATTTGTAGGTTCGAGTCATGTTTTCGTTGCAAGTAGAAGGAAAATGGTAGTCTTGTTGTCGACGGTGCAGCTTCTGTCTCATATGCTTCCGCAAAACGGGAACGCAGCTGAGTGAGTTTGAACAAATCCTTAATTTTGTGTAATTGACTCTGAATTTGGTTTTTGTTCAAATTATAGTTTTCCAATTTTTTTGTACTAAATTGATAGTTGGATTTTCAGGATTTATCCGGTGATGCAAAACGAAATAAGGAAAGTGGTGACAAAGGGCAAGGCTGCTGGTGTGCTTCGTTTAGTGTTTCATGATGCTGGAACCTTTGAACTGGACGATCATTCTGGTAACTTTCCATGACTCTTATGTATTCTGTAATCATCAGAATTTTACTTTCAAGTATAGTATATCTGACTCGTTTGTCAAGTTGCTATTTTGTATAAGTTAGATTGTTTCCTTCATTGTAAACTCAACATAGGTGAACATGGATATAGATTTGAAAGTTCCTTTATTTGTTCACTGGTTGGTGATAGACAAGTTTGCAAATGTAAAAATTGTTTGTTAGATTTATGTTTAGAATGGAATCTGTGAATTTTTGGATGTTTTGGGTAGCTTGTGAATGTTTATTGGCTTAGTTTAATAGACTATCAAGTATTGTGAGAACTGGTTTGTTCAGTGGCTCTCTCAGGATGTTCTTATCATTTTACAATTTAATATACCTCAGTTTTGGCTTTGATGAACCAAGCTTGGTTGGTTTAGGTTCAGGTCTTTGCGATTTAGTATACTTCTGCTGGTATTTTCCTTTGTTCTCATTGAAAGATACTGTAACTATGTCTTAGTTCTTCTTGGTAATGAATTCAATTGCAGGTGGCATCAACGGATCTATTGCTTATGAACTTGAGAGACCTGAGAACATAGGTTTGAAGAAATCCTTAAAGGCACTAAATCCCTCTCTTTTATCTGTTGGCGTGAGCTAATAAGGATGTAATTTTCGCATCTATTTTAACTGCTCTTTTTTGTGTCTATTTGCACTTGTTTATCAGATTTGTCTTATTTTCAAATAAGTAATCTTCGTAGAAAATGGATTCTTTGTTAGGTTCTAGCGAAAGCAAAGGTTAAGGTTGACGAGATACAACCAGGTAAATTACTATTTGAACTGTGTGCACCAAAGAAACGTGTTCTGTTATGCGCCTTTGTGCTAATTTCACATTTTATGTGATCTCAGTGTCTTGGGCGGATATGATCTCTGTCGCTGGGTCTGAAGCAGTTTCAATATGTGGCGGCCCAACAATTCCAGTAGTTTTGGGAAGACTTGATTCAGCGTAAGCACAACATAAACGGTTTTTAATCCTATTGGATAGATCTCTGGTCACTGTTTCTATACTTTTAACAGGGTGATTGTTTCATGTTCACAGGCAACCTGATCCAGAAGGCAAGCTACCTCCAGAAACCCTGAGTGCCTCGGGATTGAAAGAATGCTTCAAAAGAAAAGGATTTTCGTGAGTCCTTAGCTGAGAATTGTTTCACAATGTATGTGTATGAGTAACTTAACATCACTGGGTTTGTGTGCCATTCCAGGACCCAGGAGCTTGTTGCCTTATCTGGGGCACATACGATTGGGAGTAAAGGCTTTGGAGATCCGACAGTTTTTGACAATGCATACTACAAAATCCTTCTTGAAAAACCATGGACGTCAACTTGTAAGTCTCATAAGTCATAACAAGGTTCTTAAGTTCTTTTACTCATAGAGTTTCAGTTTTCTACCATTCCTCCCTATGTTCTGAAGATTGATTGTAAGACTGAGATTGTATATTTACTTAGTTTTCTTACAATGCTGTAGCTAAGATGACGAGCATGGTCGGGCTTCCTTCGGATCATGCTTTAGTGCAGGATGATGAGTGCTTAAGGTTTCTCATCTACTCAAAGTTCTTACCTTATCATTTCATCACCTATTTTTCTCTCAAGTACCATTCAAAGTAGATGAACACTTAGAGAGTATAGGATCATTGGCAAGACTGTAAACTGTTGATCACTGTTCTTGCCATTTGAGTAATCTGGATAACTATTCAACTGATATAGATTCGTGGTTTGATGATGCACAGGTGGGTGAAACGGTATGCAGAAGACCAAGACAAGTTCTTCGAAGACTTCACAAATGCTTATATCAAACTAGTAAATTCTGGGGCCAAATGGAATATGTTATGATATCTAATCTAGTTTTATATTTTGTTAGCTCATAAGTGTTTCAAACATGCCCGAATAATTTGGGTAGTAATGCTTATTTGCTAATAAGTAAAAATTTCGCTGCTTACTAGTTTACTACTACGAAACTAAACATAAAAGATACTCAAACTTGACACCAACTTACTTCTATGCCACACCGAATAATAAATTCGGTGTTTGATTTGACTTTACAAAACTAAAACGATGACGATTCTAGTCTTCAGTGTTTGAATTTTATTCAGCAGTCGGACGTTTTGACTTTTAACGAGACGCTAAAACCGCTACGATTTATGTCGTTTAAGCAGTTATTTATAAGTTAGGTCGAGTAGATTTTACAATTTATGTTTTGTTCATGTAGTAATTAGACACGAAGAAAAGGAATAGGTCATGTACGAATCGTCGTAGGTAGATGTAGTTTTTATAGGAATATGCCGTTTCTATGTCAAAAGAGATATTAACATGTGTGTTTTGTCTAACAACCTATTTTTTTTGGCTACTAGTCATTATCTCTTATTATTTAAAATACATCGTGATCAAAGAGTAGTACAATCGCATTCAATTGGATAAGATAAAATTTGATATGTGAATGGTGAAGCGAATCTTCCAACAAGGATACACACCGACCAACATAAAAGCAAAATCTATAATAAAAACTGCTACCATACTTCACAATGTATAGAAATCCAAGTCTCAAGGTGTTGCGACTATTGCCATACCACGTTGAGATACTACTACTACTACATGTATGCGAAAGTTCCAAAAAATAAAATAATGGAAAAATGAACAATTAAGAATTGATACTCAAAAAGATTCATGGAATTAAAAAAAAAAAAATTGATCTGAAAAAATTCATTGATAACTAAAGTAGTATAATCATTTTACAATACTTATTTGTTATTAAAACTATAATTCTAATTAACAATTTACTAATTTAAATTATTTATGAAAACATTATTAGGATATATCAGTTTTATGAAAAAAGGTTTTCCAATTGTTAATCCCAATAATAAATCATTTAAAAAAATTTAGAAAGAAAATGCTGAGTTAGAAACAAAAGGAAAAGGAAGCACAAATGGAGTAAAAATGTATGAAAATAAAAAGATAAGATAATGAAATTTTGGGATTAGATAGAGATGATGGAGGGAGAAAGTTTTGAGAAGCAGCAAGAAAGGAAAGGTGTCACTGTTGTACTTGGTACCTCTATCTTACCCTAATCGCTGGACCAACTTGTCTCTTAATAAAAGTGGTTTTTGTGTCTAATCTGACTTTGCTTACTCTCTAATCACTCTATCTCTCTCAGTGCTAATCAAGATAATCATACCTTTTTTAGCTGTTACCACTTTTCTAGTAAAGGAAATTGTAGTTACTTCAATTATATAAATTTCAATAGAAAACCCATCAAACTTAACTAGTTGGGAACATGCATGGTAGGATACTTATTTTGTCTAATGCTTTGTATTTTACTTATATTTTACGGTTTATTACATATGGATACAATATTTTATAATTCAAATCAATGATGGATAGTATTAATATTTATAACAAGTTCATATACACATTCATGTACAGTTATGGTGTTATCACACAACCGAACTGAGTAGTTTATTGACTTGTAATAGTGTCGCTACTTTACCTTTTTCCAAAAATAATGCATGTGTGAGGAGTTGTCGACGATGATGAAAAAATGACTTATGATATTCTTACGAAATAAATCTCACTAAAATTTGAGGTTTTTTTTTTTTTTTTTGTCGTAAAATTTGAGGTATTAACCCAACATATTTGGATGATGCAAATAAAAACTTTGAAAGTAACAACGTTAAATAGCATAAGACATTCGTTTTTTCACTAAGCAAAACAGTCGTGTTGTACAATTTAAGGTAACAAAACCGTAAAAACTGAAACACATATCAAGAGATTATTTGACATTTTCGAACTGTGTTACGTTCTTGACTCCAGTATTCACATCTAGACGAGACGTTACTGTTTATTGTAACCAATAATGTATATATGTTTGGTATTCTTATATAAGTTTCTTATTGTTTTTTTGCATTGCCAAAGTGTTTTATGTGTCTCAGTGATCAACATCATAATTTGTATCAAAGTCACTGATATCTTTCTTCTCAAATCTAGTACTGCATAATATAATTTTTTCTTAGTAAATGTGCTACAATTTTATAATTGTTAAACTTAGCGTCACTCATGAGTCATGAAAGCTGATGACCAAAATCATACAGGATATAATATATGTTGGGAAGAAAAGAGATCTGGAGCAACACCTACTAAGTTCGCTGATTAGTTTTCTAATAGTTACTTTTAAGTATTACTAATAAACTATTACTTCCTCTGTAGTCAACGAAATAAGTGTAGTTAACTTTCATTTGATTTCTTAAAATATAAACTTTCATTATTTGATTTAATTCTTTTGGCCTACCACAAGCTTTTGGGTGTGTACATGTGGGTGCATGTATTTAAATATGTAACACTTGTTTTTTTATATTCATAAAATGGGAAATGCTGTACTTGCTTATTAATTACTCACTATTTACATATTCCAACTTTGAAATATTGTTGATTGGTGAAAAAGGTACTTCATAATAATTTAACTAAATTGTACCATCATATATTCGTCTAAGAAAAACTCAATCTTTTATCATTGTTGATTTCACACACAATTCCAAATTTGACACGAGTTATATAACATGATACCCATATTCAACAAACCACTAGACTCTATATTTATCTTTAGTTTTAAAAATTTGTCCTCAATATTAAAATTAAGGGGTTGGTTATATATATCAAGAAAAATAAAAAGATTCCATGAGGTGGCTTTAATAGTTCTGATTAAAGGTGTTAATTAATTAACAAGATGAATAAAAGGTTCCATTTAAGAGTAAAGTATATGATAACAGTGTGGGGGATGATATTGGTTCACCTTAATAAAGCGATTGCAATAATTTTATGTATAACTAACGAAAAGTTTATACCGTTTGATTAAGAAAATGAGAAGGTCATGTCCCTCTCTCTCTCTCTTTCTCTTGTATTTAAATCAAAAGCAATCTCTAACCATATCCAAAATCCCCCCTAATTCCGGGTTTTCTTTTTATAACAAGTATTAATTTGGACTTGGTTCCCACTTATGTTTCTTCTTTTTTTTTGCCAACCACTTATGTCTCTTTTTTATAATCCTAAACTTTTCATATGTTTTTTGAAATGTCCCATCTAGATTCAGTTAGTGGATTTTACTCAACTTGTAATACGATTCTACTACATAAGATGAGTGAAAGAGTTAACATGCGCTTATTTTTAAGGTTGAAAATCGCAATGTACACTCTCTAGAATTATAGTATAAAAATAAAAAAAAATCTAATTCAGATTTTTGATTGTTACAGGCTAACAGCAAAATTAATATGGATTTAAAAGATTAATACTGGAAAATAATAATAATTAAAAGAGTTTTAATTAAAACTTCCCCCCCCCCCCCCCTCAATCCCACGATTAATTAAAAAAGGAAACCACCGAATAACCGTAATTACTATAATGACGTGGCACTTAGATTTCGAATAGCCGCTGTAATAAATATTAAAAACGTTTTGTCATTTTCCTTTTTCTCTTCTCAAAGAAAAAAATAATCACTCTCTCTTTTTTTTTTTTTAATTCACAGACAGAATCAAAACTTGTGTAGACCGAGAATCCATCTCTCACAAACCCCAAACCAAAAAAAAATCAAAAAAAAAAATCAAGAACAAATCGAAATCTCAACTCTGTGAAAACCTCGTCCTTGTTCTTCTTCTGCTTCTCCCATTCCTTCGATTTTTGCTTCAATGGATGTTTGATTTGCTCTCTGACTGCGTTTGGTGAGCAACAAGTCCGTCTTAGTGTTTATGTTTTGTTTTCTTGCCTGATTTTTCTTCTTTCTTCTCTATTTGGTTGCTGTCTCAAATGGCGGATGTTCTTATGAATCTGTGGAACTTATCTACTTGTCTGTTTTCATTTCATGGTTTTGAGTGTCGGTAGATCGAAACTACAACTGTCACTTACCGATTCACTAGTGAGCTCACTACCACTAGATTTAGTTTTTTGTCTGCATTAGATTTGCTTCCACTCCCAGGTTTGATTTGCGTTTCTCCGATTTGTTTACTTAGATCGATTCAGTAATCACAAGTTAGGTTTTTTCTTTCTGTTTTTTTTTTTTCCTGTGTGGATATTTGCTCTCGTTGATCCTGTGGTGTAGGCAGAAAATGTTGATTAGATGATTTGAAAAAACCTGACTTATAGGGATTATCTTCGGATCCATATACACCATTATGAGTAGACTATGTATATGTATTGGATAAACAAGTGCTTCTATGTTCAACACTATAAAAATGTAGCTTCAATATTCGTCACTGACAATGCTGATTGATGTATAGCTCATTTCAGAAACACTAGAAAAAGCTCTGATTTAAGTGAATGCTATTTTAGGTATACTCTACAATACGGTTTTATTAGTGGTGTGCTAATTCCTTTTCTGTCTCTTCTATATTTTGTTGATTTGTAGTTTACTATACTATGGACCCTGAGAGTATCATGGCTGCTGATGGGACTGATTCTGCTCCTGCAAATGGTGGTTTAGCAATGGAAAATGTATGTGTTAAAGAAAATGGGGCTGTTTCTGTCGAAACCGTGGACACTACTTCAGAAAGTCAGAATGAGAATTCGGCAAACAGTTCCACTTTGGATACAATTGAACACGTCAAGGAGGCAGCTGAGGTTTGTAACTATGGATGGTCAATCTACTTGCCTGTCGGATAAAATAGTTGTGACTAACATTTGTGTTTTCCCCTTTTATGGTAGGGCACACAAGTTGAACATGTAGATGATTCAAAGTGTATGAAAGGCGAAAAAGCTCAACGGAAGCCAAGGCATGAGAAACTATCAGGTGGTAAGAATAATTCATCGGTTCACATCAAAAAGAGCAAAGAGGGCAAAAGTGCAGATGCTAAAGTGGCAGCATCAAATGGTTCTGTTGCTCCTAATGTACAGACAACAAATCCTCTTAAGAGCAAATCATTCAATGGGCGAGAGGCACAAGTCACAAAGGTAATCATCCCTCACAATTTGCTTCTAGGTTTCTTCGCTTTAGCTTATGCATATTTGGATGTGATCTTCTTTCTGGCTGATGATTATTGTTGATCTCTTCTTTTTCCTTCAGCAAGGGAAGCATGACTCTGCACCTGCTGAAAGCGCTGATGGGTATTGAGTCCTTTTTTTAGAAATCAGAGTTTCTTTCCATATGGTCTTCTTACGGGTTCACTGCTAGAACCCAAAACATTTGTCAATAAATGTCATCTAGACCTTGGTGCTAAGTATTGTCATTTATCTGTTAGTTCCTAATCAATCATTGAAACTGGAAGTTTTATTCCCTTTTTGATACAGGGAGAAGGTGAAACCAAAGTCTCAAAAGAAACAAGCCCATGAGACATCTGAAGATGATACTCAGTCTTCTAAGTATTTCTTTCACCTTTATATTTACCATCTCGTCTTTCTTGTGGAAAGCTGGGGCCTTTCTTCATTTGCCTCTCATTTTTGCGTTTATGTTGATAAAATAACTTGATGGTTTCTTAGTAGTCCGAAAGCAGACGATGGAAAACCTCGTAAAGTTGGTGCACTTCCAAATTATGGATTCAGTTTCAAATGTGACCAACGGGCTGAAAAGAGAAAAGAGGTTAGCATTCTGGTTCACTAGATTGTCCTCTCGCCACAAAAATAATTACATGTAATCATATATCTGCTTTCATATGGTGCAGTTCTATGTTAAGCTTGAGGAGAAGACTCATGCAAAAGAAGAGGAAATTAATAGCATGCAAGCCAAGTCCAAGGTTGTCTCCTATACCCACCCTGTTTATTGTCATAGTGTTTAGATGCTTGGCCTCCTCCAAAACAAAATTCTTGGTTTCTCGCAGGAAACACAAGAAGCTGAGCTTAGGATGCTAAGGAAGAGTTTGAACTTCAAAGCCACACCTATGCCTAGCTTTTATCAAGAACCTCAGCCGCCTAAAACAGAGTTAAAGAAGGTACTTCTGCTCTATGCTCAAACCTGATCTCACTTAATATTAAGTACTAATATTCACGTTTCTTGTAAAAATTTTGTTCACGTCCAAGAAGATACCACCAACGAGACCAAAATCTCCAAAACTCGGGCGAAAGAAGACTGCTTCTGGAGCAGATTCTGAAGAAACTCAAACCCCTCGCCTTGGTAGGCTAAGCCTAGATGAGAGAGCTTCTAAAGATAACCCAACTGCAAAGGGAATTATGCCAACAGTTGATCTGAAGAAGCAACCTGTGCGCAAGTCACTTCCAAGATTGCCATCTCAGAAAACAGTTCTCCCCGATGGAAAACCCGCCCCAGCAAAAGCTGCCATAATCCCAGCAAAGGTAAGACCTGAGAAAAAGAAACTTGAAAAAGATGCAGAAACCGTAAACCAGACTTCACATCCCACAGAAGAGGAAGCACAAGTGACAGTATCATCCAATGCTGATGTAGAAGATTCACATGAGACTGTATCTCCAAGGATGAATGAAGACAGAGCCGACAAGTCCATTGAGGTATCTGAAGCGGTTGCTGTTGAGCATTAAAAACTCTGCGGTACGATCATTACTCTCAAGACTCATCATATCTCTTGCATTAAGTAAGGAGGACAAGAGAGAAAGAAACCGTATAATATTTATATATATCTTCAGCCAAAACTTATATGAGAAGAGATGGGTAAAAAGAGTGGACAGAATCATGTGGATTTGGTTCTAAAGGTTGCTGTGCTTTTATATATTCCTATGTTTGATGGTAATGTTTTTAATCTTTTAAGGTGTTTTTTTCTTTCTTTTATGTCAAGATCTTCCTTCTTTTTCTTTTTGATGCTTTCAATCCTAAAAGGTGAATATTCAGGAGATACTGCTTTCGTTCTGTCTGTGTATTCTTTTCTTTTCCTTTTTTCTTATTTTTGTTATTATGGCTTATGTGCAAATTCTTTTGTTATATAATTGATTCTCTTCTTTCCAAAATTTTGTGGCTATCCATCAAAGTGTAATTAGTAAACATGATATTGTAGGAGATGGATTTTGAGATTTCGACAAAAACGTACATGAAGATATTGTAGCTAAGAGGTTGAATTAGTGGTTTGTTTGCGGATAACCTCTAGCAAGAAAGTTTTATGGGCAAATTGCAACTGTCAAAGACATAACGACAGTTGAGCGTGACATCTCTCGTAACCATTGATCAATAATTGATTCGCTCACAAGTCTCATTTTCACACCTTTTTTAGCTCTAAACCTAAGGACACAAACCACTATTATCTTCTTTGCAATCCGCATTTTGCAACAATAATGCGGCTTTGGACCTTTTGATACACATTAGCATCAATCTACTTCAATGTGTGCAGAAGATATTTTCCTGATTAAACCGGACCTTTGAGTTTTCATTGTATTACACCGGTTTAACATCAGCACAAAGAGTCAAGACACAACTGATACAGATGGGTTATAGGTAGAGTCAGAGAAACCATCCTCATGATGTTTACTCTCTTCCTCTTCCACTTCTTCTTCAGCATCCCATAGAAACCGAGCATACGACGCAAGAACATTACTGCAATAAATACCATTCATATATCAAAATTATAATTTTTATCTATCAATGATTACGTATTCTATCATCTAGTGCCACACAACTTTTAAATTGCAGATGCATAGAGAAAAAAATAATATGAATGATGTCTCTTTCATATTTGACGTGTGAGGCTATTGTTCTGATACAAATTGACCAATCACTTCTTCAAAGGTTGGATATAGAGGAAATAACATTTGATCCACAAAAACATTCAGTCTCTTTCAATGAACCCATTCATATGATATAATCTAAAAATCTACAAAACATGGTTTGAAGTTATGAACTTACTTCATGGAGAGACTTTAGGAAATCCCAAATCTAAAGTCAAGTCATAGTTTTCGGATATCGATCATTAGGGTTCTACGGTCTAAAGCAGATTATCGATAAACTTACCAGTCATCAGGAGAAGATTGAACAGCTTGATCATAGTAAGACTGAGCACGAACACCGTCTCCATGATTTTTCCATATCAAATCTCCATACATAGACAGTAACTCTCCATCTCTTCCACTCTCAGACAACATCGCTCTCTCACAGTACTCCTCCGCTTTTCTCCCATCTCCTTTCACCTTCACAAATTAAGACATGTTAAATTTAATAATATCTCCTCAATGTCCTTTTTTTTTTTATACACATTAACTTCTTCTGAAAAACTGTTAATGGATGAAATCTATAAATTTACGTTTCCAAAATGTTAATACATGAATTAGTAGATTCAACCAATCAAAAACCTAAAATCAAGAACAAAGCTCGACTTCTTTAATAGCAATAATACGTACTTAGTTTTAACTTGTCTGAGTTTGTCTCTATATAAAGTATCACGTGGGTTTTGTCAAAAGAGTAAAATAAAAGTTTCCCAAATTAGCAAGTATAATTAAAAACCCTTATCTTGAAAAACAGAGGAGATTAAAACAAACCTCTTTGAGGAAACGAGCGTAGTTAGAGAGAAGGAGAGTGTCTCCGGGATAACGTTGGATCATCTCTTCGTAATAACCATCTACGCTCCCACCTCCACCTCCACCGCCACCTCCGGCACCATCTCCGCCTCTACCACCAAATCCACCGTTGGAACCTCCTTGGGGGAGTCGAGATCCTTCCAAAACCCTCAAAGACGCCGTTTCTTCGTGATATACGCTGATGGTTTTCGTTATGCTCTCCGGCGACTGAATCTTGTAGAGGTTTCCATCTGAAGAAGCTCTTGTAATCGGTTTAGCAACACGAGGAGTAGCAGCAGAGACGGTTCGAGCCGTGGTTACCACCCTTGGAACAGACGGTTTCTGGGCGGCGCGTAGGTTAAGGTCCAGTGAAGACGCGCTTCTCATTATCATTGTTAGTTCTTGTGGGGAATATTTCAGTGGAGGAAGAGAAGAGAGATGAAAAGATATTTAGACTGCAAAAATATCATGGAGTTTCCGGTTCTTGTCAAGCCCCACACTATTAGTCAATATTATCAAATTGACCCCAAAGTTTTATCATTTTTGGTTACACCCTTGCATCATTACATGTTCATTCAAAACGTTATCGTAATACAAGAATAGTAAGTTAATCTCTAACTTTAGATACGAGAACGAAACTAAAAGCTAGTTAGCAAATAAAACATTTTGAAAGTATTTGCATTATCAGGCCAAAAACATAAGTAGCCTTTTCTGTAAATTCTACGACTATCTTAACTAGATATCATTTTTGGGGATTGTTCCCTTATTTATATATATCAAATCTTATCGGAAAACAATTGTTATAGGCTTCAGGACCACCATAATCGAATACCCCTAAAGAAAATATTTCAATTTGATTGGCTACGGAAAGACGTAAGTAACTGGATCAAAGAATTTGATTCTGTCCCACAAATAAGTTACTTTTTGCATTCTTGAACTTATTTCCACGGTCATGAGTCATGACCAAACCAAGACATTTGGATTTGGATATATCGAATAATTTTGCTAGAATTGATGAGAAATGACTGACAAGCTTTGATAGTATATTTAATGACTAATTGCTGATGATTTTTTACAATGACCTAACAATAACGGAATAACTATGGAAGTTTTATTATTCAAGATAAAACCAGTTAATAAGTGTTCACGATACAAAAAATCGATTTTCATCATCAGTAGTATAAATGTGGTATAACTAAAAAAATAAAGAAATTGACCATAAGGTGATCCAAATTTCCTAATTTCATTTATAAAAGGGCAATAAATATACACTAAAAATGATATGGAACTTGAAAAAAGCAATTAAACTGTGTTTTTCTGCTTTCTTTATATAGTATAAAAATATTTTTTTAATGAATCATATGTACAAGCCTTCTTCCTCCCAAACATCAACAAGGAAATGCACCATCTCCTGTACCAATATCATCATCAATTTAAAAAAAACTTTCCTAGCAACAATGATATATACTAGATTCAAATCCTGATATGAAAATGTTCTAAGGGGGATAAAGAATCTTCTGCTGTAAGTTAATTAAAATTAAGAGTTATGATTAGCAGAAAACAACTAATTAACCAAATCAAATCACCTTAAGAGGTATTGGTTGAGGAAAAAGCTTGTTTGTGCTCAATAAGCTATCATACGTCGAGTTCCAGCTGAAATCATATGAATTCAAAGTTTCATTTTAACATTGACGAATTCAGTAGACCAATCCTATATAAACATAAAAATAGTTCGTTCAATATTCGTAACTGTTTGTGGTTGTCACCTTATTGCAGGTTCTGGAACTAGACATTGTTGTCTGGTTAAGCATTCACGCCATTGTTGTCTCGTGTGGTTCCACAAAATAAGTCCTTTTATGGAAGGAAATGAATAAGTAGTAGTGTATCTTTTAGTGTATAGAATAACTGAATGAGTAATAAATACTGCTTGCTTCATAACATAAGTTTTTGGCATCCAAAACAACCTAGGCCTTAGAAGTTAGAACATTCAAAAGTTACCATGGTTTACAAATTCGGTAGAGTTGCTTGTGCTGCATTGGGGATCAAAAGGCGGGTTTGAAGATTGGGACTGAATCGTTATATTGTGGTCCATATCACACGTACTTGTGCTCCAGAAGTCATCTGATGAAGCACTATCTTTCTTCACTATCTTTCCTTGGATTTTGAGTCCCTTTGATGGCTCATCGACTTCCACAACTAAACGCCTTTCTCTGTTGCAGCATCCGAAACAGTTTATGCTCTGAAAGATTGAACATTATGTCAATCATTTGTTACTATGGTCTAATATGTTTGATCTACTTGGAAAGAAATCAATTTGGTTCTCCGGGTCGCTCACATTGATGAGAGTTTTGCAATTTGATCGTAGAGATTCCATTAGCCAAAAAGGGAGAGTTTGGAAGTAAGCTGCCGGGAATTGGAAGAAAGAGCAACAACGCTTCTTACTAAATTGTGTTCGTAATTTTAGCAAGAATGAATAACAAGAACACATAGCTAGCTAATACATGACAGGACAAAAGCACAATGAACATGAAAGAGAATTAAGGAAACTCAAAAAAGATTAGCAAGGAAGTGTAGTAATATGCCTCATATGACAAGCAAACATATGCATTTAAGCACAAAAGGAATCCATATGTTATAACTTACAAGCAAGTAAGGCATATTATGCCGCATAATTACATATTTTACCTTGATTTAGTACAAAGTCTGTCTCTGAACTGAAGCACATATATACATCCACATGATTTAATAGAATCTTGAAAAGAATTCAAAAGAAAGAAAACAAAAGTTTAAACACCTTCCAACAAAGGGTATTGTTAAAAACACTCGATCATTATTACGTTGATTTTATATTTCTTCTCTTCTTCACGTTATTTACAGTTTTTTTTTCATGTAAAAATGATCTTTTCGTTTGATTCCTATCGTAATTGTAAGTAAACAAAATAAATTTTAGTATTATTTTAAGATGAGACTTATATAGATATGAATCTATGTGAATTATTAAATTTAATGATAATAAATAACCAAAAACTTTAATAAAATAAACTGTTACATATTGTAAAAAAAAAGATTTTTATAAATGTTTATATTCAAAGAGAGAATCTTTATTGAGTACAAAAGGAGGAATATATGTGATAGATCTAATTACATAATCTACTTTACATAAATAGAAGAAGATATCGTGGAGTGATTGATATGTGATTGATCTAGTCAGATATCATGATTGATCCTTAACAACTTATATAGTAGTTATGAATCTACGTGAACTATGGATACAACATATCCGGTATATTTCTATACATCTCTTTTGAATGCATGATCCTTAACATCGGTTTTCACTTTTTCACTTGAAGAAAAGACGAAACCGCGTCGGTGAGTTTAAATTATCTCATTAATTGGTGCAGGTCTACGGAATCCATGGAATGAGCTAAGGTGGAGCCACCCGTACCAGATCATTTCCACCCAATTCCCACTAACAACCAGATGGTATTAGATTTGATTGATTCCCCAACTCCTTAAAGACACATTATTGTATTTCCGAAAATACCCTTTATAACGTTAACATTAAAAAGTGTCAAAACGAAGTCGTTTCTTTCGAGAAAGCACTCTGAATACACCACCACCACCACCACCATGTTCTCCACAGCTTCAGATGCGGCTTTTTGAATACAAATAAAGAGAGAGAACAACCGAACAGAGAATAAGAGATACGAGGTGATCACTCTCGGAATCTGGGATTTTGTGTAATAAGCTACCGTTAAGTTGATTTTCATCAACGTTGTTGTTGCGGAATCGTAACAGATCAAAAAGATGTTTGATGGTTTCTTAGGCCGCGGATTTGCTCCCAAGGGGTTTGTCATCTTTCTCCATCTTTATTCATACGATTTATCTCTCTCACCTTCAATTTCTCTTTGGGTTAACCGATTTTAAATGTGTGATTTTTGATTCGACCAGAAAACCACTGATAAAACTGACTAAGAATCGGATCGATGTTCTCCGGAGGAAAAGGAATGCTACGATAAAGTTTCTGAAGAGAGATTTGGCTGATCTGATCATTAACGGTCATGACTACAATGCTTTTAGCAGGGTAGTTTTCTTGTCCTGTTTTGCTTTTCTTTTAAGATTTGATTGATTCGGATTTTGAATGATTTTTGTATTGTTTTGATACATCTAGGCAGGAGGGCTTCTTGATGAACTAAGGTATCTCTGGAGTCTCGACTTTGTCGAGCAGACCTGTGATTTCGTATACAAGCAGCTCTCTACCATGCAAAAGACGCCGTAAGTTTTCTATTCAATGCCTTTGATATGTTGTATGAGAGATTTCCATGTTAGCCTTTTTTTAATTTGTGTCGATGGTTTTTTTTTTGCCATTCTCCTAGATTATTGGCATAATCTTAGTTTATGTTGTTTGTTTTGTGTTATTCATTGAGTTGTTGTAACCTACCCTGACTATATGAAAAGTTTTTTTTGTATATCTCTGCTACATATCAATGTGTTAGGTTTTAAATTGACTATCAGGTTAAAAGATTGAATATTTTGAACTATTGTCAGTTACCTCATATTTTGGCATTTTCCTATCCACACTGTTCCTGTTTCCTTAGTGATGTGTTCTGTTTCCTTAATGGAACATTCTCAAAGATGATTCAAGTATTTGTTCTATGCGGAAATATGGTTTGGTTCATTAGTTGATTTGGGCTTGTTTTTTTTTTTTGCAGGGAATGTCCAGAAGATTGCCGTGAAGCTATCTCCTCGTTAATGTTTGCAGCCTCTGGATTTTCCGAGTTGCCTGAGCTGCGTGAATTGAGGCAAATGTTTCACGAAAAATACACAGATTCACTTGCATTGTTTGTCAACCAGGAGGTAAAGAGTTTTTCTAGTGTATTCATTTATTTGTAAGACTCATCTTGAAATCTTATACGGTTAAGTTAACCACCTGCTTGTTTCTTGTACAGCTTGTTGAGAATATGTCATCCAAGCCCTTTTCTATGGAGAAGAAAGTGAAGTTAATGGAAGATGTTGCATTGGAGTTCTCTATTCGTTGGGATTCTAAAGATTTCGAGAAGAGGATTGTGAGACAGAATAGTATTTCAGTAATGGTATGACAATGACTCATTTGTTTTAGGGAACAACTAAACTGAAATATTTGGATAGTGATTGAATTCTGATTTCTTTCTTGGACGTGAACAGGAGACCCCAAAAAGCACCAACGACAAGTATAAGCCTGTAGACAGAAACATGGCCTTGCCAAAAAGAGAAGAGTTTGAAGGTTCTGAAAATGGGGTTAGCTTGAACAGAAAAACGGCTGAGGCATCAGAAAGAAGAGATCCTTTGTTTCAATCTGATAAAGAAAGTTATCAGAATGGTCTCAGAGGAAATCAGCGTGGGCTAACATATAAAGAAAGGTCAGAGAATGTTCTTCACGCCTCTAGATCGGAAAGCAAAGACAATAAGGCCGAAAGGAAAGAGTTTTATCTGCATTCTAAGCAAAACCCTGCTAGAGAAAAACATCAGCCTATTTTTAACGAAGGTGACACTATAGTGATGAAGGTCAACTATGGGAATCTCGGTCAAGGGAATGGACATCGACCTGGTGTAGTTGATGCGCATAAGAAAACCGAGTTTGTTGCCTCAGAAAGGAAAGAGTTTTATTCGCAATCTAAGCAAGAACCTTCTAGAGAAAGACATCAACCTATTTTTAATGATGGTGACACTATTGTAATGAAGGTCAAGCATGAGAACCACGTTCAAGGGAATGGACATAAAAATGGTGTAGTTGATCTGCATAAGAAAATAGAGGTTAATGCTTCAGAGAAACTTAAGTCTAGCAGCAGCAAAAGAGCTGACAAGTTAGTTATCGGCTTTAAACAAGAGAGTTTCTTTCAAGGGTACAAACATGAGAAAAATGAAGAGCATGCACATCAGAAAGTGGAAGATAGTACCTCAAGACCTCCGAAGCCAAATAGCAAGTCAAAGAGAGCGGAATCTATCAATCCAGGTTCGAGACATCATAATGATCGGGAGAGTAAAGAAAATGCAGTTCTTGTGGGAAAGAGCACCGAAGAAGATCCATCTGGTGATAATGTTAAGGGTGGAGAATACGAATATGATCATGCAAATCCAGCAAGGAAAGTTGAGGAGCGAGAAACAGAGAGAATGAAATCACCCTTCTACAAATCCCTTCCACCTCCGTATGTTAAAAAATCTATTGCTAAAGCAAGGCATGAAAAAGCTGAAGCTTTAGATAATCCAAAGGCTCGTTTTGATGGTGAAGAAGGAAATCATCCAGACAATGGTAAAAATGTTTATGGGGCAGAGAGACGAAATGGAGCAGGTCATCATGAAGTGAATGACATAGACAATGCATCTCTGAAACGGCAAACTAACAGAAGAAAGCACATTGTAGAATCGGGAGGTGATGATCACATAAGTAGCCGAAGAAGGGAAAACTCAAGGAAAGGCCTTCAAGTCTTAATTGACGAGGATGAGAAAGACAGTGAGGAGAAGATGATGGATAAACTTCTGATGCATTACAGTAAAAAACCTTCAAGCTATGAAAAGGACAATGTGCAAGAAGAATCCAAAAGCAGACGTACCCATCTTAAAAAAGGTGAATCTGATGAAGAGATGATGATTCATCAGCCGGCTCGGTCACGGTCTCTACCCGCTGAACAGTTGGCCGGGCCATCTGAACCTGCAAAAACATTTGCCCGTGCAGCCTCGTTTCAGCCAGAACGTTCCAGTGAAGCTAAGCACGTTCACCCCAAGTTACCAAACTATGACGATTTGGCTGCCAGATTTGCAGAGCTAAAAGGAAGGTAAATATATGAACAGTTGATGCCTAGAAAGATAGAATTAATGAGATTAAATAGCCTGTTACACATTTTCTTACTTCTTGATATAGTACTTGTCCGATATTGCCCCATGTATGTGGTGCTTGTTATAATAGTTGAAATTGGAAGAGTGACGCATTGTTACGGAGTACGGACCCCAAGAGTTGTTGATCATCTCCTTGTTTTTGGATCATCTTATGTAACCATTTGAAAACAAGGATCTGTTTAGAAAAAGGGAAAGTGGTTACCACACAGTTTATTACTAGCGAGTTATTTGATGTTACCATGATTTTTGCATTAGGTCCTGACCAGCACTAACTTACAAGCTAGTAGCTACCATATACAAGATATAAATTTACTTCTAAATTACCATGAAGTGTTTAAGTTGATCTTACTGAGAATATTTTGAGTTTTTTTTTTTAAATCTGAACATGATAATAAACAAAAACTATTAAAGGGAAAAGTCAACGAGAACCCTTTTTAAACGAAAAAAAAAAGGTCAACGTGAACTGCAGAGTGAGCTTAGATGTTCCCAAATTCGTTCATAAACCCTAAATTCAATTTTCCCGATTTATCCCCAGCAATTGTGTGATATCTTCTCAATTCTCATCTTTATCTTCCTCCTTACACAGTAAAAAAAATACGTTGTCTGATTACTACTTACACTTTTTCTCAAATCTATCGCTACGATTCCTTCTCTCATAAAGCCTCCCAAAATCAATCATAGACAATCTCATTAACAGTTTTGTGTTGATCTCTAACTCCATCGTCTTAGGAGTAATTAAGTGAAAGAACCCAAATTCGTTTGTCATAGAAACCACAATTTCGAGGGATCCACGCACTTTCACAGTTTGCTACACTTTCAAAACAAGCCCTGGTCTTTGAAATTGGTGAAAATGAGTAGATATCTAGCAAGATATATGGTGTCTAGATACTTCTCTTCTGCTTCTTCCCGTCCTTTACACGTTTGCATCGTCGGAAGTGGACCTGCTGGTTTCTATACTGCTGACAAGGTACACACGTCTTTCTCTCATATTCTGCAAAATATAGTGTATGTAAACCAGATTTTGTGATTTATATCATCAATTATGACTCTTAGCTCGTGATTTGATGGCTGGTAATCAGGTATTGAAGGCGCATGAAGGAGCGCATGTAGATATAATCGATCGATTACCTACACCTTTTGGACTTGTTCGGTCTGGTGTTGCCCCTGATCATCCTGAAACTAAGGTACCACTCCTTAGCTTAATCTTGTTTAGAGAAAGACTAGGATTTTCTCCATTGATTTAATGTCAACCACAATGCTTTCTACAACAGATTGCCATTAATCAGTTCTCACGTGTCGCACAACACGAGCGTTGTTCGTTTATTGGGAATGTAAAGCTGGGATCGGATTTATCACTTTCTGAGCTGCGGGATTTGTATCATGTGGTATGACTTTCTTAACTATGCTCTTATATGATTTAGATTAGCAACTAATTAGCTCAAAAGTGTCTCTAACGACGCAGGGACCTATTCGTTTGTTATAGTAGTTATTATGTGTGTTCAGGTTGTGCTTGCATATGGTGCTGAAAGTGACAAAGATCTTGGCATTCCAGGTGAGGTATGCCAGTTACAAGTTTCATGTGGTCGAATTAGGTGTTTAGATAGGTTTTGACATAAGTTAGTGTATTTTGGTTGCTTATACTTGTTGGCTATCCATTCTGATGTAGTACGTTGACTTTGGTAGAGTTTGAGTGGTATATACTCTGCAAGAGAATTCGTCTGGTGGTATAATGGGCATCCTGACTACAGTAGTTTGAAACCTGACTTGAAAACGTCTGACTCAGCTGTCATTCTTGGCCAGGTACTCTAATATATGGTGTGCGATTAATAGAGCCTATTAGTTGTTAGTTAGCAGGATGTACATATCAACAACAGTTTGATACCGAAATTTTCTAGTAAATGTATTTCTCAAGACCTCTCTGACATATGATCCTTCAAAACTTAGGGTAATGTAGCTCTAGATGTTGCTCGGATTCTCTTAAGACCGACAACAGAGTTGGCGTCAACTGATATTGCTACACATGCTTTATCTGCGCTGAAAGAAAGTTCTATAAGGTCCCATTTAACCGTTTAACTAGTTGAATCTTGTTCCTTTCCATCTTTCCTATAGTTGAAAACCAACTACAGTCCCTGATACAAAGTTGTAATGTGTTCAGGAAGGTGTATCTCATCGGAAGACGGGGGCCAGTTCAAGCAGCATTGACTGCTAAAGAGCTTCGAGAAGTTCTCGGTAACATTCATATATAAACCATATACTAATCTTTTTGATTTTTTTTTTGATAGATCTCAGTGGGATCATCCCACATAAGAAATAACATAAGAAATTGTGTTTGGGTTTTATAAGAATGTGGTTTGGTGTGATGGATTTAGGTGTGTGCTGCCATTTTTCAGACCTTGGGTTCTATTGTTTTCTTATATTTTGTTGAAGTACTTGCTGAACACCTCTATCTTTAATGTTACTGTCTACTCTGTTTGTTCTGCTGGATATGGGACTGCCTTGGTGATTATTTTGCTGCAGTAGTTGATACTTGATACTATATAAGATGTTGAATAGCAAAAGTTTACTCCTTTGCCTTAATTTACCTGTCTTGACCTTCTCGGGGTTTTGTGAGATAATAAGTATTGTCTCTATTTTCTGATATTCCTATCTTTCCGTTGGTGCATTATCTCTAATGTTTTGTTGGCATTGGCGTTTGCTATTTTCCCATTGGTAAGAATATAAACGCATATCTCTTTATAATACAGGGATTAAGAACTTGCACATTCGAATAAAGCAGACTGACTTGAGTGTAACTCCTGCTGATGAGGTACTTGTGTTACTGACTTTCAATTAAAGTAAGGCTGAACCCTGTTATTTGCATTTTTAGTAAATTTGTTTATACCTCCACGAACTGTATCTTGACACTCTTCTTTTTTTCGAAGGAAGAAATGAAAACTAGTAGAGCCAGGAAGAGGATCTATGAATTATTGTCCAAGGCTGCAGCAGCAGCAAAAACATCCGAAGCAGACCCTGATCAACGAGAGCTGCACTTTGTTTTCTTCCGCCAACCTGACCAGTTCTTAGAGTCAGATGAAAGAAAGGGACATGTTTCCGGTGTAAACTTGCAAAAAACCATTCTTGAAAGTAAGTGCACCTTAGTTATTCTGTAGATTGCTTAGCTGGAGACACTAGAAATAGAATGGTGATTTCTTAGGATACAATAGTATATTTTGCTAACATTTCATCCATATCTTTCGTAACTTGTAGGTGTTGGAACCGGAAAGCAAATTGCAGTTGGTACAGGAGAGTTCGAGGATCTTAACTGCAGGTAATGTGCTCTCTAATGAAAGGTCTTAAGTGCATATCTCTTGTAACTGTTAAACAAGAACTATAACAAATCAAATGAAAGTATGTTCAATTTTGCAGTATGGTGCTGAAGGCCATTGGTTACAAGTCTGTTCCAGTCAATGGTTTACCATTTGATCACAAGAAAGGTGGTATAATATGAAAGTGTTGTGTAATTAGTGTCTACGAAGAAAAAAAAATGAAGTTGTTCGGATTTTTTTGACTCTGCCTCAATTGTTTGTTTCAAGGTGTTGTCCCAAATGTAAAGGGTCGAGTGGTTAGTCACACGTCAGGAGACATATCACAGACTGAACCTGGCTTATACGTATGTGGGTGGCTCAAAAGAGGACCAGTAGGGATAATTGCCACAAACCTCTACTGTGCTGAAGAAACGGTAAGCAACAAGCTTGTCGACCCTGAAAATAGAACTGATGTTCTTTAACTAGGAGATATGTGTTTGTTGCAGGTTGGTAGCATAAGCGAGGACATTGAAGAAGGTGTTTGGAAGAGCTCAAAAGCAGGAAGCAAAGGACTGATGCAATTGCTGGAGAAGAGAAAAGTGAAGAAGGTGGAGTTTAGTGGGTGGGAGAAGATTGATGCCAAAGAAAAACAAATGGGGATTGAGAGAAACAAGCCCAGAGAAAAATTAGTCACTTGGGAGGATCTATTAGCAGCAGCAGCCAACTAGGGCCATATTTTTTTTCAATTAATAAAATTAATGATAGTCTTCTTCTTTTTTTCTTTGGGTCCAGAGAATCAATGATTTAGTCTAGTAGACGGAAAAAATATTACTTTCCATTTGTTATTCTTTTCAAATACAAATCCATATTATCTTACATATTAATGTGGGATTATTATGCTAGTTAAAAGTTAATCCTAATCTAAACAGTAAACAATTTACTTAGATGTTAAAGATTTGTATATTTGTCATGCAAATGTAGATGTATTTTTAATGTAAAATTAATGCTTAGTTTTCTAATTTAACTGTAGATAGACTTCAAATTAAAAAAAAAAAAAACTTAATTTAATTGAATTTACCTAGCAATTGAATGCAAATAAATCACTCTGCAGCTGAAAGAAAAAAGCATTAAAGAAACATTAAAAGTTTTTTTTCAAGAATCTGTTTCCAGTTTCCACATCATTATTTAAATTAAACATGAATGTGAAATATAGGTCAATTAGTTCTGAAACAAATAGATTCATTTAAAAAATCTCTAAATATTATATTTAAAAAATCTCTAAATATTATATTTAAAAAATAAAACTAAAGCTAATATTTTCACTTTAATTTTAAATTTCTCAATACTTATCCGTGTATATTATCAAGATGAAATTTAATATTATTAGTCATCTAAATGATATTATCAAAGGTTGTATCTCTTAGAACTAAAACTAAGTTCATAATTTCGAATTGTTGACAAGTAATCAAAAGTATTGTATGACTCAACCTCCAACTCAACAATATAAATAGATCCTCAAATCAAGATTAAAATTGTGAGACATTACCTTCCTCTGGAATTGATTTCCTCTGTGCATGTTCAATTTTTTTTTTACTATGAAGGATTTTAAAACATTGTTCTCATTGATTATAGTTATATCATACTATTTCGAATATGGAGAAGGCCAAAGAATTCTAAGCATCAAGGATTTTATTATTGATACTAATCACACCATCATTGATTATTCTCAAGTAATCATTTTCTTAAAACTGATATGCAGTTAGATTATCAAAATTCTAGTAATAATTTCCAATGAAATATAAAAACTATATCATTTTTTAAAGGCATTTCAAGAAGCATGGAAAGGATTATGCGAAGATGAAACACCCAACGGCTCAGCTTTAGTGATACGAAAGAACGAAACATATACTTTACAACCATCAACTTTTCGAGGTCCATGCGTATCTTCTAACATTCATATTCAGGTACTTTTGAAGATGTTAAGTGATGTATATAAAGATCTTGCAAAAAATCTCTTTGCTTCAAAACATGTTTATGTTAACAAAGTTGTAAGAAGTATTTTATTTTATTAAACAAAAAAAAAAGTATTTTATTTTAATGAATAGATAGATACTATATATATCGAGCCAAACACTTGGTGCACATATAAGAACATACACATACATACATACATAATATTAACATGCATGTATGATTCTTTTTCTTTTTGATAAGATTGATGGAAAACTCGAAGGGCCAAGGAAGCCGATATATTGGAAAAACAAAGAAAACAGGAGTTGGTTAGGTTTCAAGGATGTAGAAGGTCTCGTCATCAACGGCTCAGGAGTTCTTAATCCTCATGGGGAAGCTTGGTGGAAATCTGTTAGTCTCTCTAAACGACCAACAGTAAGTCATTCCCAACACAATCCTTTTAGTATATCTTTTACATTTCTATATGAATCCACACAAATGAATTTATTCGTGTATGAACAAGTGCTAACTTTTATAAATAACTTTTCAAGTGACAATCAGGGCCGGGTTATACTAAAGTAAACAAGTGCTAATTTTGCTTATTAATAACTTATTACGTTTTGTATCTACAGACAATTAGTTTTGCGTCATGCATGGACATTGTATATAATGGACTACATCACATAAATAGTCCAAGAAATCACATTTCAATTTATGGTTGCACCAATGCAACTTTATCAAATCTTGATATAAGCGCACCCGAAGACAGTCCAAACACGGATGGCATCAACATTTGTCTTTCACACAGAATCCAAATCTTAGACTCCTCTATTCAAACTGGTAATCTTTATTCTTCTTTTTGTTTGAATTTTAATATATTCATAGATTAAATGTTGGAAAATATGCTAAATTGCTTTATGGATGTGTTTATTACATGTTAGGTGATGATTGTGTTGCAATTACTGGTGGAAGGGGTGGTTCTTCAGATATCAACATTACTGGTGTAGCATGTGGTCCGGGTCACGGTATCAGGTTTGTTAGAAAATAAAAGTACAAAGAACTTTGAAATCATCAATATAGGTCTTCATAGGTGCATGAATCGATTTTTATATTTACACCACAAGTTACTGCAGTTTCAAATAGTTTATTATTTTTTTGTTGTGTAAATTATATATTTTACATGATTTTCTACTAAGATTATATTGTTTATTATGTCCAAACTTAAAACAAAACATAGTATTGGGAGTTTGGGGAAAGATAATGAGAGAGATGACATAGTCGAAAACGTGAACGTAAGAAGCTGTAGTTTTACAGGAACTCAAAATGGAGCAAGAATCAAGACTTGGAATGTAAAGTTTGACTTTTCCATCTTTTCTTTGCTAGCAAAATATTTTATTTCTGTTTAAAAATCGTGTAGTTTACATACTTTCATAGGGAGGACGAGGGTTGGCCAAAAATATTTTGTATGAAAATATTACATTGATAGATGCTGGATACCCCATCATCATCAATCAACACTATTTTGACAACAAAAAAAAACACTATTTTGACAAGAGTTTCCTCAAGGTAATTTTCAAACTGTAATTATTTTTTTATTGGAATATGAAAATCTATTGTATTTATTAGGAATCTAAATTATATACATATATAATTTTATAATACATTTTAAGAACCTATAATTAACTAGTAAATCAATTGAATTTCGTCATGTAAACCAAAACTTTAACGGATGCATATAAACATATTTGTTTAATTATTTTAATGAACTGACCAAATGTATCATACTGCATTGTAATGACTAAAATTCACATTCATTATTTTAAGATTCAATTCTTACTGAATGCAAACTAATGATATGTTATGAATTTTATAGGAAAGTGGAGTGAAAGTGGACAACATAACATTTAGATACTTTGAAGGTACTAGCTCAAGTGAAATTCCGATAAAGCTAGACTGTGATGAAACGGAAAATTGCCATAACATCACGATGGAACACATCAACATTACATCTCCAACCCCGGGTAAAAATCTCACCGCATATTGTAAATTCGCCGATGTGAGTAGCTCATTTGTCAACATTGATGTCGATTGTAATACAAATGAGGATCATCAACCTCATATATTGTCTCCTCTTCCATAAACTATCTACTCTAGGGCACTCTTTCTTGAAATGTTTATATGTAAGAACAAATTATGCTGATAATAGTTGTACATGCATGTTAACTGAATGTTAAATATTGGAAAAAATGGGAATCAATAATTTAATTAGCTCATTTCAAAAGAGCTACTGAATTTTGAATTTTATCTTTAATTGTGTTTATTTTTACGTGAATGGGTACATTCCATGATTATTTTTAACTGTGTGTTTATAGGAATCGTTTGCTCTTGATACCATAAAGATGTGTATTCAAGTGATAGTTTCTTATACAGAGGAAGAGAGCTAGGGTACATACAAGAGTAGTTCATGAGAATATACAATTGTACATAATTAAACCTGCAGTGTTAGCAATCATGGATACTGTAATCGAATCAATCATGAATATGATTATATCCTTAATAATGATAACGATAATATTTGTATGTACGTCACTTGAAATTAAATCATGATATATATTAAAATATTAGTTTTCTCTGTTAAATGTGGATATTAACAAGTCTAGAATTTGAAAATGGTGCATGGATCTTAAGATATTGTGATTATATATAGCTAATTTTGATTGGGTTGAACGTTGAATGCATACTTACTAAGTTGAATTAATGCAAACAAAGAAAGAAAGAAATATGTAGAGTTGATCTATTGCAAAACTTTGTCAAGTTATAATCAAAACTCAAAAGTATGCAAGGACACTCAACACAACATCTATACAACTCACAAGCCACAAACACACAATCTTACTAAATTTCTTACATTTCTTTTAGAAAGATTGGTTTATTTTATTATGGTTCAAATGGTGAGAAACTATAATCTCTCTTTAACTACGCAACAAAGCTTACAAATTTAAAATCGTTTTTAATATTATTTTTTTGCTAGAGAACAGTGAAATTTTATGGGTGCAGATTCATTTTTTTCAATTTTTTCCAAAAATATAATAACCATTTACTATTACTAGGGCTTGGAATTACTCTTCTCGGTAATTCTAATTGCATCGTACCATTTGCAACACGGAGATGCTCATGTTAATTTAAGTATCAAGGATTTTTTATCTGATGCTAAAAATACAACTGCTGCTCATTCTCAGGTAACCGTTTATATATTATTTAGATCCAATTATATTTTTAATACATAAATTTCTAAACAATTCAATCTCCTAATAGGCGTTTAAAGAGGCATGGAATGCGTTATGTGAAGCAAATGTGAATGGCACAACAACATCTCTTGTAATAAATGCCAACGAAACATATATCGTACAACCCCAGTTGTTTCAAGGTCCTTGTGCATCTCGTAATATTCATATTCAGGTATTTATCATCATACAATTATTTAGCTATATCGTCACAAAATGATCAACTTTTAAAGAAATCTCAATGTTTTACAAACATACATATATATATATATATATTTATATATGTGTGTGATTATATATGTTTTTGCAAGATTGATGGAAAACTTGAAGCGCCAAAGATGGTAAGGGAGTGGGGAAACTACGAAAGTAAATGTTGGTTATGTTTCACAAACGTGAAAGGTCTCGTCCTCAATGGATCTGGGATTCTCCATCCCCATGGTGAAGCTTGGTGGTCCTCTATTGAGCACTCCCACCGACCACGAGTATGTATTTTCTTTGTTTAAGGATTAAATTATATATAAATATATAATAGACTAACAAGCAAAGTATTTACAATTTATTTTGTTTGTGTAGACAATAGGATTTAGTGGAAGTAGTAACATCTTATATAATGGGCTCACTCAGATGAATAGCCCAAAGAATCACATTTCTATTTTAGATTGCACCAACGTAACTTTATCAAACTTCCATCTAATCGCACCGAAAGATAGTCCAAATACTGATGGCATCGATATTGCTCATTCAAACAATATCCGAATTTTCAACTCATCTATCCAAACCGGTATGTTATGTTCAGTTTTATTTGAATTAAATATTAATTAATATGTGTCAATATACATGGATTAATCATGAGAAATTACATAATTCCGTTTTTTTTGTGTGGTGATTTGTTTGTCAGGTGATGATTGTATTGCGATTAATGGTGGTTCGTATGATATCAACATAACTCATGTAGCATGTGGTCCAGGTCATGGCATCAGGTTCGCACGCATCATAAACATCTTAAAGGGCTTCCAAATTTAGACTTTTGGGTTTGGTTTTTGACAGAATTATACAAATATTTCTGATTGTTATTATGTGTTGCAGAAGTAATTAGATTGGTTTAGTACAAATTCATCTAGGATTATGATATATGTGTGATTTTGTACGAATATATATTTTTATATATCTTACAGGGATATCTTTCAAATTTCATTTTGACGTTTTATTTTGAAAAAATAATTAAATATTAATTGTGTATTTCGTCTTTGAAAAATCCTACAGTATTGGAAGTTTGGGGAGATATAGTGTAAACGATACGGTCCAGAACGTAAAAATAAGACACTGCAGCTTCAATGGAACAGAAAATGGAGCAAGAATAAAGACTTGGACTGTAAGAGTTTTTTTAAAAATTAAACTTATATACATACTTTTCTTTTTGTTTGCAAAATTACATACGTCTATTTTTACAAATTTATATAACTATCATATTACATTGTACATAATTTCTTAGGGAGGTCTCGGGGTCGCCAAAAATATATTATACGAGAATATAACATTAACAGATACCAAATATCCTATCATCATCGATCAACATTACTGTAATGGTGGCCACAATTGTACAAAAGAGGTAAACGAATTATATAATAATTTTTTAATTTGCAAAATATATTGTCTTTCGTATTTTGAATCTTAGACATCTGTTTTGTTAGATATATATATATATATATATAATTGTAAATTTCAGAATTTTAAAATAAAATAATACAACTGTTTAAAATGTTACAGGCGATGACTGCTGTGAAAGTGAGCAATGTGACATTTAGATACTTTACAGGAACATGTGCAAATGATATTGCGATAAAACTAGATTGTGATGAAGTAACGGGTTGTAAAGATATCGTGATGGAACACATCAACATCACTTCTTCATCTACGAAAAGGCCTCTAACCGCATATTGTCAATTTGCGGATATAATTAGTCACTTTGTCTCCATGAAAATCAAATGTGATTATTATGAAGAACCTTTAGTACCAGTTGAACCTCCACAACAGGTTGAACCTCCAACGCCGACTAAACCTCTGGCTCCAGCTAAACCTCCACGACACGTTGGACCTCTAATGCCGACTAAACCTCCAACCATGTTTCCTAAACCTCTGGCACCAGCTAAATCTCCACGACACGTTGAACTTCCAATGCCGACTAAACCTCCAACCATGTTTCCTAAACCTCTGGCTCCAGCTAAACCTCCACGACACGTTGAACCTCCAATGCCGACTAAACCTCCAACCATGTTTCCTAAACCATTGGCACCAGCTAAACCTCCTGTATACTATGCTAAACCTCCAGCGCCGAATGCTCAACCTTCGATGTTGTCTTTTCTTTCGTGCCTTATTTAAATTTTTATTGTGAACTTTCTATCGCATTTACTATATCAAAACTGTGATGAGATAGTCACTAGAGAATTAACGAAGAAATCTGTTAACCAGAAAGCTAATACACTAAAAGTTATAATTTATCTCATCAATCATTTTTTTTGTTCATACATCAGTTTAAATACGAAGATAAACATTTTTCTCTATCATCTATTTTTTGTTTTTTTTTTTTTTTTTTTTTCTTTCTGTACGTATGTATACGTATTTATTGTTTGTTTTTTCAAATGAATTTTACATCCACAAACATTTTGAGGTTTTTCTTCTTTTTGCGTTTGATGTTTGCATTTCTATTATGCAAAACATCTTATGGAATTTCATAAAACATGTACGAATATTTCAAAAAGGTTCAATTTGAACTTTTGTCTCATAAAAACATGTAAGCAAAAGAAAAAGAAAAAAGACTGATCAGTCTTCATGACAAAGATTACCAAGGCATATATATTCACGTCGTACTGTAAATGAATTGTGCCCGTATTATGGACTTATTTTTGGGTCATAGTCCTGAAGATGTGAAAAGCTTGAGTCATGCGATTTTTTCCCCGTGAAACTCACCGTTTTAGTTTAATTATGAATAATAAAACATATTATCATGTGATGCATTTAGTAATTTATATTTTTAATGTTATGTGGGAAATATTATCCATAGAAAATGCTATCTCTTTCCCACCCCAATATACATAGATTTTACGGAATATTTCTCATTTTGAATATTTATGAAGCTACCTGAGAAAATTTTCTCTGCTTCCTACTAAAATATATTTTAGGATATTAAATATTTCAAAATCCTGGTGGATAAAACAATTACCAATAAATAGTAGATACAATGCGTTGACCATGCATACTACCTAAGTATTAAGAATAGTTATAAACCCATTACCATAAAGGCATAAATATATAGTCTCTTTTAAATTTTATTCAAATTGATTTAATTCTTTAACAAAGAAAAAAAGAGTCATATTTTTTATTTTCGAAAATTTGCAAGTAATTAATACATTTATCAACTCTACACACATATATATATATATATATATATATATATATATATATACATACACACATCTTACAACATACACACTATTAACGCTCCATTTACTAAGAAAAAAGTATAATCTATATTTTCATTGATTAGTATAAAAATGGTGAGAAGATAAAAATTCGCATTTTAGTTGATATTGTTTTTTCATTGTTTCAGGAATTTTGTTCAAGTATATATTGTCTCACTACTTTTAATTTTACTAGGGTTTTGAGATACTGCTCTCAGTGCTTCTAATTGCATCATACCATTTACAGTACGGAAATGGTCGAATGATTCTAACCATGAAAGATTTTATATCTAATTCTAACTCTACAAATGTTGATCATTCTCAGGTAACTATTTATACAAGTTTATTTATTTATATCCGGATGATCAATTAAATATATTATATTTTTCCAGTTAAAATTGAATCATTGCTTGATAAAATTTTCGAAATAGGCATTTCAAAACGCATGGAGAGCGTTATGTGGAGGGAAAGGTGGATCAGCCTCGTTTGTAATACAAGCCCATGAAACATATACCATACAACCACAATTGCTTGAAGGTCCTTGCATGCCTCGTAATATTCATATTCAGGTATAATTCATACAAAGGACGTTATGGATCTTGTCATTTATTTGCATGTAACCTACTAACCTCTTTGCTTAATTTTGTGTTCACATTCCTGATTAAATCGATGACGACACCAAACCAAATGATTGGTACAAATAAAATCTTATTAGTTTCGTGTACAATACAATAAAACTAAGCGTAATCATAATTAAAAGTCAAAACGAACCAAAATTCATCAAAGCAAAATCAAATCTTCTGACTCGATTGGTAAACTTTTTTGGTACTGGGGAATGATTAATTTATTAGTTAGAATGTGATTATGTCAGCAAAGTTTCAAGAAATCTCATCATTTTGCAAACCTCTCATATACCTTGTTATTTTTCCTTGGACAAGATTGATGGAACAATTGAAGCTCCGAAGATGGCAAACGACTGGGGAAGGAATAAACTTGACTGTTGGTTATGTTTTGAAAAGGTGACAGGCCTCGTTCTCACTGGATCCGGTGTCCTCAATACCCATGGAGAAAGCTGGTGGTCTTCTGTTGCTCTCCAATCTCGACCAGTGGTACGTTGAAGCTGCATATTCAACATGTAGATTTTAAAGTATGCATTAATAGAACATTTATTTTCTGTGAGGACTTTAAGAACATATATATATATATATATATATATATATATATATACGCACATATATTGCTAGTATTATCTACAATTTACGATTTATTTTTTGCTTGTGCAGGCAGTAAGATTTTTTGGATGCCAAAACATTTTATATAATGGATTAACTCAGATCAATAGTCCAAGGAATCACATAACGATTTTGGATAGCAACAACGCAACTTTATCAAATCTTCATCTAATTGCCCCTGCAAGTAGTCCAAATACTGATGGCATTGATATCTCTCATTCACAAAATATCAATATTATGAGCTCCACAATCAAAACCGGTACTACCATTTTCCTTAGTTAAACGAAAATTAGACTACGCCATATACAGATTGATCAGGAGAAAGATTACAATATTTTATTTTATGATATTTATGGTTTTCTACCTATTAGGTGATGACTGTGTTGCAATTAAACGTAATTCATACAATATTAACGTAACTTACGTGACATGTGGTCCGGGTCATGGCATAAGGTTCGCACATATAAAATTAATTTTCAAATATATACTTTTACTATCAATTCTTGATCAATGTGTGACGAAAGTACAGTATCGGAAGTTTGGGGGAAGGAGGGGCATCTGAGGTAGTACAAAATGTGAATGTCAGACATTGCACCTTCACTGGAACACAAAATGGTGCAAGAATCAAGACTTGGCCTGTAAGTTTTTTTTTATTGTTTGTTATAGAATAAAATAATATACATAATATAAAAAACATATATCATGTACTTGGACGTTACATACCCTAATTTTGCAGGGAGGACAAGGGTTTGTCAAAAATATTTTGTACGAAGATATTACTCTAATAAATGCCAACTTCCCCATCATCATCGATCAACAATATCGTGATAATGCTGGTCAATATAAACAATCAGCAGGGGTAATATTTTTAAATCTACAGTCATATTTTAATACATGAATAGGTGCATGTGACCACAATATACATATGAAGTGATATTATTTTAATTTGAAATCTCTAATAAAAGACGATACATAAGTGATAAGTGAATGTAACTAAAACTGAAATATGCTTCAACCTTGATATTTTGAAAATTTAAGGCTCAGAGAGAGAGATGCTAAATTTCACGTATTTTTTTAGATTTGAGTATAACAAACATATGTTGTGTTCTTTCAGGCTACTGCTGTGAAAGTGAGCGACGTGACGTTTAGATCATTCACAGGGACTTGTGCCGCTCCTATTGCAATAAAACTAGATTGTGACCCGAATACAGGTTGTGACAACATCGTGATGGAACAAATCAATATCGCTTCTTCATCTCCGAAAACGCCGCTCACCTCGTACTGCAAATTTGCGCATGTCGTTAGTCGCTTTGTCTCCATTCCCATAACCTGTAGTTTTCATACTGAAGATTCTCAACCTGCGTCACTGAATCCTCAACCTTCCGCACCGTATGCTATATCCCCGACGACACCGCATACTCAGCCTCATGCACCAACTACTCAACCTCCACTGTTCTTTCGTTTCTATACAAATTTCAAAGCCTTCTTAGGAAGGTTGGGTCGTAACTGCTAGATTTATTATAGCAATATATTGTTATGAGTAGTCACTGTTACTTTACTAAAAAAAATAAAAAGAAAGTTTTAACTTATTTACAATAGTAATATTGTTTCCTGATGTGAGCTTAAATACAAAGATATAAATAATGTTATCAGTAACACACGCGCGCTAATTAAGAAGAAGACAAAATTACTTTTTACGTATTTTTACCACCAAAGATGATCAAGGGTGTTCATTAGTATGCTATGTATGTGTACAAGTAAAACGTATTTAGTATCCTCCTAATGACTAGAAATAGGACTATAGGAGCTAGGTTATACATTATCAACCGTTTGTAGACTTGTAGCCCAAAGACATTACATGCCGAACGTTTAAGTTAGAAGTGAACCAATTGTCGCGAGAATAAAGTAAATGTATGTGACTCACACGGTCTATGCTCACAATGACAACATTATTGTAAAGAATAAGTTTCGTTGTTAGTTTGTTACTATAATTTGTTTTTTTTTCTTATAAAGTAAGTTAAAATTCTTTATTATCTGTTTCCATCACTAAACCTAACAGTCTATAGCTATGTATTTAATGTCAAAATATTCAAACCTAAACATATATAGTTATATGCAATTAATGTGAGGCGAGACTAGGAAACTTAACATGAATGGCCACCAAATGTTTGAACCCAAAACAAAAACTATATGAATTATTAAGGAAAAAAAGATAAGTTTCACTCTTTTAACAAAGTAATGTTGACTTATAACAACCATTGACTACTAATAAGATTAAAAGATGCATATTTATAGTTATAAATAGTTAATGTAAACAAGTAATTTAATTCATATTGAATTTAATATTCACAAACTGCACCAACCTATCAAAATTAGTCAATAAAAAGAGGTAAGTGATTAATTAAACAGTAAATAAGTTAGTGGGCCTATAGATAAGCCCATTAGTAAATTGGAAAGAAAAAAACACCTTTAGGCCATAGCACAGTCACGCCAACCCTCTCGCTCGCTACATTAGACAGACTCTCTCACACCAAAAGTCTCTAAAAACACAACACACAAACTGCGCATTTTATCCTGCATCCCTCAGACGACGCTATCCTGCGCACCACCGTCCTCCTCCGTTCTCCTCCTCCTCCGAGACAATGGGAAAAGGCGGTGCACTTAGCGATGGAGTCATCAAGAAGATCCTCCTCTCCTACACCTACGTCGCGATCTGGATCTTCCTGAGCTTCACCGTCATCGTCTACAACAAATACATCCTCGACAAGAAGATGTACAATTGGCCTTTTCCGATCACACTCACCATGATCCACATGGCTTTTTGCTCTTCCCTCGCCGTCATCCTCATCAAAGTCTTCAAAATCGTCGAGCCTGTTTCAATGTCTCGAGATACTTACATCAGATCTGTAGTCCCGATCGGTGCTCTGTACTCGCTTTCTCTCTGGCTCTCCAATTCCGCTTACATTTACCTCTCCGTCTCCTTCATTCAGATGCTCAAAGCTCTAATGCCTGTCGCTGTTTACTCAATCGGAGTCCTTCTTAAGAAAGAATCGTTCAAATCGGAGACGATGACTAATATGCTCTCGATCTCTTTCGGTGTTGCGATTGCTGCTTATGGTGAGGCTAAGTTCGATACTTGGGGAGTTATGCTTCAGCTTGGTGCTGTAGCTTTCGAAGCAACGAGGTTGGTTTTGATTCAGATCTTGCTCACTTCTAAAGGAATCAATCTTAATCCAATCACTTCATTGTACTACGTTGCTCCTTGTTGTTTGGTGTTCCTCTTCTTCCCTTGGATCTTCGTCGAGCTTCCGATTCTTAGGGAAACTTCGAGTTTCCACTTTGATTTCGTGATTTTTGGGACTAATTCCGTATGTGCATTTGCTTTGAACCTTGCTGTGTTCCTCCTCGTTGGAAAGACCTCGGCTTTAACAATGAATGTTGCTGGTGTGGTTAAGGATTGGCTATTGATTGCCTTCTCTTGGTCTGTGATTAAAGATACGGTGACTCCGCTTAATCTCTTTGGTTACGGGCTTGCGTTCTTGGGTGTTGCGTATTACAATCACTGCAAGTTACAGGCGTTGAAGGCTAAGGATGCTCAGAAGAAGGTTCAGCAAGGTGATGAAGAAGAAGCTGGGAAGCTTTTGGAAGAGAGGGAAAGTGAAGCTGCTGCGAAACGGAATGAAACAGAAGACTGATTGAGTTGATGATCATAAGGAAAGGTTTGTGAATTTGATGAATGTGTGGAATTCAGAGGAATAAGAGTTGAAGTGTTAGGATGATTTTGGTAGCTTTGGAGGAAAATTTTCAACAGGATTTTGCGCATCATCTTTGGTTCACTTCTTTGCTTAGGTATGATCGTCTTTCTTATTGTCAATCTCTCTGGTTTTGAGTTTTAGTTGCTATGTTACTTTTAAGTTATGGCTGATTATATTTACATAGTGGATTTGATGGTACAAGGATTTTAGAAGTTTTAATGTCTTTGTGATGATTTACAATGTACCACTCGGATCTTGTGTTCTATGGAGTTTTCTTTGTTTCTTATGAATCTATTTTGGTTTACTTTTATAATGCCATTGAGATCCTGTTTGGTTCTAAGTTATTATCAAGATTCAAGATAAAGATGTTAAAAGCATGAAACTGAACCTTTGTGTCGGAAAGCAAACATGTTTAAACTTACAAACATATCATAGAGCTCATACTTGACATCGACAAACTCAATACTATATAGGTTGTTCAGTTTTCACTATATGAGCTTGTGTCAACAACTATTTGAGCTTGCCTCCGACATAATTCGAACAACAACAATCGTTTTGAGTTTTGTGATGAACCAGATCTGAAGTGGGCTTGAGCCCAACCCCATTGAAAGAATGTTTGTCCAGTCCATGAACGCGAGAAAAAAAAAAACTTAAAAGCTCCCATGTGGCTTACTTCTTTTTGAAATTCAGCTGGATTGAGTTTCGGTTAAAGGTTTGGTCACACGTGAAAACTACAAAAACCGAGACTTCTTATACGGCTCTACTACATTTGCTTGTCGGCAATTATTTCGTGGATTTGCATTTCCCAATTCTAGAAAATAATTGAATATCTTAACAATAAAATATAAAACTCTTTTTAATTTTAGTTTCAAAGAAAATAAAAAAAAATCAAAGCGCCGCAGTCGACGTCCCACTGACCTACCTACCAACCCACCCAAAAAGGGCAAGAAAACTAGCAGACTGGTTAAAAGTAAAACCCTAAAATCTCAACGAAAGGGACGACCAATTGTTCGACGATTGGTCATGGGGAAAACCGGAATCCAATTGTTCGACGATTCGAGGAATGGGTTTTTCTCCGTTTCCGATTTAGGATTCGATTCGAGCCTAAACAGCTCTAATTACCACCCAATTGGTGGGTTATTCGCCAGCGTTAATCAGACTAATCCATTCGCATCCCTCTCGTCCTCGGATCTTTCCAACAGAGGCAACAACAGCTTCTCTACCCAGCTCAATGATCTCTACACCAAGTATATGCCGGGAAAAGAGGAGGAGGAAGAAGTAGTTAATGGCGAGAAGAGGAAGAGGAAGAAGAAAGGTGGGCTCACACTGAAGATTAAGATCGCTAATCCTTCGTTGCGGCGGCTATTAAGCGGAGCAGTAGCTGGAGCGGTGTCGAGAACGGTGGTTGCGCCGTTGGAGACAATCAGGACGCATCTAATGGTGGGAAGTGGAGGAAACTCCAGCACTGAAGTGTTCAGTGATATCATGAAGCATGAAGGTTGGACTGGTCTCTTCAGGGGCAATTTGGTCAATGTCATTCGTGTTGCACCTGCTCGAGCCGTCGAGGTACCACTATGATAATCCTAACCAAACATGTATCATTGTTTATAATTGAAATGCAGATTGAGCAAGTTTCTGACTTTTATACTAATATATCTCGTTGACTCTTTACCTGTGAAAAGTCTTGTGTCTTATGCTGAATTGATGAGACTTTGGTACTCAACTTTCTTTGTTTTCCAATTCTTGTATGTGTAGCTTTTTGTATTCGAGACCGTAAACAAGAAATTGTCGCCGCCACATGGACAAGAATCGAAAATCCCAATTCCAGCTTCTTTACTGGCTGGTGCCTGTGCTGGAGTTAGCCAGACACTCTTGACATACCCTCTTGAACTAGTCAAGACTCGCCTTACAATTCAGGTTTGATCCATTTAGATTGTATTTTGTTAGAAATAATTAGGTGATCTCACTCCCTTGTAGCTGAAGGATTTGTGGCCTTAGTACATGTCACGTTGTTTTTGACAAGAATTCAGTTAGATAGTTCATTGTAATATCGGATCTATATAGTTCTTTGCTCAGTAATGGGTCTTCCAAACTTATTGCAGAGAGGTGTTTACAAAGGGATTTTTGATGCGTTTCTCAAAATCATACGCGAGGAAGGACCCACAGAACTCTACAGGGGTCTTGCTCCTAGCCTTATTGGAGTTGTTCCATACGCAGCTACAAATTACTTTGCATATGATTCTTTGAGAAAAGCATACCGGAGTTTTTCAAAGCAGGAGAAGATTGGAAACATTGAGACTCTTTTGATAGGTTCTTTAGCAGGTGCACTATCGAGCACTGCAACTTTCCCTCTTGAAGTGGCCCGGAAGCATATGCAGGTGGGAGCTGTTAGCGGGAGGGTTGTGTACAAGAACATGTTGCACGCTCTGGTGACCATACTTGAGCATGAAGGTATTCTCGGTTGGTACAAAGGGCTTGGACCGAGTTGCTTGAAGTTGGTTCCTGCTGCTGGAATCTCCTTCATGTGTTATGAAGCTTGCAAGAAGATACTCATCGAGAACAACCAAGAAGCTTGATTTTGGAATTGTATGGATTCGTGGCAAATTTTAAGGATTGATCAGAGAAACACATTGTGGATACTAATTGGGTTCATTTTACACCACTTGAGATTTCACAAATTAGTATTGAGGGGGGATTAAAAGATTCACTCTACCTTTTTGTTTGAACTTTACGTTTTCAATTTTTGATTGATCTGATTCTGATTCAAATAAGAGTTTACACAATATCTCTTCAAATATGTAACTTTACTGATCAAGTCCCATAATGACAAAGATTTCGTTAAAAGTTCAAAAAAATAAATGTCATTCTATTTGTACTGATGGGTGAGACAAAACAAGAGGGCGAGTTCACCCGAAGACATCAACACTTGCACCAACAATTGACGTACACCATCATATCCATAAACTTTTTGTAGTAAAGTGAAAAGCTTAGCATATAAACTTCAGATTCTTAGATAAAAAGAAAACTCCAATCCCTTTTTAGGACAACAAGTTCCAACATTACATAAGTGTGAGTCTAACAAGCTTTAAATAAAATAAATATAAGAAAGAATAACAAATTCTTTTTGTAGACTATGTATCATTTGGGTCCACATCTTCTTCCCCACTGGAAAATCATTACAATAGTGTTACGAACAATTTCACCTTCTCTGGCTACTCGGAGAAAGCTAATCTTGGACATGGAATCACCTTAACTGCCCGGTTCACTGGGGTTTGATGGGTTTAGATGATTTGGAATTCCCATTGCGCGTTTTTGATATATGCACACACAAGTATATAAATAGGGTCTAAAAGACACCTCCTTTGCCATTGAAGTTGTTGGCATTGGGATTGGCGTCCACAAAGGGATTGATCCTGACCCAAAGCAACGAGAAGATGGAGGCGAGAAGAACAGACCAGACAATGACGATGGTTGGTGTTCGGTTTTGTCTTCCCAACAGACCTTTCAAGAAAGGGTAGAGATGGGCAATAACCCATAAGGCGAAGAAGAGCTTCCCGAAAAGCGGACCCCACGACTGGTAGCCACTGTTTACAGCATAAGAGACACCAGCCACAATGCCTATGAGGTTCACAAGTAGGACGGTGGTTGGTGGAATGAGAAGAGCTGTCCATTTGAAGATGTAGAGTTCTGCAAAATCCCCATCTTCGTCTGTGGCTTTAGATGTAACGGTGAAGTTGGTGTCGATACCAGCAAGAACCTTAAGTAGACCTTGGAAGACAGCAAAAAGATGGGCGGATGTGCCACCAATGACCCAGAACTGCTCGTTCCTCCACCAATCCTCAATGCTCACACCGCTCCATCTCAGCTCCAGGATTCCAGTCACAGCAATTGAGATGAAGAGTAGAATGAACCAAATACTCGCGTAGTTGCTTATCTGCAACAATGATGATGACAAAAAAATGCATTCACAAAATGGGATTCAAATAGTAAATAGCAGTGTGGTCAGTTTTACAAACCTCGGGTATGATGAATCTGTCGGTGATGAGACAAAAAGCGGGAAGAATACAATACGCAATAAGAGGGATGGATGTAATAGGATAGACGATGGTGTTGATATAAGCGATCCTCTCCAAAAGTCTCAACCTTCCATGGTAACCATACCAGATAGGACAATGTCTGCTAAGAAGAATCTCGATAGATCCCAAAGCCCATCGAAGAACTTGGTTCAAACGATCAGAAAGATTGATTGGTGCAGATCCCTTGAACGCAGGGCGTGGAGGATTGCAGTAGATCGATATCCAACCCCGGGCATGCATCTTGAACCCAGTAAGAATATCTTCCGTCACGGAACCATAGATCCAACCAATCTAACAAAAGTGCCAAATAAGATGTCATCAAACAGGTAAGAAAGAGAACATAAGAAGATTCTGTAGCTGCATTTGAAAACTGACCTCTTTGCCCCATTCAGTCTTGTCTTCGTAACCACAGCTTATAACATGAATAGCCTCCTTCAGAAGAGTAGCGGGATTGGTTGTTGGTGGAATGCCGCCTTGTTCCATGAAGGTTGCCGCAATAAATACCGGCGACTGACCAAAACGCTTCTCTACACTCCTCTGGGACATTAGAATAGACCTCTCATCATCATAACCTGCATAAACAAGGATTGTAAGATTTCACCATCACATAAATCATTACATAAAGAAGTGATGTTATTACACAATCAGCTCAATCAAACCTTCAAAACCCTCATCGATGTCCTCCATATTGAAAAGTGGAGCATTGGAGTCACTTCTGTTGATGCCTCTCCTCTTTTCGTAGTTATACTTCTTGCTACTTTTACCTTTCTTCCTTGACCCGCAACAGCTCTTGACAATAATATTTGGTTCTAAATCTTCTTCCGTCAAAACAGGATCATACCCATATAGAGCCTGCCTATTAAAACAACAACCAGTACCCACATATACTGGACCCTGGATACCATCCAACCCCTTCATGTTAATCTGCCCAAGAGAACAAATATCCAAGTCAGGCCATAGCAGAAACGAGTAAATCCAACCAAAATATGAACAAAAGAGAAACAAAAGACAATGGGGAAGTGATACTCACATCGAAAAAGACTATATTCCTGTTGGCATATCGATCGTGCAAATCAATACCGTCAAAACGTTGAGGGAACTGGACATAGCAGCACTTCTTTCCAATAGCCGGGTCCATCATGAAACACATAGCTTCTTTAATAGCCTTACTGTTATTAAAGTAATGATCACAATCCACGTTCAAAAGATATGCTCCATTGGTAAGAACAGCAGATACACGGATCTGTCAAAGTAAAGAGATACTAAATTAGGAGAGAACACATAGCCTAGAAAAAAAAGAATGTGAAGCAACGGCTACACAAGAAGAACGTTTCTTAGGCAGTGAACAAGAGAATAAAATAGAGGACACAATAGGATTCTGAAAGTTAACAAACCAATGCATTCATAGCTCCAGCCTTTTTGTGGTGTTGAAATCCAGGCCGCTTTTCACGAGAAACATAGATGAGTCTAGGCAGCTCATTTCCATCGGTATCCAGACCCCCACTATGGCCTAAGAACACCTGAAATTGAAACAAAACGATGTAAACATGTTTCCTTTACGTTATCCTCTCTGTCACAATCAAGGGATTGCCACACTGTACCTGTATCATTCCAGGATGATCTCTAGTGTTGTTACCAGGCCAGGGAGTACCATCCTGCATTGTCCAGCCTTCTTCAGGGATTTTCTGTGCTTTGGCAACAAGAGCATTTATCCTCACTTTAAACTCTTCATACTCTCTCTGTCAATACAAACCAAAGAAAAAGTCAGTCAATCTCTTTGCCGTATGGATGAGAAGCAGGTGGACTTTTCAAATGACCTTCATAGCTCGTCGCTCTTTAACAAAAGACGGTTGGATCTTGTCCTTCAAGTAATCTATCTTCTGGGCAAAATAGAATTCAGGGGCCCTAGGTTCAATGTTGAATTTCTTGCAAAATGGTACCCATTTCTTTGCAAACTCAGCGGTTTCAGAAAGGGATTCAAAGGTAAGCATAGCTGAACCATCATCTGAAACATAACAGGCTACTTTATCTACCGGGTAGTCCACAGAAAGAATCGAGAGAACTGTGTTTGCTGTAACAAGGGGAGGCTCTTTCAATGGGTCCACTGTACTAACAAACACATCAACAGGAACGAGCTGTGATGGTTCACCGTCTCGATCATATCTACAATAAGAAACCAAAAAATCAAAACACATATAAAATCAGTATAATAGCTAAGCTCTATCTTAATAAACACTCCACTTGGCATGCTTCTATCATAGTCTAGTCGGAAACTTCACATGGTCAGTAGATTGCAGATGGTTTTCTACTAAATTTCAAGATTTACAATCATAATCTTCTTAAGATATATCATAATCAAAATTCAGATGCACCATTGTCTAAATTTAAATTAAATTTACAGGGGGAAAAAGTCAACTATCGAAAACTGTGATAGAAGATATCAAGTTAATACATAAAAGAGAGATGAGAGTAGGGGATGTATAAACTTAAAGACCAACCTTATAGCGAGACGGTCAAGATAAGTCTCCCTGTTAATGGGGTACCATTTGGGAAACTGATCAAGAAGCCAAGAAAATGCAAACCAGATCTCACAGATAACCGAGGTCAACCACAAAGGATATGCATTTTTCACAGGGTGAGTTGTACGATATTGCAAGAAGAAACACAAGATGATAAGCCGGAGAATAATCACAACCCGATAAGGGGTTAGGCGAGAAGATGGGATAGGCACCACACGACTCATAGGAAGACGTGTATCATCAGCCCTGTAAGTACGAGAACCATAATTGAGTGGAAGGAAACAAATGTAACAAAGCAGATACTTAATTATGTCTATCAATACATAATAAGAAACCAAGAGTGGTTATTAGCATCACGGCCAAGAGCTGTTTGAGTTGGACAATAAAGATATTGGTCTAGTATTTCCACTTACATTTGGAGTTCTTCGCCATTGGAACCAGTCCCTTCAATTTCTCCTCCTTTCCCTTCATGGTATTTACCAGTCATCTGTAACATATTTTTCTCCTGCTTCAGCTTCCAGCCTTCAACTCTTTCTTTCCAGTCAACATTACCAAGCCCATAAGAGTTCAAGTCTTTTGACGGGTCCACGATTCTTACAGGGACTGCAATTTTTAGCGGGAGCTATCAGTTACGGTACACAAAATATATATGTTGTAAAAATGAATAGGAATCACATTTAACAAAGACCACGTGCACAAGGGAAAAACATATGAATACCAGGTTGCCGTGGATCAATATATGGAGATGAAATAGCATTCCTGTCAGAAGGACCCAAAGGACCTGATGTAGTTCGCACAGATTGTGTATCAGGCGTGCGAATCTCTCCAGAAACCTGTGTATAGAAAAAGGTCATGAATCTATTGAAAACAGACACAACTAACAACATCTATTATTATTTCTTAATTTGGATGACCATGTACTATCAGAAAAAAATTCTGTTAAGATTTGTTCACATATAACATTAACGTGAATAGTAAGTAATAAATGACCACTCTAGGGATTTATTGAGTAATACAAATCACTCTAGAGTCTAAAGGGAAAATGTAGGTCCCTACCGTATGGCCATGGGTGAGAAGAGGAATTGGTTGAGATTCATGTCTAGAGGAAGAAGAAAACTCTTCGCCATGGCGTTGGTGTCTCGCCTTGTTAGCTCCCTGGGCGTAATTGAACTCATTCTCGATATCATCAACATCATCCTCATCTTCATCTCCTTCAACACGAGGACTCCCTGGAAAATTCCAAAAAATTGTTCAACACAACAGCAAAGAAACAAAAAGAGAAAATCCATATATAGCAATTGCCAACAAAAAGAAAAAGACAACTGACCCCTGTGTCGTCTGAATCTAGTCTTGCATTGAGGGCAACACTGAGTTCCATCTTTCCTCTCGTACTCATAGCAAGGCCGACACACAGGGAAGGCACATTCATTACACGCGACAAAGACATCTCCAGTTTCAGCGAGTCCAACATCATCACCACAGATCTGACATATCTGGCCATTCATATTCTTCAAAGGTTTGGTCTGCACTTTGACCAACATTGCATCATTGTTAGTCATTGAGTATTAGAAACTACAGAAAGAGATGAGCAAGGATCTAAATCAAAACAATCAATGCAGATCTGAATTAAGGCGAGTCACAGTCTGTATCCCATGGCGGGAACTAACGAGATCTAGTTGAGCTAAATCTCAATAAGTAAAGCTAAACTTTAAGAGTCAAAGATTTTAGCTTAAAAAAGTTAACGAACTGAAATCCACCGACACTTTCCATAAGAGATTTTAAGAAAACAGATGCGGCATTAATTGATATAGATCACAACAATTTGAAGAATTGGAGCAGAAAAGTTTCCATTTTCAGACACTTACTTGATCAACTGACACTAACTAACTACACAGTCAAAGGAAGCGAAATCTGAGTTTCAATGATCCAATTATGGATCCAAAAGAGACGAGATTTAGAAACAGAGAAATCTAGATGAGATCTACACATCAAAAATTGTAAGAACGAAAAACAATAACAAAAAAATGGGAAAAAGGGAAGATGAACAGACCCCGCCATCAGATTCATGTCGGATCCGAACGAGCTCGTTTCTCCGGTAGGATCCAGCAACCAAGCCGGCACTGGCCTCCATCGCAGCCACCGACACACAGAGAAAGAGAGAGATTCACAAAATTCAAAATTGGGAAATTCGTAGCCGATTCAATACGGCATCTCGAAAACCCAAATCTACTAAAAAAGGATGTTCACACACTCCTCTGTCACTCTCTCTCTCTATTTGATATCTCAAGCTGCTTCTTCTTCAAATCTGCTTTTGCCTATTTTATCGCAGAGTGATGTGTTTTTTCTTAATTTTTAAATGACAAGTACATTATTTTACCGGAGATGGTGACGGTAGTAGTAGCCTCTTCCTCTCCCACCGTTTTAGCTCAGCTCGGCTCTATTCGGCTCAAGTTATCATCTCTCTACTTTTTAAAGTGAGCCGTTCTGGCTTCCCCACTAGACGCGCCAGCTTCTTAGTATGTGACGTGGCAAAATCTTATTGCAAGAAAGAGATAGGACAAAGTATGATTGTTTGATTATATTAAAAAAAAAAAAGAAGAAGCCACGTTGTTGTTGGCTCTGGTACCAGCCTGTTCTTTTTTATTTGCTATCACCTGTCGGTGGACTCAAAATAACTAGTGTTGATTAGGTTCTAATTGTTAGCTTAAGAAGTTACGGGCGAATTCGCAAATAATTTTTAAATGGATGCCACTTCTTTTTTTAATCCCATTTTGTTGTTATATTTACAAGTTTTAATTCAGTATACAGATTTCTGAGTTTTAATTCATTTTTTGTGTCAATAAACTTTTAACAAAAAAAATTCCATTAAGAAATCATTTTAACATTTTTATATTTAGTGATAGTGATAATGACGGTGGTATAGTGATATGATATATATGTAGGAAGAAATCGTAAATTATATTGATTATCCAAATAAATAAATTACGATGTCGTTGTTCTAAAGTTTGGTGACAAACGTCACATTTAGTTATGCTTAATTTTATGAAAGTTTAATTATTGGACCAAAACCAACTCCGCAACGAATAATGGAAGTTAACATTTGTCGGCAAATGGCAACAAAGAAAAAATGTCGGCAAACATCAACAGAAATTTTTAACAATCTTGGAGCATAATCAAACAAACATACGCAAAAGACAATGCTTATGTTTTACAGAAGTAAACTACTTACTCTCTTTACCATCTCTTCTCAGTAAAAAGAACAAACACTTAACTTAAGGGTAATCATTATTCATTAATCATAGGCTACTAATCCCTTTTTCCCACCTGGGCTATTATCCGAGGATGTCGAATCCGACTTCGATGGAGACCTTGCCTTGGATGGTGATCTTGACACTGATCTTGCTTTCCCCGTCCCAATGGGAGATTTTGAATATGACTTTGATCTTGATCTTGACCTCGATGGACTCAGGCTGTGGCTAGCGGATGGTGACCTTCTCTTTCTGTAAGGTGGAGATCGGCTACGGATAGGGCTGCGGCTGTACCGCCGGTTGCGATAACAGAGACCAGGCGATACTGAGCGGCTTCTTCTTCTATACCTGAGCATACTTTCGAGTTGTGAAATCAAGAATAATTCTTTTGGATCACCAATTTTAGTTCCATATTCATGAAACTTTTAGATGTAAAGAATCAGCTGAAACAATGTACTAAAGAGGATAAGTACCTTGGAGGTGTTCTTCCTCTTAGTGGGCTTCTGAACCGACTTGGCGAGAACCTTCTGCGACTTCTAAATCTACAGAGAAGACGTTATAAAAAAGACGGTTCAGTACGAGAGTGTGTAACAGAAAGGGGGAGTTATATTATGTGTGGGCTATTCACCTGTCACGGTCACTCCTATCACTAAAGCGATAAGGAGATCGATCAGGAGATGGACTAGTTCTGTATCGACGGGCGTATGAGAATCTTTGGCTAAATCCTCTCCCTCTCCTTATGCGCCCATTAGGAGAAGCACTTCTTGACAAACTTCTTCTGCGGTCAGGAGGAGGAGATCTAGGCCGCACACTCCTTCTCCTTGCCGGAACTGGACTTCTGCTAATTCTTCTTCTTCCTCTAACAGGACTCCTGCTGATACTTCTCCTGGACAATCGAATAGGACTCCTGCTGATACTTCTTCTGGACAATCGAATAGGACTCCTGCTCACACTCTTCCTAGATGATCGGACTGGACTCCTGCTGATACGTCTCCTGGATGAACGAACCGGACTTCTGCTCACACTCTTCCTAGATGATCGGACTGGACTCCTGCTCACACTCTTCCTAGGTGATCGAATGGGACTCCGGCTTAGGCTTCTCCTAGACAATCGAGTGGGACTCCGGCTCAGACTTCTTCTAGATAATTGAATAGGACTCCGGCTCAGGCTTCTTCTAGAAGATCGAACTGGACTTCTGCTAGGTGATCTTCTTGACGATCTTCTTAGTGGGCCCCTCCCAAGGCTTCCACGAGATGCAGATCTTACAGGACTCCGGCTAGGGCTTCTGGCAATCCTACCTCTCACTGGACTTCTGCTGATGACCCTTTTGGGGCTCCTCAGTGGACTTCTGCTTAAACTCTTTGAAGGACTTCTACTAATATCTCTTTCCTTTTTCACCCGCACCGGACTTCTACTAACACTTTTGGTAGGGCTCCTTCTGACATGCCTGCCCTTTTCCTCACTCCCTGGGCTTTCTCTTCTACTGTTTGTCAAGTTCTTCACTTGGCGGCTACCTTTAGCAGGACTTCTGCCCCCATTCCATCTAGGACTTGAACTCGGGCTCTTACTCTGACTCCTCCGAGGACTAACACTCGTGCTCTTACTCACTGTCCTCTTAGGACTCAAGCTCCGGCTCCTGCACATTAACTTTAAAATAAGACTGACTTCATATTGAATAAGAGAGAAATAACCAATAAATGAGGCGTAGAGAGAAAAGAAACTAGACCTAGATTTACTAGGATGATCATCGACAATATCAGGTTGCCTATCAGAAATCTGTTCTGATGCAGCATCTGAAATTCCATTACTTCTCAGCCCTCTGTTTTCAAGCAAATCTGGTCCTTTCCTTTTGCCCTGGTGAAGTGATTCAGCTTCTTTTTCCACCGCTGGTGCAGAATTACCTGATTGAATATTGTCAAAAACAGAATGTTAAGAGTGTACAGTCTCATTATTAAACTGCCTACAGAAATTAGCAAAAAAAAAAAACATGTCGGCAATATGAAGACGCATGATCAACACAATGCTTCAACAAAAGGCAAATTGACACTAAAATATGTTATGATCAAATAGCACGCAAAGTATTTTGTCCCATCCCAACATCCTTAATTTCGGACAGACCAATAGAAAAAGAACAAAAAAAAATAGCTGAAACAGAAGCCAAAAGTCTTGAGTTTTAGAGACTACCTGTTCTACGAGAGACTCTGTGTTTCCTCTTTTTTGCTCCAATTTCAACATTGACATCACTAAGACTTGCTTCACTTCCACTATTACTGTCTTCAAGACTGTCAGGGGACCTGAAAAGTTGCAGAACACAAGTGAATAACTCTGGAGCAGATACAGGTAAGTAAAATTGTTAGGATATCTATCAAATTATTACATCCTAGAGGAACAAAATTAATCTAGCTTAGATCCATAGAAAATAATAAATTTCAGAAAGTAACCAGCATTGACACGGAAACTATGGCTATAACAAGTGAAGTGTACAAGACTTGCAACCTTCTTGATTTGCGTTTCGGTCTCTTATCACGCATACTCCGCTTTTTCTCATGGCGCTTATCTCTCTGTTTAGACCGCCTGTGCTTGTCTTTCTTTGAACTTCTTTTTCTCTTCTTCTGCCTTTCATGGCTCGAGGAACTAAGGAAGGAAGGTGAAGACAAGTCTGAATCTGACTCACTATCAGATTCTGAGGAATCTGTCTCAGAATCTGAAGAGCTCTCAGACTCAGATGAAGAGTGTCTTCGCCTCTTTTTTCTTCTCACTCTTAAAGACTTCTTGTGCTTTCCATTTTTTTTACCGTCACTTTTCTTCTTATCTGCATGGATTGGTTATAATTGTGAAATCATGACTTATGTAGTAGAAACCAATAGGAGCAGATTCGTACCTCCAGAATATTCTCCACAACGGATTATCTTCACGCTGACAGTAGGTTTACCTTCCTCATCACCCACACGTTCAATTTTTTTCAATATCTCTTTCCCTTGAATTAGCTTTCCGAAAACAACATTATTTCTGATGAAAATATAAACCAGTCAGAAATAACACAATGCCCAAAGGAAAATCCACATTCCTGAAATAAACAAAGTAATATTGAGAGGAAACCTATCAAGCTGCTGATTTGGCCTGAAGGTAATATGAAAGTGTGATCCGAACTTGTCACGGTCTGCAATCGACATAGATAAAAGACCAGTCTCCTCATGTCTTAGTTTCGGTGACTCATCTGGTAACATCAGAAATTGATTTTGCTACTTAGTAACATATTTAAAGGGAACAAGCAAAAGATGTGATATTCACAAGAAGACCAGTACTTTACAATAAAGCAATGCGTCCAAAATGAAAGATTATTTGTTAATACAATCTTTATTTAAGCAATGAACAATGCAGAAATGAGAGATCACACCCACAATAGACTATCAAGACTCTCATATCTTGCTAGGGTAATTGTAAAGAGATTGCTATTAAAAATCGCAGTGGTAAACCAACCTGGAAATTTTCCGGCATATATGCTTTCCCCAGCAGTACCTGGAAAGTGGAAGAAATATACAAAGTTTGTCAGATGATAATGAATTTGCTAATGTTCACTGCATAACCTATTGAGCACTATCTAATGATCCAATAACCTCCACAGGAATCTAATGAATGCAGTCCCATGCACCAAATAGCTAATCTCAGTTTAATGGTATTTTCAGACGACTATGATTACATGAATGATATATAGTTTCTCAAGCACAGTTAATAAGCTACAAACTGTGCGCCATAGATAGAAGATCAGAAAAGGCGGGAATCAATAAATTTAACTGATGGCTGTATTTGATGTATTTCAGGAGCTGAAGAATAAGTGTACATACCATTTCGATTCACAAAGTCACCGGCCTGAAAAAAGGTCAAAAAAAGATTGTTAGACTAGTAGCAACATTGAATAGGTTGGTACATAAACTGTACTCTTTGCATGAGAAGGCCTAACGTTTGAGCATAAACAACTAGTAGTACAACCTTAAAACTATATCACATGAAAAGCAGGTGTTGCGATCAGACCTGTATCCTACAGCATAGAGAACAGCAACGACTAAAAAGACCAAAATCCAACCAATGTCGATAATTAAAAAAAAAAAAAAAGAAAAAAAAAAACAAAAGTATAAGAATGAAACGTCATATCAATAAATGAAAGATGCAGATAGAAACCTGTGCTGAGGAACCTTTCATTATTCTATGGAAAAAGGATCCTTTATAATGCAAAGGTTTTCCGCTTCTGGGTCCGATGCCTTTCTCCCCTATATAGATTTTATAAGGGGAAATAAGTGTTAAAGACAAGGAAAACCAACAGTCAAATTAATAAACAGCAAGAAAGCAACAAGCTTAGCCGGACAGAAAACAAACCTGTGCATAGTGCACGGAAATTCTCTGATGTTTTGGGAGCGACTTCAGGGAAAAGCTAAAGAAACAATGTTAAGATTTTTAACACTTTCGCTAGATCAGGAAAAATACAAGAAAGTGAACATTAACATAGCCAAACACTATTGTACCTCAAAAACCATAGTCTCAGCTGGATCTCCATCAATTGATACATCCATAAAAACCTGTGGATTCTTCTTTTTTGCCATGTTTTAGGTATAGCTTCAGAAATTATGACCTGTGGATCTCCAGAAATTATGACCTGAAAAATCCAGAGAATGCACAGAAAACACAAAGGAGACTCAGAAATCTAAATAGTCCTGAAGAATAGCGCTTCGGAGACATAAATTATTAGAGCACTGAAGAACTAAAACCCACACTACAGGATACTTCACAGTAGCTGCAAACTGGTAAACCACCCAACAGTCAGTGTCTAATAATGACCTTCCAAACTATAAAACTTCTAGACCCATCAATTAATGACAATGTCGTTGCAAAAATGAGATTTTTATGAGCTCAACAATGTACAAAGATCAAATAAACAATGTGTACGGAGATTAATCGTCAAGCAAATCCATCCAAACTTACAATTTCTATAGAATCTCATGCCCACAACTTCTCAGCACTAGCATAGACCTAGACGTTTCACGGTAAATAAATTCACGAAAATTCTTAGGCCATCAAATACACTAAAACGATCATATCAGTGAAGTGTACATATTAGTGGAAAATGATGCTTCAACATCAAAATCCAGCAAGAGAGTGCAATCATCTGAAGAGAAACAAAGAAGATTCAGGTCGGAAAATCGCTAGAGTTTTACCTGAGAATACGCACGCAGAGCCACAGAATAAAAACGACTGAGCAGGAGAAAAACCTAGCGGAAGCTTAAAAAGGAACAAAACACCAGCTTCTCCGTATTGCCCTCTAACTCAATCGTTATTTACAAGTTTACCCTCAAAACTCTCTTTTGCTCTGAAAATCTCTCTCTCTCTGTTCATCACCATTTCCCTCAGAAGCTAAAACCTCTCTTCTTCTCCGATATAAGTACACTTGTTGTCGAATTAGAATCCGACTAGTTTGCTTCTCATGACCCTTCTGAACTATCTACACTGTAATCGCTCAAAATCATTTCTTTTTCAGAGATTTTACTCTCCTTATAGAATTGCTCACAAGCTGTTCGATGGAAGTTCCCAAAGAAATGCGACAACTTCCATTAACCATTCAATCAGTGAATCCTTACGGAGAAATTCTCCGGCACGAGCTCTTTCGATCTTCAAGGAAAATCTCCAGCTGGGTTATTTTGGTCGTCATATGGACGAAGTTACTCTTTGTCTTGCGCTTAAAGCATGTCGTGGAGACTTGAAACGCGGCTGCCAAATCCACGGGTTTTCCACAACTTCTGGGTTCACTTCCTTTGTTTGTGTTTCAAACGCAGTAATGGGTATGTACCGTAAAGCCGGTCGCTTTGACAATGCTTTGTGCATATTTGAGAATCTGGTTGATCCTGATGTTGTTTCTTGGAACACTATACTCTCTGGGTTTGATGACAATCAAATTGCTCTGAATTTTGTTGTTAGGATGAAATCTGCTGGAGTAGTTTTTGACGCATTCACTTATTCCACTGCTCTTAGCTTCTGTGTGGGCTCTGAAGGATTTCTTTTAGGATTGCAGTTGCAGTCAACTGTGGTGAAAACCGGACTGGAGTCTGATCTTGTCGTTGGAAACTCGTTTATTACAATGTATTCGCGGTCTGGAAGTTTCAGAGGAGCTCGGAGAGTTTTTGATGAAATGTCGTTTAAGGATATGATTTCATGGAACTCTTTATTGTCAGGACTTTCTCAAGAAGGCACTTTCGGGTTTGAAGCAGTGGTTATCTTTAGGGACATGATGCGAGAAGGTGTGGAGCTTGATCACGTGTCTTTTACTAGCGTGATTACTACCTGTTGTCACGAAACTGACTTGAAGCTGGCCAGGCAAATTCATGGTTTGTGCATAAAAAGAGGTTATGAATCACTTTTAGAAGTTGGTAATATTTTGATGTCAAGGTACTCCAAGTGTGGGGTTTTGGAAGCTGTGAAATCAGTGTTTCACCAAATGAGTGAGCGGAATGTTGTCTCTTGGACAACAATGATTTCCTCGAATAAAGACGATGCTGTGTCCATCTTCCTTAATATGCGGTTTGATGGAGTTTACCCTAACGAGGTCACTTTTGTTGGATTAATCAATGCCGTGAAGTGCAATGAGCAAATCAAAGAAGGGCTTAAAATTCATGGGCTATGCATCAAGACAGGCTTTGTTTCAGAACCATCTGTAGGCAACAGTTTCATCACATTGTATGCCAAGTTTGAGGCTCTGGAAGATGCCAAGAAGGCTTTTGAGGATATAACTTTCCGGGAGATTATATCCTGGAATGCTATGATATCTGGATTTGCACAAAATGGATTCTCTCATGAAGCTCTCAAGATGTTCTTATCCGCAGCAGCAGAAACAATGCCGAATGAATACACTTTCGGAAGTGTCTTGAATGCAATAGCTTTTGCAGAGGATATATCTGTAAAGCAAGGTCAGCGTTGCCATGCTCATTTACTGAAATTGGGTTTGAATAGTTGTCCTGTTGTTTCAAGCGCGCTTCTTGATATGTACGCCAAGCGTGGGAACATTGATGAATCTGAGAAAGTCTTTAACGAGATGTCTCAAAAGAACCAATTTGTTTGGACATCGATAATATCAGCCTATTCAAGCCACGGTGATTTTGAAACCGTGATGAACTTGTTCCACAAGATGATTAAAGAAAACGTAGCACCAGACCTAGTCACTTTTCTCTCTGTGTTAACAGCTTGTAATAGAAAAGGAATGGTAGACAAGGGCTATGAGATTTTCAACATGATGATCGAAGTCTACAATCTTGAGCCGTCTCATGAGCATTACTCATGTATGGTTGATATGCTTGGCCGAGCTGGGAGATTGAAAGAAGCAGAAGAGCTTATGAGTGAGGTTCCTGGAGGACCAGGAGAGTCGATGCTTCAGAGCATGCTCGGGTCTTGTAGGCTGCACGGGAATGTGAAAATGGGAGCAAAAGTGGCTGAGCTTGCAATGGAAATGAAACCGGAACTGTCAGGTTCTTACGTTCAGATGTATAACATCTATGCAGAGAAAGAAGAGTGGGATAAAGCTGCAGAGATCAGGAAAGCAATGAGGAAGAAAAACGTAAGTAAAGAAGCTGGATTCAGTTGGATCGATGTTGGTGACACTGAAGGGTCTTTAACGATGCAAGGTTTCTCTTCAGGGGATAAGTCTCATCCAAAATCTGATGAGATTTATAGAATGGTGGAAATTATTGGATTGGAGATGAATTTGGAGGGGAAAGTTGCAGTTTAGGACTCTTACTCAAAGTTCTAAAGAGTTGTAGTTATAGATCAAAAATTAGAAATGTTAGCTATAGATTTACATGAACTCACTGAGTGTATGATTACTTTTATTTTTGCACCTACATACGTGCACATTGATTTTGTAAGGACCATGGTAAACCGGTAAAGCATGGTTCTCTGATTTTGACCTTATTGACCGGTTCGATTGATTAATCCAACGCTACGATCAAAATAGACGACTCTAACTTTTCTAGGTCAACCGTAAAATATATATACTTTAATTTCTACAAATAGTATCTTGAAACTATTAAACTATTTATTAGGTTCGAATTTGGTTGGTATTATTCCCAATCCAAAGGCTAAAATCAAAAAAAAAAAAAAAAGTCAAAATAACAATGGATTTTAACTACAAAAAGTTTCAAGTTTATGGGCCATTTCAAGTTTGAAACTTTTGTTGTTTTTTCTATCTAACGAACTCAAAAAGAGAATATGATGGCTTTAAGGTATGAGTTTGGTGTTGTACTCTTACTCACGTCTCTTTACATTTATCATTGTATAACAAAATAAGATTTTAATAGTAACTTTGAAATGATTCTTAAGCAACTTAAAAAGCGAGAGAAGAGAATGTTTACGTCGTCGATAACCTCATAATGCGGATTATTCTTCCTAACACGTTACCCTCTACGTACCCCACTTGATAAGCCAGTTTACACTTTCCCTTCCAATTTACTTTTTCTAATAAAATACTTTTGTCTTCCGTCGTCAAACAAACAAATGTATGACTTAATAAGTTCTATCAAAATGAACGTTCATATACTCAGCTGATTATAATTGACGCAACTTAAAAAAAACAGAATGAAGACTCATATATTGTAACATGGCTTGTATCAACTATAAATAATATTTGTCTAGAATAAAGACTCCGATGGTGGTTGAAACTTCAAACTAAACCACCCAGGACACAGCTTAACGTATCATTATAAATTAAAGATAGGATAGTACCATACTAGTTAGTAATTTGACTATTTATTAACTACACAAATTTTTAACAGATTTAGAACTTGAGTGTTATACATATTGAAAGTACCTGTAACTTGATTTTATCAAATCAGATTTTAAGTACTTATTAAAGGCTGAAGCATATGAAAATATAAATCAATTTATATATGACTTGTTGAAGCTTTTAAATTAAGGAGCGTATCAAAAAACTTAAAACACACAATTAACGCGCGTGTCCACGCTCTAAGCAAAGCGAGTGAAACATATTAATTTACACAATCGAACCGTCATTAATGTTATGGGTTGTCTCCTATTTCTGGTTTAAAAGAGATATTAACTTAAATCCCACGTCACCAAATATTAAAAATAAAATAAAAATAAACAAATTATATAAATTTCTTAACGCACAATTTGTTGTTTTCCATAATTCCATTTACCCGAAACCCTAATCCCCAATTTCTCTTTCAAGTTTTCGATCACGATCTCTGGAAAATTAAGAGAGAAATTCAAAAACTTCGGGAGTTCAAAGTCTCATTCAGACATTCCAGAAGGTGATCTCTTGTTTCAGTTTTTCTCCCTTTTTGTTGATTGTTTCAATATTGGTGTTTTATCCTTCGATCTCTATGAAAGTTGTTTCAATTGGATCGAGATTCTTCGCTGTTTATTGATTTTACGATACCCTTTTCAATCGTTTGGAAGTTTTTTTGGTTTGTCCTAATTCGAATTATTCTTGCTGTCTGAAGAATCTGTTTGGAAGTAAATTTGGATTAATCTTGCTTAGCTTGTATCTCCTGTGATTGATCGCGATTACGTTGGTTCTTCTTTCTGTTTACGCATAATTTTACTGATTCATCTAAATTTTGTTGCGGCTTTCTTATGATCTGTGTTCCAGAGTTTGTGGATTATTACATCAAACTATATGTTTTTAGAGTTGTTTGTTTTATTAAGAATGTATGATCTTCTGCTTTGGATGTTTGCTCACATATGGATATTTCTCTTTTGCAGGTATTCTAGTCGACTGAGTAAACAATCATGAGAATCAGAAAAGGAAGTAGAGTTGAGGTATTTAGCAACAAAGAGGCGCCTTATGGTGCGTGGCGATGTGCTGAGATTGTCTCGGGTAATGGACATACCTACAATGTTAGATTTTACTCTTTCCAAATTGAACACGAGGAGGCAGTTATGGAGAAAGTTCCAAGGAAGATAATTAGGCCTTGTCCTCCACTTGTGGATGTTGAGAGATGGGATACTGGTGAATTGGTGGAAGTTCTTGATAATTTTTCCTGGAAAGCTGCCACAGTTCGAGAGGAGTTATCTGGACATTACTATGTGGTTCGCTTACTTGGGACTCCAGAAGAACTCACATTTCACAAAGTTAACCTCAGGGCCCGAAAGTCGTGGCAAGATGAGAGATGGGTTGCAATTGGAAAGGTAATTTATTTTCATCCTATATGTTATGCTCTCACTTTTTACATCTAATATACTCTTGTTAATGTCTTTTTTTCTTTTCTTTTCTCCATTAAGATTTCCGGCTTAGTCATGATGTCCCCTCTTCCATTTCTAAGAAGTTCTGGGTCTGGTTGGGGGTGGCAATCTGCATTGTCTTGCTACGATATTGTTTGTTTGAAATGATTTTTTAACTAATGTGCTGATGAGCTTACATGTTGACTAACTGGCTTGTAATCATTTTCTCAGATATCTGGTTCTCTGAAGTCATCCACACTGACTGGATCAGACGTACATCAGAAGCTACAGCCCCACAGGAACAGCATGCCTCTCCACGAGCCTAGCGTGGTCTCTGCTAGATTGTTAAAGAGGCCGTCACCTTACAACTGGTCTGAATGTGCTGAATCATGTACAGGAAACCCTAAGAAGATGCGTTCATTGGAAAAAGAAGGACAGCAGCAAAAGGTAGATGCCATTTCTTGCCGACCAGAAAACAGGGGTGGTAAATCTCACGTGCAAGCTTCCTTAAACAATCACAAAACTGGTTACTGTCAAATTGTCAGGGTAAGATCAAAAGGGTTTAGTGAGAGTGTTCGTGCTGATGATTGTTCTGATAGCGATGTATGCTCAGTTGGTAGTTGTAGTGCTACTAGTTATGATGAGAGTAACATGCCACCTTGTATGCTAGATGGCTCTACTCAACAGGCAGACTCATGTAGCAGCGATGCTGAATCTTCTTGTGGCCTGGGGGAAGAACCAAGGTGGAAACATTCATCAGTTGGTGATGGAGCAAGAAATTCTTGTAGGTCGGAACTATATTCTTACCGCAGTACTCTGGGGGAATTATTTTCTTCTGGTCCCCTAAGTTGGGAGCAAGAAGCATCATTAACTGATCTTCGTCTTTCTCTTAATATATCAGATGATGAACATTTGATGGAGGTAAGAAATTTGATATCTACTGGTACCCGCAGTCAATTTTGTTAGTATCAATCAGAATTCAAATTTTTCTTTTTGATTTCTATGGTCAAGTCTGATCTACCTGTCTTGGATATACTTTCCTGAAATGTGGAATCAACTGTCATATATTGTTCTTTTTCCAGTGGATTTTATAAGTGTATAGACAGCAGATACAAGTATGTATGGAAATTCTGATTAGAATGAAAGTTTCCGAGGTTCTTTTCTATTGCTTTATCAGATTTCCCTTAGATTCCTTTATTGTAATTCCTGGAGGATGTTAAAGCAAAATTCATGTATCGATACTCTGAGATGTCATATTTTGAAGGGCTGTCTTCTGTTCATTAAATCTGTAATATCAATTTTATAGCACGATTTTCTGTTCCTCGTTTCGTGTTAACTTTCCACACTTGTGTGTTGATATACTTGATAACAAGATGGGTCAATCGTATTTTCCTATGTGGATTTTACTTCAGTGCAATATGAAGTCTGAATGTCTCATCTATTGAGTGCTCCTTCCTGTAGCTCTATGAAATGTGTTAGTGTGAGTTTCCTAGTCATTCCTCTGAACAATATTGATTTCCCCCTGCATTTTTCAGGAACAATGTTGCCTTATCCGGGCATGCAGACCTTTTGCTTCTAGAGGTCTAACTCTGATGCTGGGGTTTACACCTTCTCCCTTGACCATCTGAGTGGTGCAATACCATACCTGTTCTCCCTCAAAACATAACTGACTTCTATGCCATTTTTATTTTGTCGCTATCTTGATATTGCGGCTTGTTTCAGGGGCTTCTTTCAGGTGTCCTGGAGTCTACTTTGTCCACAGGGACTGAATGCTGTGGTTTGAGCAGGCTTCCTTATTTGCAGTCTGGTTGGATAATTTTGCTGACATCATGTCAAGTTCTGAGTAATATTTCTTTACACTTTTTCGTTCACTCGATATATGTTGCGGTGCTATCTTTTGTGGTGTTGTGTCTCCTCTGGTTGCTTTCTTAGAAGTGCATGATGTAGATGCTACCATATTTTTACTATTACTAGCTCTCTAAGCCTAATACGTTTAGATGTAGAACACAACGTTGTTTCAGTTACATTGGTTCTATTTTCGGTGTTTTTTCCAGACGCATAGCCTATTGATGCTTATTCTTTCTGGAAATAAGTGTTGTGGCCTACTGAGAGGTAAGTGTGCAATGGCATGAATGGGGTTAATGTAATAGATGCTCATCCAGAAAATGTGTTTGTGATCGGTGTTGATTCGTTATTCTGATTTGTTCTCATGACTTACTTTCATGGAAAATTATCGAGATGAACGGGAACACATGCCTGCTTTCTTACTTAGTTTGTCGCATGTGCATTGTGATCGGAGATTGTCCAAGCTCACTCTTCAGATGTCTCCAGCAAAGGTAGGTTGTTTGCATGGCAGTATGAAACTCTGAAGCAGAATCCATTAATTTTCACAAAGGTATGGATCCTTTTGAAAGATGTGTCGTGGTTCTTCAAAGTTTAACATGTTTTTCTTGAGTAGTTTGCTTGCTTATAGAATCAAAACGAGTTTCGTATCTTCAACCAGACTTTCTTTGGCAATTAGTTACTACTGCTACTTATGCAATGCAACCTCTGGCAATATTGATTGATTTGCGTTATGTTTTAATGGTTATGAAAACTGACTCTTCGATATAAGAACTTGTGAAGTAAAAACTCTATGTGATGAAATTATGAATGCTGAGGATGTTGTTATTACGAGCAATGAGATGTCTTTTTTTAAAAAAAAAAATTTGGTTGCTTGCTTGCAAGAGGACATCTTAGCATCAAATTTGAAACCGAAAGCTGACTCAATTCTGGTAACTACTGGCAGTAACAAGAAAACAAGTCATGAACCTGCAATTTCATTCTAATTCTACACAAGATGCAAATCTCAACTTAAATTCACTTTTAAAACTTGTTATTATTGTAAATTTTTTGAATAATACAGTTGGAAGTAAAAATCCACCGTACCAGTGTACCGGTAACGTGGAAGTATAAACCAATTCGCCAATCTCTTTCTTCCTATCACAATTTAAAGACAGCGACAAAATTAGACGGTTAGAATGCTGAGTTATACCGGGTTATTAAGATAACCTTTGTTTTCGTTAACCGAACAAACGCGACTGAGTTTCACTGGGAAAAAAAAAAAAAGAAGAAGCTTCTTTAGCTTTTGTGACGAATAGGAGGGAACTGAGTTTTAGGTTCGTCTTGATACGGCTTACTCTGTGAATCGAGAAGAAATTGAATTCGTTTTTTTCGTCTTTCTCTGCAAATTAACCCATTTGACTGTTTGTAGTTTCTTTCGCAGATTTATAAAGTTGGTCTTCTTCTCTTCTAATCGGATCGATTCTGCTTCCGGTTAACCGGTTTTGTTCCCCGGCGACAATCAGCAATCTCCTCCCCGGCCAATGATATACACGTTGACGAGAGGTTCGCTTCTCGGCTCTACCTGTAAGCTACGCTACTCTTCTTTATTTTCTTATCTGAGCACAGCTGCGCTGAGATTGGGTTTTGAAAACCCTACTAATGGAAATCCGATGGATAATTCTTCGCATCACATTGGTTATGTAAATGGGTTTAACGGTGGAGAACAATCGCTTGGTGGGTTTCAGCAGAATTCATATGAGCAGAGCTTAAACCCTGTTTCTGGGCAGAATCCGACGAATAGGTTTTATCAAAACGGATACAATCGGAATCAGAGTTATGGGGAACATAGTGAAATTATTAATCAGAGAAATCAAAATTGGCAAAGTAGTGATGGTTGTTCCTCGTATGGAACTACTGGAAATGGAGTTCCACAAGAGAATAATACTGGTGGGAATCATTTTCAGCAAGATCATAGTGGTCATAGCTCGTTGGACGAATTGGATTCGATTTGCAGAGAAGGGAAGGTTAAAAAAGCTGTTGAAATTATTAAATCATGGAGAAATGAGGGTTATGTTGTGGATTTACCTAGACTGTTTTGGATAGCACAGCTTTGTGGAGATGCACAAGCTTTACAAGAAGCCAAAGTTGTTCATGAGTTTATTACTTCTTCGGTTGGGATTTCAGATATCAGCGCTTACAACTCGATAATCGAAATGTACTCTGGTTGTGGTTCTGTGGAAGATGCATTAACCGTTTTCAATAGTATGCCTGAGAGAAACTTGGAGACTTGGTGTGGTGTTATAAGGTGTTTTGCAAAGAATGGGCAAGGGGAAGACGCCATTGATACGTTCTCTCGGTTTAAACAAGAAGGAAACAAACCTGATGGTGAAATGTTTAAAGAGATCTTCTTTGCGTGTGGTGTTCTTGGTGACATGAACGAGGGACTGTTGCACTTTGAGTCCATGTACAAAGAGTATGGAATTATCCCTTGTATGGAACATTACGTGAGCCTCGTTAAAATGTTGGCGGAGCCTGGTTATTTAGATGAAGCCTTGAGATTTGTTGAATCGATGGAACCAAATGTAGATTTGTGGGAAACCCTGATGAATCTATCACGGGTTCATGGGGATTTAATTCTTGGCGACCGGTGTCAAGATATGGTTGAGCAGCTTGATGCAAGTAGACTGAACAAAGAGTCAAAGGCGGGTCTTGTACCTGTGAAATCATCAGACCTAGTAAAAGAGAAATTACAAAGAATGGCCAAAGGGCCAAATTATGGGATTCGATATATGGCAGCTGGAGATATTTCTCGTCCAGAAAACAGAGAGTTGTATATGGCATTGAAGAGTTTAAAGGAGCATATGATAGAAATTGGTTATGTACCTCTATCTAAACTTGCATTGCACGACGTGGACCAAGAGAGCAAAGACGAAAACCTTTTCAATCATAATGAGAGATTCGCTTTCATCTCGACATTTCTTGACACTCCTGCGCGTTCGTTAATACGAGTAATGAAAAATCTACGTGTATGCGCAGATTGCCATAACGCATTGAAGTTGATGTCAAAGATAGTTGGGAGAGAGTTGATTTCGCGAGATGCAAAGAGGTTTCACCATATGAAAGATGGTGTTTGCTCCTGTAGAGAGTATTGGTAACGTCTTTCCACACAGAGAGGAGGAGCAAACACACATTTAAGGATTACAATGGAAACATGGTTTTAGTGTTCATTTTTTTTTGCAGGATGTTTTGTATTTGTCCACTCAGTGAGGAAGAAACATTCTTAAATCACAAGATCATAAAATTTCACGGTTCGATATGATTGACCAGAGTAATTTCTTTTTTCTTTGTCAAATAACATTAAGCTTTAAAACAACAACAAAAACAGTGGGCCACTGGGCCTAAAAGCCCAATTTCTCACTAGACGCGAGAAACCCACAGTGACTGTCATCATTCATTGTCCCGTGAATCAACTCGTCGCCGCAAGCTCACGGCCTCCGAGCACTGAGAAGCTTAACGTCGTCGATCACCGGTCCACATAAGCTCGAGAAATCGTCGTTTCTCATCGCGTAAAACGTACTGTAGAACATAACTCTAGTCCGACTCGAGACAGCGACGAATCTCAATGACGATCGCTTGAATCCTCCTTTCCCTTTCGATTCATACGGGACCTTGATCGTGTCTTTTCCGGCGAAAGCTTCGACGATCATTGATCCGGCGCAAGCGTTGCTAGCATCTCCGACAGAGAAGGATAGGACGTAGGTTTTTCCAGGGATAGTGCGGACAACTTGTGCGACGGCGCTTTCTTTCCCGGCGACGAGTTCGACGGCGCGACGGCCTTGAGGAACGGAGAAATGATCGGAATCTATGTATTTGACAGCTTTAAGAGACTCGACCATCCAACCAGGTAACGGAGAGTGATCGTCGATGGAGTTTGGTGGAATCAAAACACCAGATGATATGTTTGGTAAAACCCAAGGACCTTCTTCGAATCCTCCGTTCTTTAGAATGTTCTCTGCAAAACAAAAATAAACCCAACATGTTTTAGATATTTCCGTATTTGCCCCATTAAGAATATTTTTATTCAAACGAGACCCCAAATTAAGTATAAGAAAAGAGCACTCACTATTGGTGGGACGAGGAGGGAAAAGGGCTCGCATAGCAACACCATCAATGAGAGGTCCACAAGCAGGATCTTCCTCAACACCTGGATTATGTATCACTATATCTGCATAGTCACTTTGGGCCTTAAAAGCCCACGAATACAAATCCCAACCTGAGCTACTATACACTGTTTGTATCGGCATCACTGCATGGTGAGGAGCCACGGAAACGTTTAACCGCTCGTCTTGTGCGCATGTTCGAGCAGCACTGAACGTTATCGAATAGTACGACCCTTTCTTAACGCTGATTTTTTGTTTGATTGAGGCTTCGTTGCCTAGACGTACTGCGAATGCGCCTTTAGGCACGACAAGGATCATGTCGCCTTGTTTGTGTCCTGAGGGAATGTACTCGACAAAGCCTGAGAGTTCCCAGTTTGGGATTGCTGTTATGTTGATAACTTGTGTTCCTTTCATGTCCGAATGTCGTGGACCGAGTTCGAAGTCACCGTTTGGTAGTAGTCCTGTTTTGTTTTGTTAATGTAATCAAGTTACAAAAACAAAACTAGTTAGGGATTTGTTGTGAAATTTGATTTAAACGATAGTGATTTGCTGACAATAATATTTGAACTTCAACTGCATCTAGTCACCTAAAATTGACAGTGATTCTAGGTAAACAAATTCTCAATCTTGCTATTTTAGATCTGTATATGAATAAACAAGTGATCAGTGTATAATAATTGAATAAAAAGTTGGAAGTATGAAATATTTAAATGATTAAAAAGGTTAGTTACAGATGGGAAGGTGAGGGTAATTTAGTGACACATTTATTGAAAACGATTGACTAAACACCATGTGCATTTACAGATCTGTCTCGGCGTAGTGTTCAACATGTTCGTCAAGCTAATAGGTCATTCTTCATGATTTGTGGTGCAATATAAATGAATTATTTTGACGACAAACAAAATTTTGGACACACAAGTTATAAGAAGCTGTACAAATTTTTATAACACGAATTTCTTAAATACTAGAATATTGTTGGAACTCACTACGAGTTTCTTTTGTTGGTTTGGCTAGTATATAGACAAGATACGAAAATGCGAGATTTCTACGGAAAAGATAAAGAACGAGGGATTTACCATCATTGAAGCAAAAGGCAACGTAGAAGAACGAGTGAAGGAGAAGAAGCACTATCACTCCCATCTCTTTCATTTCTTTCGAATTTTTCTACCCCAAATTGATATGTTGTATAAAATTTTAAACTTTCAAAAAATAAAATAAGGATTGGAGAAGAGTGAGCGAGAGAAGGAATGTTTAGTGGGAGTGGAATAGAACGAGGAGGAGAGAGAGCTCTTATATGCAAAATTGTGCAAGAAAGGCCCCTTTCCTTTGTCTAAATTATGACTTTGCCACTAGTGACTTATGTCGGAACAACATTGGTCCGGTTTTTTTATTCATCGTTCCTTGGAAATGGGTCACTTTTTCTTAGAAGGTTTGACTAAATAACACTGTCGATTTTTGGTTTGGTTGAATAAATTCGCAAATTGCCTATATTCCATGGTAATTCTAGTGTTAAGTCGTGATTCCATCATCTATTCGTTTTTTAAGCGTCGTCTAGATTGTATTCATTTAACTTTGAGTAACGATACCTAATGTCATAATTGTTGCATAAAAAGCACTGATATTCGTATTTTCACTACGAGATATCTTTCTTTTTGTTAGATTACCGAAAATAGATTAAAGATGAACAACTACGATATGTATATTACGATTTGGAAAACGATAACTATGTGATTAATTAATGGTAATATAATTGCGGGGGTGAAGAGGACAAAAGCTGTGGGACAATGTGGTCTCTCACATGCCTATTTCACATTGGTTCTCGCATCGCCACAAGTTAAAGTTGCTTATGTTCCGAGTTATCCTATCACAAACACATAACGAATAATATAAATATTATTTATTATCAGAAAACAATTCCGAATCAACCAAACAGTTGCTTCGAAAGCTTGGTCTGTGTGCCAAATCCATAGCAAGGTATATGGGCTCAAGTTTTTTTCATGGGTTTGATCGGTAACTTTCAGTCACATTTGTAACTTAGTCGTTGTAAGAAAGACCAATCAAGCAAATTGTTTTAGCGGTCTATTCAATCAAAGGGGTTTGATAAAATGAGAAAAAGTGTTGATCGAATCATTATTTAAATTTTCGAAAAATAACTCTTACAATATTCTTACGAGAAAAATATAGGTTTTTAGACAAATAACAAGACCAAAAAATATAATTTCATATACTGTTAGAATCGTTAAACGCATCACACATGCCCCAACAATCCCAAGTGTGAAGTATAAATTATAAAACCATGCGGACTCTTTGTTTACTTCAATAGTTTAAAGTTTAAACAAATAATGGTCCGACTTCGATCTAAATTAATTTAACTAGTCTTTTTCCAACTTTTATCATCATGTGCTTTCTTAGATTTAGTCTGCACCTTTGTCGGGAAATAATCATCGATATTCTTAAACCAAACTAAAAAAACCATAGATGAACATGACCAACATAATCACAAACTATCTAAGCATATTGGGACTTTTTTGAAATATTACAATAAAATAACTAACCAACCATTACTATATAAATTAAACGATGAAACATAATTGGCTTTTTTACATTATAGTATACTTATAGTCTTAGATATAAATGTGGTCGGACTTTTAGCATAATGTGAATAAATGCATGTATCAATTACAGAAAATTTTCTCGAGTGTCAAAATTAATTTCTATAGAAGACTATGTCAAATTGTATGGAAAAAAGGAGAGTATGAGAAAATTAAACATAAATAGACAATAAAATACTTTGTAAAGGATTGTTATCCTTCGCTCGTCGTCAATCGTAAATCTGATCCATGAACATATATAATTTAATGTAGAGCAATATATGATATTTAAAATTTAAAGAATAATCGAATTTTGTCTCTGCAGCGTCAGAATTGATGGATCACTGCAAATGCCACCGACTCTCTTAGCGGTGCTTTTATTGCACAAATTATTGTACTAAAAAACATATTGCGTGTGCTTATAAATACATACACATGCATTGTATAAGTATAAATTGTGTATCAAATAATGCATTATTTATCTCTAACATGCAATTGTTGCTAATATGTTATTTTTTGTTTTGACAATTGTATCTAAAATGTTCCATTAAGCAGCTTCCATGTCTAATATGTGTGTCTAGAGTTAATGGCCAAGTGGTCAATTCTCCCATGCATGTCACCACTACCAGTATATCTAGAATGAAAGTGGTCTAAAATACTAAGAAGAAATTAATTGTTTTTTTGGATAAAATTTGGAAAAGGAAAAATATTAGTAAACACAAAATGTTTATAGGTGTCATGTATGAGTTAAGTAGTCTGAATAAAGTTAGGTTCAGTTAAAAGATTTTAATTGTATGAAGATGGACGTATAACTCTGTGTGTTTTGACTTGGTGGTTAAACCTAAATTTATGATTTTCGGCCATAAAACCGGGGCCACACAGCCATGTAACTTTGGCTTGATGTTAACCCTGGATCCACATTACTATTAAAAAGATTTAGCCATACATGCATGGGAAAGTGGACCACTAAACGACATTTGACTATATATCGTCTTTCTTGATTTGCAAAATTACTAATGTTTAGTTTAGTAGAATTCAAATCTGTAGCCAAACTATTTAATGTAACTTATGAAATCACAACCTTGACTTGTGGTGCCAACGGGCAACGGCAATGTCATATACATCATAGTTGTTTTAGATTATTTTTATATATGTTTAAAACATCAACTATTTATTATACTACAATTATTTAACTACCTATCAAGTTTGAGAGCCAATTGTTATAAATTACAATCTCACATCTGTTATTCAGAACTAATTAATTTACTTGTATGGGAAATTTATTTATATGGTAACAAAAAGAAAGAAAATTGTAAATAGTTTACTCAGGAAAGAGTAGAGAGAATGTTGATAGAAAAAGAGTGATGATAAGAAATTGTTTGCATGGGAGCGAAATAACGGAGAAGACATAGAAGAAAAGGACAAGACAGCCCCAAAAAGATCAAGACTTGCGTCTTGGGGAATGCAGATTAACACTGACTGCTGCCTTTGTGTATGAATGGAGGAGACACGCGATCATCTTTTTCTCCACTGCTCCTTTGCGAGAACGATATGGACTCTTGCCTTGCAACGTCTGCACTTGTCCCCACAAGTCTTTGGTGAATGGCAGGATCTAATACTTTGGTCTAGCTAGGGTAAAGAATCGTGCTTCTCCGCAGACCCTTCGATTGCTGCTTGTCCATGCCCTGGTTTACAGTGTTTGGCGACAAAGGAACAACCTCATCCATAACAACATCGTAGTGATGCCGCTTACAATCTTCAAGGAAGTAGACCGGCTTATCAAAAACTCCATTACTGTTAGGCGGAAGCGAAAGAAGTTCAAGAATCTTATGTCACTTTGGCTCAGCTAAAGAATCCTAATCTTTATTTCTTTTCTCTGAGATTGTGTAGAATCCAAATGATTCCTTGTTTTTTTTATTCTTTTTTGCCAAGGAACACTTACTCTAGGTCTTATTGTAACACCTAAACCTTCATTATAACTTTCTTAGCAAAAACAAAAGACAGCCCCCCAAAAAAAAAAGTAAATATCCAAAACATACACCAATCTTAAAACCAATAATATGAAACTAAGACTGACCCTTTTTATATGTCACATCTGTCTCTGTCAGTAATGAGTATCCACCTTGTGTACAACCTTAATTTTTACTTCCATGGACCATTCAAGATCGCATGTTTTTGTCTACAACACATCTTCTTACTTTCGTAGTTTATCTATTGATTCTCCATTTGGTTGCCACAATGTTCATAGTTTCATATGATGGTTTGTAAAGCCCTCAAAACTAGCCTAGAAGTCGAACCAAAAACATCATTTTAGGGAATATACTTGAATTTGTGTCGAGTCTTAACTCATCTAATCTTCTTGTTACCATCTCATCTCTAAATTCAAATCCATATTTCTAACATTTGTGGTTGGCTAAACGAAAGTGAGCAAAAGAAAAGGATGAGAGAGAGAGGGGACAGAGAGGAAGATGGGTAACTAAAAGAATAGATCTGGCCTGAATCTATTAAAGGCTTGAGTTTCAGTCTACACACTCACATGCAAATGCTCTTTTCTGGATATGAAATATTTATATACATAACATGGGTCTCTCTATCTTATGAATGAATGATTTTACACCCTGTCCGATAAGTTATAATAAGTTAGTTTTTGAAATCCAAGTTTCATTTCCCCGATATGCCCAAAGGATCTCTTTCCATCTTCTTACACTTGCCGGTTTATCTCCTCCACAAGTAGATTTTTTGTGTATTCGTCGATTATGTTTGAACTCAACGTAAGAATTTTCGGTTGCCAAGGCCGATCATATAATAATAGTACGGATGATTCCTTCCTATCTTTTTAACTCAGTGAACTAAGAGACAAAAAGAAAACACACACCCATAGTCCCATACCATAGACTTGGACAGTTCAACGACTGGCTTTATCGGTGCCTAATAAACTCATAATTCTCTCCCATTAATTTCTCACATGAAACTGTCAATGCAAAGGATACATCAACATGGCTCGACCAAATTCCCAAGAATATGGAATCATGGCACTTCTACATTTCAATGCATAAAACTTAAACGATTCTGAGAGACCAATTATAAGAATAAAAGAGCAAACCAGACCTCGAAAATGATAAATCATCGAGACAGACTTGAGTTGCGTCGTCGATTTTATTCAAGCCAGCAAAAGCGATAAAAATGTAACTAGCAACATATCCACTTAGGAAAACTATCACAGATTTATGCTTTTTCAAATAGTAAATAGCTCTGTTCAGAAAGTGAGCACCAAAATATCAATGTTGCAGATTTATGCAGAGAAGCAGCGTTGACCACAAGAAAAGGGGAAAGGAATGCTTATGGGAGTGTGCGCTGGTATAGTGGTAGAGCTCCCAAGGCCTCTCGTTCCTTGCTTTCCCTCTCAACCTGCAAATCACAACATAAAGACAGGGATGATGACAACGATGATGGGCTATCCTTACAGAAAAGTTACACTCAGAACTTTTCAAACATTGCAAACATTTTCTTTATGATGCAATACTTCATGAAATAGGGAAATTGAAGATCTGAAAAAAACATATTGCTTCAAATAACGAAGGAAAAGACATGCATCTCATCAAAGTTTTCATCATTGTCAATGCAGGGAAGCAGATAGGCCCAAAAGAAAGAGGAAACTTTACTTCAAGAAGGAATAGTACGCTTTTATGACACTGAATTGCAGTTTGATTGTTCCTACCCTAGACGCAGATAATGATTTCTATGTTAGTTCATCAAAAAGGAGACTTACAAGAGCAAGCATGTCCTGAAGATAGCCACGGAATGGGGTCTGCACCGCCTGTATATGAAATAACCACATCAAATAAGAAAGTTACAATATCCACAACACTACCTAACAGTTGCAATTTCTGATAGCTTAATCAATTTTGGAAAACTAAAAGAGCCTTATACTTTTAAAGTTGTGAACTTTTGATAGCTTAATTAAGCCAGCAATAATAACAGTTACATTCTTATCTAATAACAACATCAAATAAGAAAGTAACAAAAATCGAAAAGTCTAAACCATAGAGTAATACAATAGTATACATGCAAACACCACTTTACTTTATTGAAAGGGAAAAAAAAAGATGTAACAAGGATTCAACCTTTCATCAATCCAAAATTTCCAATAATCTCAAGCAACAGCAGAACAAACACAGTAACGCAAGAGACAAGCATAGACTATGCATAAACTAGTTTATATACATCTAAGCTCCACAATCACAAAATCCCCAAAGTAAAGTAATATCTTCTGATGAACTAGTTTCGATTTCAATTTGATATCTTAATTTCTTCATTTTTCTAGCATTTAATCAATATTCGAGCTCAAATGCCTGGGTTACCTATCCATATTCTAGATTGATTCTAACAACATCAATTTCATCCAAAGAAATAGAGAATGAAGAATTATACCTGAAGATCCTTGGGGAGGTACTCGTGCTTCATGGAGAGGTCCATGGCACGCTTGAGACGCTGGTTACGAGCATCAACGACCTCCCTGGGCAATCTGTTCATAGCCTCTTTGATGTCCATACTGTAATACTGATCGTACAGATCATCGTACCTCAGACCTAATTAATCATTCAAACCAAACAAAACAAAGCAGATTCAGATTCACTCATGAACATTGACAACAAACTCGGATTTCAGAAATTAGGGTTATGGATCGAGAGAGATCTGACCGTATCTGCGAAGGCGAGTAGATATGGCTTTCATATGCATACGAGCGAGGAAGTTCTTCTTTGGATCGATGAATGCTTTCAGAAGCGACGCCATTTTTCTCTGTCTCTCTCAATTTCAGATTTTCTCTCTTTGTGCCAATGAAAGAGACCAAGCTGCTGTGTCTACAACAACTCCTGACCTGAGAGAGGAAATAATCACATAAGCTCTGCTTCACGTATTTATTTGGGCCTTAAGTGGCCCATCTAAGCTTCACGTATTTTTGACATATATAGGTCACGTACTCACGTAGTAATATTTGGGCCTTAAGTCGCTCAGCTGTAGCGTCATTTAAGGCCCAGTGATAACTTGTATTTAGATTATAAACTAACTTGTCTTAATAATTCACAAGAAGCACCAGTGGTCTAGTGGTAGAATAGTACCCTGCCACGGTACAGACCCGGGTTCGATTCCCGGCTGGTGCAAATTTTTAGTGACCCTTTTGTTTCGTGTTTCACAAATACATGCATTTAACTCTTATTCGATCCTACTTAAAAAAAAAAAATGGGGGAAATTTAAGTTGTAAAATCCACTAAACTCATGTGAATGTTATGTATAGGCAAAGCTAGTTGTATGAATGGTAACTAGATTAATCACAAAATTGATATACCAGTTGTGAAAAAAGAGGGTTTAATTTAATAGCTGGAATGAGAAATGATAATCTTGTTATATAGATGAGGTAAGTTAAACAATTATAATTGTATCTTCATTCTTTACTCTAGACGAATTGGATTCCGGCTAACACCACTACTTGAGAGTTGAAAGGCATGTTTTTGTCTGCTTATGATTAAATTAACTTAAAAAGTGATTAAGTATCGTCTCAAGTTGCAAGTGTAATTTAAGGTTAAAATGTTGTGACTTTAACAAAAATACTCTCAAATCTTGTGTTCCCACTTTCTTAGCAAAGCATTTTAAACAGTTTCTTGTCAATATCTAAACTAACTTTAATTAAGGTTAGGTTAAAGAGATAATCATGCATGTAGTAGGTACTTGATTTAGTTTGATATATTTTTAGTTTGGTGGGATTTTTGATCACGACCCATATCCTAATTGCTATTTTTTAGCCACGAAGTCGTCGTCATCATCCTTATCGTAAAATATGAAGTAGGCCTAAAGTTCAGTCCCATTTAGCTTCATGAGTTCATAATTTTTGTTTTCCAAATAATTGTGTTCCGATAATAACGCACAACTATGAATTGTAAAAGTTTGTTTTGTTTGTTTCAAAAGACAACCATATATAACTCGTCTGACTGAGTGGTTAATGCATGTGGGCATGTATAGTGACTATATGAGCTTGTCTCAATATTTGATGTTTTGAACAGTATAAACCGGTTTTAGCTTAGCACATAATACTCTCTCTGCTAAGCTCACGTTAATTTAATTAGATATATATTTATCAAATCACATAAAATTATATTGTATGGCAGAATTATTCAAGCAAATGCGTATATAAGTTATAAAATTTGGAGTGATGAACTGATGATTAACTTTACTGGACTGAAATGTTTTAAAAATTGTGTAGACTTGGTCTTTCTTTTACACAAAATGTTATAATTCGCTGATAAACAGCTTTCATAGCACATGGTTTTGGCCTCAATGGCAGTTAATTATTCAGTAACTAATTAATATCACGTTTGCCTTCTTTTTAATTGGCCCTTTTTGGCCGTCTCAATTTTTTTTTTAAAATGGAAATTATAGTTTAGTTTAAATTTTGTACTGTCACAAATTGTTGTCATATTGATAGTAGTTATCTTTATTTAAGATTTGATTTTTACACTTTTACACAACATTCCAATATTTCATAAGTGTTTGATAGTGAGGTCCATATATATTACACTGAAAAGTTGTATTTAATTTATATGATGAATGCAAATTGCCTTAATTTATTAGATAAACAACACTTTGTAGATCATTAAGAAATGGAACTTTAGTAGCACTTTAATTGTTTTTGCTTGGACATTAGATTGATTGTGAACTTTGATTTGATTATTGTTGCTTTATAAAAACACAATAAAGTGTCTACAGATAGATATTTAGGATACAATGTTTTAGATTCTTATTTTTAGGATGGGAATATCCCATCAGTCTAAATGCTGGGAGACAAACGAATTTATGAAAAAAAAGTATTCCATATTGATTCCTTCTTATCCCACTCTTCTTCCTGAATAAAGCTCTTAAATTCAAGAACTAAATGTTTAAAAACTACATAAATAATGTGGAATTCTCTGCTATTCCTAGGCGAAATGTGGTGTTTGTTTATAATTTTCCTTTGCTATCCCCAAAGCTTCTAAAGACCCTATCATTTCAATTTTCTTGTCAAAATCACAATTGATCAATACAAGAAATTGTAGTATCTTAATTTGGTCAAGTGTTCTAACATATCTGTAATCAGAACGATCCTTTTCAAAAGTTTTGATAAATTAACGTTTATGTATTATTCAATTTCAACTGCTTGTCTTTTATCAAAAAAAAAAAACATATACATGTTAAAAATAGTAAGATTATAACTAATCTTTCCATTAACATTTCTTTCTTTTTGACTCTTCGGATGCTCTTCTAGCCAGGCTCTAGCCCTCTCTAATAATATAACTGATGACTGTCACAATATAATTGATCATACATTTGAATTAGAGAAATATACCGATTAGCAGCATGATATTTAACCAAATCTGTTGGAGTAAGTTGAATATGACTCAGCAGTTAGCCTAAAAGTTTTTAAGATATATACAACAATAATTAAAGGCGAAAAGGGTGATATAAAATATAGCTGAACAGAGTTTAACATATCTTATACTGGGAAAATCATGTGTATAATTATATATACAAACGTATGGAAACTTGTCGAATGAGTCCGTCTTCTAAAAAAAACAAATCTCCTGCAATTAAAGATGGGTTTTCACTATTGTAACTGTCGTAGAGAAAGAAAAATAATTGATGGTATTGTTGTCTACAACAAGTTTTTTTTTTTTTTTTGTTGTTGTTGTTGTCTACAACAACAAACTCTATTTAATTCAGTTTTAAACTTTTTTTTCAAATAATTTTTGTTTTCTTCTGTCCGTTAATTGATAAACTTTAATTTATGTAAATAAATTAGTTGAAACTTTAATTTTTTTTGTAGTATATATTTTCCATTGCCATCAAAATTCTGTAGTGTATATTAGCGCGAAAGATGAGCATTATATATCAGATTGGTTAGTTAACGTGTCCAATATGCACTCCACTAAGGCACTAATTTAGTTTGTAATTGATGTATCAAGAACATTTTTTAAAAAAAAGATCAAGAACATTATAATAGCATATCCTTGCCACAAACATATATGGGTACATGGACAGCTTTGAACAGCACTGACCTAATTTAATTACACACAAATTTATTTGACTCTCATACTAATTACCAAACGTCGATTTCTGAAATAAATCATTTAAATTTCAAATCTTAATTTTATTTCGTTTTTGTTAACCAAATAGTATAACAAGTACAGTATCAAAAGTTTCAAGTTTCCTTAGAATGACCTAATCACTATTCGATGTACCAACGTATCTACTAAACATAATATGCATGCAATGGCATTATTGCATTTTTTGCACATTTTACAATTTCTTTCTGTTAGTGACTAACAAAATGGTGTAACTGTTTAGTATTTACCTCATCTCAATGATGATCTGGTCCACATGCTGCCACCATGTGACCCTTACTCCAGAATATTCCCAGTCTCCAAAATCCTTCGTGGAGAAAATGCGGAATATTCTACTAAACCGAATCCTTTCATTTTATTTTATTTTTTCCTACTCTTTTCTGATTATATTTAAGATCCGATCAACTTTTCATATGGGCGATCGAGAAAACATCTATTTAATTTGTAGAACTGTAAAAGTGATATAAAACCCATGCATGTGTCCATGGTTTGATAGACATCTGAATATATATCGAAAATGTGATATAATTCTATAACCACATTTGCCAATCCTTCTTACCAAACTAAAACTAAAAGTATGTATACCATTTCATTTTGTTGTAATTTTTGGTATCTGAAAACTGATTATATTTTTTTAACAAACCGATAAACTGATACCGTTAATATTTATATTAGAGCAATTTTTTTTCAAAATATAATCAGATCGAATCAATTGAAATAAGGAAGATCATATTTTCCGGCATATTTTCTTAAAATAAGTTCTAACTTTCAGCTAATTTCCTCCGATCCAATAGTTGTTTTGGTGGCAGGACAAGGAGTCCCCGAGTACGCACGAGCCGGGATAAGGCGTTTAGGACAAAAGAGACACGTGTATGGCTATCTTCCACGTAGATGTCTTTGTCCGCGTCTAATTATTGGCACGTGGGTCCTAGTATCCAAGATCAGGACGATTCTAGCGAGTCGCAAGTGCTTTTCATGATTAATCATATTATTATATACCTTTTTTCATGATCAATACGCATCTTCTTTAACGAAAATTAAATAAAAACAAGCAACAGAAAAAGTTTCTTAATCCTGTGGACGATCGATTCAACCATACAAAATAAATTCTATGTCAAGGAACATAAACATTTTTTTTTTTGCATGAAACCGGTTAAATCATCAAGAAAAATATGAGAACTTGTTTCTTAAATGGTATATACCGTCCTTGAGTTTCATTTAAATTTTTTGTGATGGATATTGTAAAAAGTAGTTTGTAAGCTTGCTAATAATGCATCCAAAAAGGATATGTGACATGATTAACAAAATTTGATACAATTGATTTGTGATAATGAAAACAAAAATACAACTAAAAGCTCCATAAACCTTGCCTTAAGATAATGACAACGAAAATAAAAGCTAGTTTACTGTCTCGGTTGATTGGTTGATCCCAAGTTCTCCTTTATCTTAGAGCAACCATACCACTAGACAAACGAGAATTAATTTTTTTACTAAAAATGGTTCAAAAAAGGTTTATTTAGTGGCTCTAATTGTTTCGTTAATCTAAACTATACACGCTTTATCTAGTTTTCAGATAATCTTATTTCAAATTAAGAATTAAGAAAATAGTATAGAGATAAATCTAATTGTTAAAAATGGATTATAGTACATACTAATTATTTGTTAAAAAAAAAGCATCGAGTATATCCGAATCTGTGGTCCGAAGTTGGGACAAGCTGACATAAGATCTAGCTGTCTTTAGCCATCAGATCCGACTTAGTTCCCAATCATATACTGACACGTCATCTTCTTCCAAACTCAAAACAGAGCATCGAAGCACTCTTTCGCGGCGCCTTGTATCTGTTTTTTCTCCCACCTCTCAGGCGGGTCCCTAACCCCTTATCCGGGTCTTACTTAAGCCTTCAATTTTTCTGACTATATATATCCCTTCCACTTATTTCTATTTTCTTCATCGAAACAAAAAATAATTAAGAGAGAAAAAAACAAAAAACATTTTCCATCTCTCTCTCTCTCTCTCTCGCCTGCTTCAAGAAATGGATCGGCAAAGTTCCGATGACATCATGAAATTTCTCGACGGCATGGCTAGCTCCGACGATGTTCTTTTTGGCTTCCTCGACGAAGGAAACCACTCACCGGAGGATTATAACTTCGCCGCCGGCGACGAATCCGAAGTTGACAACGATACCACCGATTGTAATTCAGAAGAGAACAGAAAATTTTGGCAAGAACACGAACAACTTCTCCAGGTATATTTTTATTTTTAACTCTAAAGAAACTATTATTCTCTTTGTTTTCTTTGTGGGGTCTTATAAGTTAATTTTCTTTTTGGACCAAATCTTGAAATGTGTAGGCGACACTGTATAGGACAAGTTCAATTGAGACAAAGATAAGACAAGCAACTAAGGAAGCGTTGAAAGTAGTTAGATCAAAGGGTTTGGTATGTGTCTGCCGGAGACCGGTTACCGACGGTTGTCGTAGCTGTTTACGCGGCGAAGTATCTAGCCTCCTCCGAGAAGCTGGCTATGATTGCGTCATTTCCAAATCTAAGTGGAGAAGCTCTCATGAGATCCCTGCAGGTAATAAATCAAACCCAATTTTACTCTTATCTTTAAATTCCTAGTATTCTTATTTTCCTAATTATGGAAGGTGATTTGTGATTCTTTTATGGATTAGTATTGTTTATGAAGATTCCGTATGAATTTAGACATGTTTTGAAACTTTCACGTATCTTTATCAATAACATTACTAATTAAGAAACCACATCAACGGAATTATCTATATATTCTATATAAATAAATAGAATAAATATATCTTGAACGTTTTCGCCCCTAAAACAAGTTGTCATTAACTATAATTAACAATTTGAATTAACCATGACGTTTACTTATCAAATTTAGGTGAGCATGAATACTTGGAGGTCGTGGACAAATCGGTTTCAAAGAAAGGCGAGATCCGGGTGGTGATCGAACTATGTTTTAGGGCGGAGTTTGAGATGGCGAGAGGCAGTGAAGAGTACAAGCGACTCATCGGAATGTTACCGGAAGTGTATGTCGGGAAAACGGAGAGGCTAAAATCATTAATAAAGATATTGTGCACCGCAGCGAAGAAGTGTATGAAAGACAAGAAGATGCACATGGGTCCTTGGAGAAAACACAAATACATGCAGGCTAAATGGTTTGGAACTTGTGAGAGAAAATCTGTGTCGCCAGTATCCGAAACTGAGGAGAATATGTTTCCGGTGGCAAAGCAGAGGGTTTCTATGTTGAATTATGGTCTTTTTGGTGCTGGAATAGGCCGTCCGACCGTTGTAGCGGTTGTGTGAAACATCTATATAGACGTACGAATACGATAAGTTAGGAGGAAATAAAGTGAAATGAGTTTCACTTTGAAATTTTGCATGATATTGTCTCAGTTAGAATTTTGTGTGTCCAAAACAGGGTAATTTCTGGGACTATTATGGACCATGGTATACAAAGCGGTATTTTAATCAAAATAAATAAAAAAATTCTATGGTTAGATAAAATATTGATGAATTCTCCATGTGATTATTGTTTTAAGTCAACAAACGCGGTTTTGCAAGAATCACTTGACCTTTTTGTCTATTTGGCAAGTGAACAAAACGTGAAAAAATCACATAAATAAACATTGGTCGGTAGGCCAGATGTTCATGTAATGGACCAATGCTAACGTCAACATTCATCATATCAATACACTTATTTATGTTTGTCTTGATTTTGATGAGGGAGATCTACCAAAATAAAAGGTGATACTGGTTTTTCAACACATCATACGATAAAATTTTATGTATAGGCAAAAGTGCAGAAATTGATGTCTTCTATCATATATGCGAGTTCTTAGTAGCTATGATGAAATTTTGTGTATGGCCAAAAGTGCATAAATTGATGTATTCTATGATATATGCGAGTTCTTAGTAGCTTTGTGTAAAGAGTGTTCTTCGTAATGATAGTATTACATAGACGACGAGTTCCAATACTCCAACAAAACTTATTAGAACCGGAATAACAAGAGAAAAAAATAATAATTATAATTCGCAATAAAGAAGGTCCAATCCTCAAAAGAATTGTAAAAACTAAGATGATGATGATGATGATTTTTCAACGAATATCATTATCGACCCAAGAATTAATCATATGGAGAAGTTTTGTATGAGCTATGTGAATACTACCAGTACGCATTACCATGATCATAAATTCATAATTAAACACAAACAAGGACTAATACGAGACGGGAGAAATATATAAAGGTACAACAAACATAATAGAAAGGTACATTAATATTAAAACTCAATTGTGGAGAAACTGATACTCTCACAAATTATATGACCAGAGATAAACCCTAAACCATGGAACTTATCATAATCACAAGAACCAAGCCTAGAGAAATCACTCCCGGAGCAACGGAACCGGCCAAATTGCGAACAGCTGCGGCGGGCCCTGGAGCCGGCGCAAGAACTTCTGAATGGGAGGGATCCACTCCCGGAGTAGGCGCTGGCGATGACAAAGCCTTATGGACCGGAATAGGCGCTGGCGATAACAAAGCCTTACGGACCGGAGACGCTGAGGGGGAAGGGGAAGGAGAGGGATGACGAGGAGTGTGGCTGTGGTGTCCGGTAGACATGACCGTTACGGCTAGCTTTTGACCTTTGAGACAGGATCCGGAGTTGCCGCTGACGAAGAAGAATGGGTCTGAGCGGCTAAGTAGGAAGAGAGAGTCACCGTCTGAGAGGGAAGTCAAAGGGTGAGTCGTGTTGCATGTGTTGTACTCTTTTTCACTCACCTCCAACACTGAATCTTTTCCCTTCACGTACTTAAAATCTAGCAAAATCAACAATTGATATAATCATGCATTAATGACACATATCTGTGGCCAAATAGAAGAGAAGAGAGAGACTTACAAAGAGTGTCGTTGACTTGAAACCGGTTTCGGTGAGACCAATGAGAATAATCCTCGGAAGGAGTAAGGACCCAACCATCTCTCCCACCAACATAGAACTTGTGCCCATTTGATAACTCTATACTAAACCCCAAACCCATCAACATCACAATCATCAAGTAAACATCAGTCATTTTGACAAAAACCATCAATATCCGAACCAAAACTTTAATTAACACCAACTTTCTACTCTCTTATAGCTTAACTCTCATTAATTTGGTGTGGTTTGGGTGCTTGCTTGTATGTGTATTTATGGTGAAAGTAGACAAGAGATTTATAGCCGTTGGGTGAAGCGTTTGGCTGTGCATCGATATGTAGAGAAAATGCCAATTAAGTAGAAGCGTTTCGTTCTTGCTCATCTCTTTCTTTTGTTACACGTTTCGACATGCAATAGACTTAACGGCTATCTACACAATATTACTAGTCAGGTCTTTAACTACTCATCATCATTCATCAAGTACAACTTAAAATTTCATTTTTTAAAATTCAAACTTTAATAACGTATTGTCTTATTTTACACTATTAGCAGGAGATCAGGGATGACAATTATGAATTGTTTTTACTTTTTAGAGGTATTATGCAAGTTACATTTCAAATATTTAATAGTCAGTAGTTAGTCACCAAAAGGTTAAATTTGTGCATAAAACATAGCAAACATAAAGTGTATATGCAATAAATGAAAAGTTTATCGTGATTGTAATTTTTTTTTTTTTTTAAGATTCCGATATCCAAAAATGTTATTCTAGCAACAAATGGTTTGACTGAGCTACTTTAGTAATTCTTCGTCAATAGAATTGAAATTGATCGACAAATATACTTATTCGATCAAGAAATTCGAATATATCTTATATTTCAAAGACATACTTACGAAAGAAACTTTTCCATCACTTTTTCATAAAAAAATCGAATATATATCTTATATCTTAACGACATACTTCCGATCCATAGAGATCGTCTTATTATATTTTTCCTTACAATTCAACATTTTGGTGATTAAGATTTTTTACTATACCTAAAATAAGTTTTTTAATTACAATTCAACATTCCTTACTATACCTTACCACCAAAATGTTGAATTGTAATAATAACACTCTTTTAGGTATAGTAAGGAATCTTTACAAAAGAATTCAACATTCTTTGATTTTTTCACAAAAATTAGTACCCTTTCGTAACCAAAATTTCGAGATAAATTTTTGAAACTTAACTTTAACAAAAAAGATAGTTTTGAAACTTAAAACAGCTTATGGTATTTTGGAAACAAACCCAATAATTTAGGAAACTTTCATAATATGAAACTTTACAATTAAATGTTGACCCAAAACAAAATGACTCGTCAAAGATACTATATTACCCCTATAGATATTATTATTTTTTAACTCCATGCGTTTAGAGTTTTCGTCAAACGAATCTAATTTCATTAAGAAATGTTTGTGGCTTATAGTAAGAAATCGGTATGAAAATTGTATTACGTGGCGAATAAGATTACAAGGAGGGAAATTAGTTGCAGAAGGGGCAAAAGCGTAAAATTACATAGAAACCAGAAAGGTCACACACACCCAAGTTTATAGAGAGCAAACGAACGAATTCTCGGGAGGAGACCAACCCATGTGTACACGCTACTTCTCTCAACAATAACAAATCACACGCACCATTAATACTTCCTCGACAACGGAACGTGAACGCCTTTTTTTCACTTTCAAATTCATCGATCGGTATGGGTATTGAGAAGAGGAAGAAGATGGTGTGGTTTTGGCCGGAGAAGCACGAGGGTGGAGTGATTAAGGAGGCGGAGGATGTGGCGGCGGAACATATATCGAGAGAAGGTACAATGAGTCATTACAGTTTTAGCAAAGGTCTTCTTCCGCCGCTTGGAGTCGGAGCCACCGCTCGCTCTAGCCGTCACATTAAGCTCCGCTGCTTCATCGTCTCTCCTTTCGATCCTCGCTACAGGTACGATGATTTTTCCGTTAACTGATTCTCTGTTTTGGTTCCTCTGTGTAAATTGAGATTTTCTGATTCATAAATCGTTGATGCATGTCGTGTGGAACTGATTTCGCTTCTCTTCTTCTGAGATTTCTCGAGAGATTTATCATTGAAGTTAATAGTGATATCAATTCTCTCCAAATCTGTGAAACTGTTCCGATATTTCCATGAATGTAAACTGGTCGATGTAATGCCTGTGTGGAAGAGACACTAATTCTGTGATCTCTTAGTTTAGCTATTCAATTGAACCGTGTAGGTTTCCTTATGCATTAAACTTTAGTGTAAATTCTGCAAAGAGCTTTTGTGTTCTTTCTCTCTTTCTCCTCATACATCAGTTACATTATCACTAAGTCCATCAGTTACATTGTATGTAATTCTGTCTATGATAGTATCACTGATGATGAGTTGCATTATGTTGATTTTTTTTTCAGAGCTTGGGATTGGTTTCTAGTGATTTTGGTGCTATACACAGCGTGGGCATCTCCTTTTGAGTTCGGGTTCCTACAAACACCAAGAGCACCTCTCAGTATTCTTGATAACGTGGTGAATGGATTTTTCGCTGTCGACATTGTTCTGACATTCTTTGTTGCCTTCTTGGACAAGGCAACTTATCTCCTAGTCGATGATCCCAAGAGAATAGCTTGGAGATATACTTCGACTTGGCTGATTTTTGATGTGGTATCTACAGTTCCTTATGAACTTTTTGGCAGCTTATTGCATAACACTATTCAAGGATATGGAATTTTCAGTATGTTGCGTTTATGGCGTCTGCACAGGGTCAGTAAATGTTTTGCCAGGTGAGATTTGAATGTGTATCATTACCCATTATTATATATGTGTACAAATTTCTGGAATGCGGTTACTTGAAAACCTCTGTATTTCTTAGTTTCCCTGTGTTGAAATTTTCAGATTGGAGAAAGATCGAAAATACAACTACTTCTGGATTCGATGCACGAAGCTTCTCCTCGTTAGTAACTATCTGTACACGATCTTACATTAAGCAATTATATTTTTTAGTTGTCATTTTAAGACATTGATGGTCGCTTTGTAGGTTTCTCTCTTTGTGGTTCATTGTGGCGCCTGCTTCTGCTATTCTATTGCTGCACATTATCCAGACCCTTCAATGACATTTATGGCACTTGCGGAGGCAAACTGGAAACAGAAATCTTTGCTTATCCGGTATGTTACAGCAATGTATTGGTCCATAACAACCTTCTCCACAACGGGTTATGGTGATATACATGGTAATAATGCAGAAGAGAGGGCCTTCATTCTCTTCTACATGATCTTTAATCTTGGATTGCTAGCTTATATAATTGGTAACATGACAAACTTGGTGGTTCACGTGACCAGTCGCACCAGAAACTTTGTAAGTTCTGATCATTGTTTGATTAATTTACTAACTTTTCGTTTCATATGACAATTTAGACACATTATCTAAGAACAGGCGATATGTTCAATGCGTTTTGGTTATTAGCTAACTATTGTTTTGTTTTGATTCATAAAGTTCATTTTCGTTATTTCAGAGAGATACCATTCAAGCTGCCTCAGCGTTTGCTCAGAGGAACAATCTTCCACTGGGCTTGCAAGAACAGATGGTAGCTCATTTGTCTTTGAGGTACAGAACCGATTCAGAAGGCCTGCAGCAGCAAGAAATTATTGATTCCCTCCCCAAGGCTATTCGTTCCAGCATATCGCATTATCTGTTCTACGAAGTTGTTGACAAAACCTACTTATTCCATGGAATATCCAATGATCTTCTTTTCCAGTTGGTAAATGTTTCTCATTCACTCTTGTCTACCTTCTTTTGATGGAAACACACAGTTAACCTTCTGATATCATGTAGGTCTCTGAGATGAAGGCAGAGTATTTTCCTCCTAAAGAAGATGTGATTTTGCGGAATGAAGCACCGTCAGACTTTTACATAATGGTCACAGGAGCTGTTGTAAGTTGCTTTGGTTACATCAGCTAAACAATTCTATTTCTCCTAGTTCTTTTTTCAAATTAGTTGACATTTCTACTATATGACAGGACATCATTGCGCGTGTGAATGGAGTGGATCAGGTAAAATCCGCATTTTTATTTCTCTTTTGTGACGGTTTTTAAGTTGTGAGTTGTGTATTCTTTGCAGGTAGTTGGTGAAGCACAGACCGGCCATGTTTTTGGTGAAGTTGGGGTTCTATGTTACAGGCCACAGTTGTTCACAGTTCGAACCAAACGATTGAGTCAATTGCTTCGTCTGAACCGTACAGCATTCTTAAATCTTGTTCAGGCAAACGTTGGTGATGGGGCAATAATCATGAATAATCTTCTTCAGGTTAGTCCGAAGCTATTTCCGTATAAATCCATAGTGACTACAACATTTTAGCTGGTTTGACTATTTTTTCTCATCTGGGATATGTTTTGGTCTAATGCAGCATCTGAAAGACTCAACAGATCCAGTGATGAAAGGCATTTTGGCTGAGACAGAACTCATGTTGGCTCAGGGGAAAATGGATTTACCTCTCAGCTTATGTTTTGCAGCAGCCAGAGGAGACGATTTACTGCTGCATCAGTTGCTGAAACGAGGCTCAAACCCTAACGAAACCGATAAGAACGGTCGAACCGCGTTGGTAAGCCCCGAAATCCCCTGTACAAACCAACTATCGCATCATTTTTCACTCCAAGAAAAATATCAAAATCCTCACTCTGTTTGTATTTTTTTCTGTGTATGTTATCTCAGCATATAGCAGCATCAAAAGGAAGCCAATATTGTGTTGTATTACTTCTCGAGCATGGAGCAGATCCTAACATTAGAGGTAAAATATAACAAAGGTTTTATGAGTCCATTTCGCTTTTATAATCTGGTGATCGTCTAGTTATATAACTGCTTAACTAATTTTGCAGATTCAGAAGGTAGTGTACCATTATGGGAAGCAATCATTGGGAGACATGAAGAAAATGCTAAACTCTTATCAGAAAATGGCGCAACGCTAAGCTTCGACACAGTAGGCTATTTCTCGTGCTTAGCCGTTGGACAAAACAACTTAAATGCGCTCAAAGACATTGTAAAATACGGAGGAGATATCTCACTCTCAGATGTCAACGGAACCACAGCTCTGCACAGAGCAGTCTCAGAAGGAAACTTGGAGATTGTACAATTCTTGTTAGAGAAAGGAGCTGATATGGACAAGCCAGATGTTTATGGTTGGACGGCTCGTGCTCTTGCTGAGCATCAAGGACATGAGGATATCAAGGCTTTGTTTTATAATCAGAGACCAGTGGAGAGGAAAACGATACTTGTTTCTGGCACACCAGAGATTAAACCATTGATGAAACATTCCAGTGAGCCTGTAATGACTCACCATCATTCAAGGGAAGCAATGCCGCCTCTGGCCAGAGCCGTTTCTCAGAGACGGAAGCTCAGTAATTTCAAGAACTCGCTGTTTGGTATCATGTCAGCTGCTAAAACTGGTAAAACGCCTCTTGCTCTCTCCATCCTTGACTTAGGTTGCGATTCTTTCAGCCTTTTTTTCATCCATATGGTTAAAGTAATGAATTCATGTTTTTCAAATGATTCAGGTGATGAAGGAGGAGCATCTACCAGGACTGGAATAAGTGAAGGAGTTGGTGGGGTTTATCCGGCGAGAGTGACAATCAGTGGTGAGGCTTCCTCCTCCGGTAAAGTAGTAAAGTTACCGGATTCTCTTGAAGAATTAATTGAAATTGGTGAGAAGAAGCTGGGATTCGTAGCCACAAAGATTCTGAGCAGAGAAGGAGCTGAAATCGACGACATCAGGATTATAAGAGATGGCGATTTTCTCCTTCTTCTTAAGGTTTCTTGATGACTTCGCAAATTCAATATGTAAGAGGATTTAATATGTTGTAGTCATTACAATAGACGGTATATCCCTGTCAACAGTTTTTGTGAGAGGAAGATCATAAAAATGCAATTCACTTACTTGCAGAAGAAGTTAGTCTGTTACGTGACCTATAATTATTAACATCTAACATAAACGTGCAAACCAAAAATAAGACAAGGATAAGTACTTCTCAATCAGTGACTCGATATGGCAGTGAAATTTAAAGTATCCTTATCGCACTAGAGTTTCAATCATCCTGCTTTTTTTTCTAAGAAACAAAAAGAAGTAACAAAAAGCTTCCTCTTTTAGCCCTAAAGGCAGAAATGAGAGAATTGTCTAGTGATCTATTTACTTCTTTTCTTGTTGTTCTTGTTGTTATGTAGTAGAAAAAGGTAGAGAGCAAACAAATTCATCAAAATATAACAAAAAGTGAGGAATCCAAAAAAATGTTTCATAGAAGAAACAATCAGCAAATTTGTATCCTCTGTTCCCCCATCCTTTCTCTGCTTACTTCTTCTTCTTACTCTTCTGTTTCTTTGAAGCAAAGATGTTCACAAGATTTGTTTTTTTTTTCCTTTTCAAATAAGACTTAGGAGTGTCCACTGTTTTCCGGATATACCTGAGAATAAAGTAAAATATGTAAAAAGGTGCGAATCAAATAAGATTGATTTCAAGAATGGTTATATATTTTTACCATCTGGGATCTGTCTTCTTTGACACTTAAGGTTCTATGCTTGAGTTCACCTCTGCTTGTAGTAATCTCATCCAGAATCTCTGCATCATAAAACTCGTCTTCACTGTTCTCAACAACACTCAGTGGAATATTATGCGCCTCTCTTAATTCCCCATTGAAGCCGAAGCTGGAGTTTCGTTGTGGTGCACCAACCATCTCTTCATACTCTGAAGAATCTAAAACTTGGAGATGAGATGGATCAAAAAGTCTCTGGAGGATGTATTGTCGTAACGCAATGAGGATGAAGAATGGCAAAGGGAACAATATTCCTCCTACAGGTATCCATGTCACTCCATAGCATATCAGAAAATATAGAAGCTGGAAGAGTGTGAACATAACAATCGACTTGTATGGTACTATCTCCACAAATGATGCATGTAAACCTTCAAGAACCCTGTTCACACACACAAAACAAAGCAAAACATATCAGAAAGTTTATAAACATGTTAAAAGAGGTTGGGATGTATAAGAAGAGAGTTTCAGTACTTGAATCGACGTCCAGGAGTGATGAATAGTAACTGAAGTCTTTCCCAGAATTGATTCCCAGGGAGACTATCAACAGCCATGTAAGTGAAGTAACCCCATAGAACTGAAGTTGGTATCATTCTGAGAACTGGTACCGCTAGTATCAACAATCCAACAAGGACTGATTGCAATAGATTGCTCACTCTCTGCTCGTTAACTCTAACCGGCAAATGGTCTTCGATATGTACCTCTGGATCAAACTTCTTCCCCTTTGTTTCTCCACCTCCATCGTCTGCTTTCATCACTGCTTCTTTCAAGTTTTCTAACTCTTTCACCACTGAAGTAGCCTGAAAAGTTTCAGTATGATAAGATTGATGAGAAATTAACTTCTTGGTAACTAAAAAGAAAGAGAGGGAGTGAATTTATGAGACAGATATGGTTAGATGCCTTAGGGGATGTTTCCATTTCTATAAACACATCTTGCATCCTCCCATAGATCTCTGAGTTACTTGCTTTTTCCCTCATGCATTCTTTTGCTTTCTGGACCATTTTCTTTCTCATTTGCTGCAATTGATACAAAAAACGTTTCAGATTTCAAACAATGTAAAAACTAAGGGAAAAATTATTCGATTTTCTCTAACCTGCTTCTTAAGAACTGCAAGACTCTTTGTGTGCATAGGGGATTGTGGAATGACCCCATTCGAAGGAGGAAGTCCAAGTAGGCCACAGATTAGTGTCTACAACCATTTAGAAATGAATTAGTATTTGATTCATACAAATGCAGCAGCTAAAGAATACAGAAGTCGCAAGCCATCATCATAACCATACCATGATTCCTAAAATAAAGATATCATAGTGATAAGCCGTCGGATTTTTGAGATTGAACTCCTTTTGCTGAGCCATTTGTGCAGATACACAGTGATCAAAGAAGTATAGGCCAGCGATCATGATTGCTGGTATAAATGCAGCAAGGATGTAAAGAGGCGGGACCTTCGCCATATCCTGCAAATTTAGTCCAAAAGCAATGATTGGAGTTTCTCTGTTGTAAAGTGTCACAATCACAAATCATAAGGTAGGTAATAGTAATAGTACCTTGACGACTGTCCAGTGATACAAGGACTCGGATGCCCAAGGAAGTGGCAATTCCAGCCTCCTTGGAACTCCTTCAGGAAGGTTTCTAGGGACTGTGTATGAAAATGCGCTCCACAACACAAGCATGAGGAGAGTTCCATAATCCCCGATAAAACCTCGCATCCACCCTGCAAAAGTGAAGATAGTTAGTATTGTTCAATGAACTTTTCAAGTTTTTATCTAAAAAGCCAAGGCAAATTTTTCACGTACTAAAGCCATATTTCCATGATCTTGCCCTCCTGCTTTTCAGAGCAGTGTAAAGAAGACCGAATGAGAAAATGACTGCAAGCAGACCATTGGTATACCGCCACTGGAACTGATACACTTCCAAACTTGGATCGTCAGATTTTGGGACAAGAAACTCGCCGATAAGTCCCTGCATAAGGAAAACACAAACCTTTTAAGTTTTAAAATGTTTGAAAGACTTTTGTGTGACTATAACCATGTAAATACCCATCACCACCTTAACAGCCTCTTGGATGAAAAGAACAGTTATGAGCATTCCAAAGAGCTCTCCTGCAATTCTTGTAAACCTAGAAATGATGTTGCATGCGTTTAACATAGCAAGAAGCATAAGCAAAACTGCTGTCCAGACACAGACCCTGTTAAACAAAAAAGAGAAAAACAAAGAGTTTCAATGTAAGTGAAAGAGGAATCCGCAAAAACAACAGAAAGGAAAATGAGAAGTTTACATACCATCCAGCCCAAGCTAGGTAGAGTTTCTGACCCAATTCAGGCCTGGATTTGCTGAAGCTGTGAAGATAAGTATACATAATGATAGTGGGTTCTGCAACACCAACTATCAAGAGAGGTTGTCCACCAAAAACTGAATGAATAATTCCACAAAGAGCTGTGGAAGCTAATGATTCCGCTATGCCAAGACTTCGATCTAAAGCAAGAGTTTGATTAAAAAAAAAAAAAACAATCAGACAAGCTCTCTGGAAGCAACTAATATAAGATATTGAGATATACTATCTGTCACCTGTCTCTCTGCTTAACTGCTCGCCGAATGCAATGACAGGTAGTGCAGAGGCAATGAAAATATAGAGAGTTGGAGCCAGTATCCTGAAATCCATTGTTCAATGATAAGTTTGCAAAAAAATTCTGAAAGAAGTTAACGAAAAAAGCATGAACAAAGTATAATACCTAACACCAGAATTGAAGGCAGCAAGCCAGTCTTGTTTGTAACACTTTCTTCTTCCATTGAAATCGTTAATAATCCCACCAAATGGGAATTTAACTCCCTCCATAGCAATACCAATGAAGGCCTCCTGTGTGTGGATCCATGCAATGAAATTAACAACAGAGATGATTATAATGGAAAGGTAGAAGAATCAAAGCCTAAAAACACTTGAGTTTCCATATTAATGTTGTTTAACTATACAAATCGATCAAACAAAGGAGAAAATCCGAAATGAAATCAATGACGTACGTACAGACAGAGACACAGAGGTGCATGCGTAAACCAAAGTCTCAAGGAAGAAAGTAAGATCGCACGCACCTGGAGGAGAAGAAGAAAGCGATGGCCGCCGCCGTAATAGAAAAATCGACCAACGTGAGAGATCCGATTTCCGGTGAGATATATAATCCGGTGGGGAGCGAGGGAGAAGAAACGAAACAAAAAAAAAAAGCAGATAAAATCTGTTATCGTTGAATTTGGGATCTCTCTCTTTCTTTTGTTTTAGTTTTAGAAAGAAAGAGAGAGAGAGAGAGAGTCTATCCCTGAGAGGAGGCAGAGATGAATATTTGGAGAAGGCAACAAAAAAAACGCATGAAAGAGAAAGATTGGGTGAGATATATTCGCCACATCCCGCGAAATATTTGCTCTCTTCGCTAAAAACAATTTTTCAAATTATTATTATTTTTTTCTTTCACAACAACTGATTATACTAAATATTGATTGAGATTTGGGAACATAGACGAATCATTGTTCCACAAATAAATTTATTTTTGAAAATAATTTCTCTCGATTCAACTGTAACTTTAAACTTGGGACACAAGCAAGTAAAAACCCTAAAAGACAGATGAAAAAGGTGAATAATTAAGGTACAACAAGAGCATATCTGTGTGTGTTTATAGCTTAAACGCCAGGAATGGGAAAACGAGATGTGAAGGTTTCCACTCTCTCCTTTAGACTCTTCACTCTCTCTTTCAATGGAAACTCAGGAGATGTCACGAACTTGTTGAAATCTTGAAGCTTTGAACCCGGCGCGGCTTTCTTGGCTTCCATTGTTATCTCCACACCTTCCTTGATGAAGTCAGCCACTACTACAAAGTCTTTCTCTGACAGTCCTCTTGTCGTCATCGCGGGGGATCCTATCCTTATTCCCCCTGGTACCAACGCACTTTTGTCCCCTGTTTCACCATTTCACATACACAACAACACTGTCTCAATTTCACTACTCTAGGGGAATCAAACATATAAATATAGCAATTGATGATTTTGCTATAACAACAATTAAGCATTTCTTTAACAGTTGTGTTCTACAAGTTCTACTTATCGACTTCATTTCTGTTTTGTAAAAGAGTAAGAGGGCTTCTCTCAGAATTGACTTTTCAAATGGGAAGAAGAAGACCGAGAGTAGGAGGACGAACTCACCAGGGACAGAGTTCTTGTTGAGAGTAATAGATGCCATGTCTAAGATTTTCTCAACCCGCGCACCATCCATACCCTAACCACAACAAAAATGTTAGACTGACACCGCATTATCATAAGTGATTTTCTGGTTTAAGAAAAAAGTTGATTTATTCAAGCCATTAATACAGTTTGTAAACTTACCATGGGTCTAAGATCGACGAGAACCAAGTGGTTATCGCTGCCACCAGAAACTAGCTTAAACCCGAGTTCAACCAATCGGTTAGCTAGAGCTCTACAGTTAGACACAACCTAAACAAGCAGCAAAAGATTCTTGTTAGAAGCAAAATTTACAAACTTTATCCGGTGCAGAAGAACTTAATGATCAAGTAAAAGGGTGGGTACTCTTTTCTGGTACGCCTTGAATTCCGGTGATTGTGCGTGTTTCAAGCAGACTGCTAATCCTCCAATTGTGTGGTTATGAGGGCCACCCTTCAAATATACAATTCAGACAACTTTTAATCACGTTGGGAGAAGAATTATCTAAGAGAGCTAAAAATAATGGTGAATATCTCAACCTGCAAACCAGGGAAGACAGCATTGTTCACGGCAGATTCAAGATCAACCCCATTAATTGGATCCTTCCTGAAGAAGATCATGCCACCTCTCGGACCTCTCAAAGACTAGTAAGGTAAAAGTGTGTTACTAACAGATAATCTGGAAACGCTTTTTGTCTAAATACAAATGGAAATCATGTTTCATATTTCGGAACATACATACCTTGTGAGTTGTTGTTGTAACAATATCACAATACTCAAAAGGGTCAGCTACCACAGAAGCAGCCACAAGCCCACTGATATGAGCCATATCCATCATCAGAAAAGCACCAACTGAGTCTGCGATCTTCAGAAATTCATACAAATTGTGAGGAAAATGAAATAACAGATTTATATTTGAAAGCCAAAAGTAGACAGAAACATGAAAGGTGTTTTCAAGGATCAGGTTGTGTTTCTACCTTCCTCATGCGAGGATAGTCAAAATCTCGGCTGTATGCACTAGCTCCTGCGATAATAAGCTTTGGTCTGAAAAGTGTAGCAGTTTTCTCGAGCATATCGTAGTCAACAATGCCTGTTCAAATATTCAGACATCAGGAAATAGCCTCATACAAAAGTAGTTTCAGAGACCCTTCTCATAAGAAATGCATTACCTGTTGATTCATCAAGTCGATAAGGCATGGACTCAAAGTATATTGAAGTTCCAGATACACGCCTTTTAGCGGTCATGAACCCATGCGACAGATGACCACCGTGAGGTAAATCCAAACCCTAATCGTATAAAACAAGCCATTATATTCAATCTATATCAAGCACACAAGTAAAGCGGAGATGAAGAGTGCAAAAGTTCTTTACCATGATCCGATCATGAGGGCTAAGTATCGCAGTGTAGACAGCAAAGTTTGCAGGTGAACCAGATAACGGCTGAACATTAACCCCCCATTTCGTAGAATCTAAGCGGAAGGCTGCCAAAGCCCGGTTCTGGCAAAGCGTCTCCAACTGATCAATGTACTCATTGCCACCATAATATCTGTGAGACATGGACAACAGAAATACTATGAAATCTAGCAGATGAGACAGAAGTGCACCACAAAAACTAATCTTACATACTTCATTACCTTTTACCAGGCAGTCCCTCAGAATACTTGTTGGTAAGGCATGAGCCAACCGCCTCCATAACTGCTCGAGACGTGAAATTCTCAGATGCAATAAGCTCCAAGCTCCTGAATTGTCTATCTTTCTCCTTTGTGATGATGGTTCGGACCTCTGGATCAACTTCACCAAGACCATAGTCCTCAAAAGGGATTTCTTTGCCTAGATATTCAGTCATCAAAAAGTAAAAAGAAATCAAAACCACGCATGAAACAAGTAAAAATATCTTTCACATCATCAACATAATCAAGGAAATGAAACTTAAACTATCTTACTGCTTATCTCGACATTAGGTAGCGAGACTGAAGATGCTCTCATTTCAGAGACCAGGTTTCTTTTCAGAAATGAAGAACGGAAAGGTTTTGAAATATTGAACTTCAACTGCTGAGAAAATTTGGTCACTGGAGGCATAATTGGGGGAAAGACAGATCCTTGAACCCGTCCAGGTTGCTGAAGAGAAGCCATCGAATTACCACCACAACAAGCTTGCATCTTTCTCTCTACTCCTAGACTCAAAAATTCCAAATGTCACATGAACGCAATAAACAGAGAGACCACTAATTTTACTCAGTAGATATCTGAACAAATATTCTCGTCTCAAATATATATATATATATATATATATATATATATATATATATATGTCAAAATTGTAAAAAAATCCTTGTTTTATCGCAAATTTTCCCAAAAGTGAACAACAAACGTGTTGAACTTTATCAGCTCATACCAACCAAACAATACATCAAATTACTAAATATAATAGATACAGCAGAGGGAATTCGCATTCAAAAACGGATTTTGAAAGGAAAATCTTTCGGAAACTAAAAACCCAGAAAGAGACAAGCGAGGAAACGAGAACAGAGTAACACTCACCGGAAAGGTAGAAAATTTGTGAGCTTTGGAGACGAGGTCGCTAAAAAGAAGGAAGACAGAGATTGAATGATACAGTGGAGGAGACGATGAAGTGACTATGTTTAGGGTTTTACGGGATATATCACAACAAAAAAAGCTCCGGGTTCCAGGAACGGGACAGCCACCTAAATATCACACGTGAAACGACGTCGTCTAGTGTGATGATTGGTTTAGGACAAAACGGTTCTGCTTGGTATGCAATTTGTATAGATCGAATTCTTTCATTGGTTTTGTTGGGTACAGCACTACACAGGGTGTGGCCAAAGAGGCAAGACCATTTGTATCAACAACATAATTGCTTGAGATAAATCATAACTTGAGAAAGAAAAAAAAAAGATAAAACATAACTACAGTATATAGAGGAAACAGACTTGATAAAATGACTAGTTCAGTTTTAACAAATCATATACAAACTCTTTGTCTTTGATTATAAGAGAATACAAACATGAAGATGTTCTCCAAAAGGACTTATTCAAAAGTTTTAAACAAATACAAAAAATTGGGGATCCAAAAGTGGTTCTCAGTTTTCACACAAGATTTTCGTCTAGACATTGGAACGATATAACAATGAAGATAATCAAGAAGCCATGTTTTTCCAGATTTGCAAGTAGACCACAACATATACAGACCGGATATATATATATCTATTTCGTTGGCCATGTCGCTTGTGCAGACATAATAATTCCCACAATAACTCCAAACAACCCGAGAGCACTCCCGAATATCTCGATCACAAGAATCTTTACAAAAAGTGTGGAGTTCTGAGCATCGGACAATGCACAACTGCTTCCAATGATTCCTACACATAACCTGCAAGAGAAATGTGGACCTCGGTTGCATATCTGACAATGGAATCCAAAAACCAAAACTGTAAGGAAGGAGAAAAGGGTAGATACAGACCCGCATACAAGGTTGGCGAATCCAACTATAATTCCAGATGCAAAGATTGCATATCCAGCTCTAAGAGACTCAGCATCATACATCTTTGAAGATGGGACACTCTCCAACTTTGTTTGCAGTATGATTGCAACAATAACTCCATATATAGCAACAGCTTCGCAAAAGATGACACTGGGACAGTTTAAAAGAACAAGAAATGCTTCGTCATTGTATACTTTTTGCATCTAATCTTGAGCCTAAAGCTCTGTTAAGTGTTAACAAAGTAGAAAATGTAGAATGCAAACACAACTGTTTCCTACTTAAGCATTCCTAAGTACTAGTGCCTTTACAGCCAAATGCTCTACTCAATATGGTTAAGAAATGGTGTGTGGTAATGACACTGTTGACACTGATGTTGCAGAGCATCTAACTCCAAGCCTGTAGCTCTGTAACAACAAATCAAATTGCATACACAGCTACTCCCTGTTAAGCATTCCTTAAATCTACCCCGTAGACCCATGGGATATAATAGCAATGACTGTGTTGAGTGTTTACTTAAGTGACTCCGGCCCAAGAATGAAGGAGCGGAATAGGAAGGCACCACAAATAACGTAAACACAAACTTTAAATCTATATCCCCTAATTTAACATTTAGCTATCTCGATGGTAGATATATGTTTCTGCTGAAATACGTGGAAAGACAAAAGACACTTCATTATCATTACATCCAGTGCTTGAATCCGCAAAGCCAGAGCCTTCACGATCCAAAGTTACTAGCCCTACCAACCAGATGAGTCCTTGAGAATTCTAAATTTCTACCTCCTGAATCCCAGGTCAACAACTTGTATCATAATGTGACAATCTACTCTTGCAGAGATGTGGCATTGAAATATCCAAATGAATCAAGCTACTCAGCGATGAATTCTCATTGCTATTCAGAACAAGACATGGAATCTACACAGTTCCTTAAAGCCACTAATTGATCAACCAAAGGAACAAAACTAGAATTAAAAAAGCTTGAAACTTTTAACGAACCTGATGAGATTCTTCGAAGTAATACGAGGAGCTTCTATAGCCGCACCGATCAAACTACTTCCCGTAATGTAAATTCCCCTGAATAAGACAAACCAAAAAAAGATGATGAAAAAGGTCAATGCTTTAATCTGCGGGGACGAAGAAGAATAAGATTCGATTTACCAGGCGGCACCGAGGACTGAGACACCGATCGAGATGGCGATTCCGATTGCGGAGAAAGTATACGGCGAGATCCTTACCAGCGCTGCGCCCCACGAGCTCGCATGACCAAGAGCAACCACACCAGACATCCTCTCTCTCTCTCTCTCTCTCTCTCTCTCTCTCTTTTTCTCTCTTTCTCTGTTATTCCGATGGTCGTCTCGTGATGATACGATCTGCTTCTCTCTCTCTCTGTCGGAGAAGAGAAATTATCAGGGCCTGTGATCTGAAGATATTCAGGAATTGCCAATCACGCGCTGCTGAATGCGCGTGAGTACTTTGTGGAAACCAAAACGACAACGTATCTTCGTTAGTTTTGGTCTCGTGACTCGTGCGATCTAAACCAACCACATTCGTCAAAAAAAAAAACTGAAATTTTAGGGCTTGGTGAATTTTTCTTTAATTTGAAGGTTTACGAACGTATGCTAATGATTTGATCAGTGAAAAAGATTTATCGTCTAATTCTAGCTCTTTGATTATTCCGCTTATTTTGCCGACAGATGATAAATAACAATTACAAAGGCCAAAGCATATATATTTGCATGACTGATTTCGTTTCATTTATAAAATTTAAGACGGAAATTAGCCTATTATTATAATTTATTTTTTGAATTTTGGTCCATAAATATTAAGTTTGATTACCTTCAAAAATTTTCTACTCTATAATCAAATACTAATGTAAATCTTAAATTTTGAAAAACACGTGACTTAAATTACACAATATTTCGAGATCATAAAGCCCAAATGATGCATGCTACTGATAAAGATTTTATTAGTCAAAAACATAACATTTCGTCTTGATGTGAAAATCAATTAACCAACGTCAAAGATACATAACAGAATGGATAAGTTTTCTATTACAACATTGTAGTGTATTTTTGGTTATATATATACAAGAAAGTCGTATCTCGGTATGCTATAGTAAATATCAGTGTATTTTCTATTACAACATTCTAGTTAACTCCTTTTCTTTCATTAACCTTTCCCCACTTCTCCCGTCAGTTGCCCCGACCCTGTCGGCAGAAGTTCACGATTGGGCGACACACCTTCAATTAGAAGAACCTTGTAACATGTTATAATTATGGCACCTAGTATTAGAGGCGCCAGCAGCCAATTTGAAGGGGTTATTTCATAGAGTAAAACAAATGACGCCTGAGTAAACCCACCTGCTATATCATATTCTTCCGTGATGCGAAACACGACGATGAAATGTATAAGATATAGGACAAACAAAACGCCATGTAGGAATGTCCTATATATAAATAAAATATTTATGCATTCTATTTTTTTTGCATAATCACAAATAATAATAGTATATAAAAATTATATTAAAACTTTATAGAATATTTTTAATTTTATAAGCATTTTGTAAGCAAAAAAAAAAGAAAAAATAAAAAAATTATATTTTTAATTATAGCTCTAATTAGATTTTTGCCTGCAAAACCATTCATTAAATTCACGTAATCGAGTTTTTCAAACATAGTTGTTTTAATGGATAGCAAAGCCAACTCATTTATTTGATTAATCAAAACAAAGTTTTTTATTTTGTAATCAAAGTTCAAGCACCTTACATTAGAAAGTTTTTAATTTTTAATTTTTCTTTAATTGTTTATTTTGTAATCAAAGTTTTAGAGTTTAAGTATTTTCCAAAAGCTTAACAAACTGCAAGGAAGTGTTACCGCCCCAATAGTTAAGAGAAACACATTGCTCTCGCAGACCGAAGTCCTGATATCTCCAAGTCTTCTTTCGAGATCATCCATTGTTGTTCTACATTTACAAATGAAGCCTTAATTAAAAACCTTAAACAACAAAATTAACCGAATTTCGATAGTATGAAAACTCTAGTTACGAAATAATAACTAGAAACTCAGCATAAAATTAGGGAAAATTAGCTAGCACACAGACCTGAAAGGCCAAGTTTCATTCTTTTTCTTTTTTGTATAAATGAAAACACTTCACGTTGTATAAATGAAAACGGTGGGGAATTTATACTAACAGCTCTGTATACAAGTTATGATGCACCTAGCATAAAACTAAACAAATATACATACATTATAACTTGTACATTGTTAGTACATACATAAAAGCTTTTTACCTTTTTCGTATCTCGTTTTTTCTTTCCTTTCCTAATTATTCTTTCATCTTTCTGGTTATCCTTTTAAGTTGATTTTCCATTTCAATATTCTCATTTTTTACATTAAATAATTTGGTCAAATAAAAATTACAATATGCGCATGCATACGAGGTTGTATGGTAAATTTTTTATTTTATTTTTATAAACCAATTTTTAAAAGATAACTCAAGCACTTTTGTATTACGACATTGTATGGTACTATCACACATATAAACAAGCACATCAAGTGTTCATATAAGCAACCACCTGACTAACTGTTTAAGGATAAATTATCATATTTTCATTTAATTTAAAATGCTATCCTGATCCCCCGCTGAATTAAGAAACTAGAATATACCTTAATCACGTTTTTGGGTGGACCACAAGAAAATAACAAAAGCAAGTTTCTAATTTTCAATTTTGATCTTGATCCTTTACTCTCTGTTTCTCTTCTCTTTTCCTTTCGTTCATTTCTTTTTTTGGTTTGTCAAAGTTTAGTTTTTCTTCTTCTTTTCTTTTTCAACGGCAAAAATTTTCTTCTTCTTTTGTCTTTTAGTTAATTATTTTGATGGTAACTTCTTTTTTTATCTATAGTTAAATTATTGTTATTGGTGATTAAGAATGATTCTTACTTAAAAAATATACGCAATGCCTTGTTTCCAACTTTACATTGCATCATCATGCATAGAGACAAATACTAAAATAGTCTTACTTATTTTTGGTCCCCAATATCAAAATTTGTGCTGCATAGCCTGCATGGGAAGAATTATTGGCATATGAAAATATTGTTGAATCAATGTAACGATAAATAGGATAAACCAAAATATATATATAGTTTTTTTAAATGGATATGAAGGTACGATTCAACGTGAGTGAGAACTGAGAAGAAAAAATAACAAGGATTCGAAATATAAAAGATAACGTTTTTATTGTCAGTCATTCGAAATATAAATTAGAAAACAAAACAGTTATTGGGCCTAAAAAACAAAATAGAAAACAAAACAGTTATTGGGCCCTAAAGGCCTTTTCTTATTCCTTCGTCCCACTTGCTGATGCATCAAATCAATTTTAAGAAAAGAAACAAAAAATGAATACCCATCAAATTTTCTTAATTTTTATTTCATTTACGGGTCTAAATGGTGCACTTGACTTGAAAATGGTTGAGAAAAAGTAACGGAATATTTTTTTTGACAGATCATTTACTAAATTATTCATATCATTTAGTTACAAATATTTTAAAAGTTTCTCAATGTTGTTAATATTATTTTGTTTTTAGTAAATTATGAATACTTTAATATTGTAAATCAAAATTTTCATTAGTTTGCGTGATAATTATATAAAAAATATATTAGTTAACTCTTATTTAAAAATCACCAATTATATAATACATTTGTTTGATAAAACTTTAAACCATATTAACTTGAATTTATATCAAAACCACATTATTTTTTCATGAGAGTTACTGCTAAGATTTTGGATAATTATAAATTTAAGTTTTTAAAAGTAATTGATTAATTTAAGAATATATGTCAACCATATTTTTAGTTACCATTTAGATCCATAAATTTTCAGAATCGAAAGTATTTTGAACATGATGATTGTCAAAGAAAAAAAAAAAAGAGTACAGTATTTTGAACATTAATAATGATTAATACACCTCAATTAGCTTTGTTTTTTGTTTTTTTTTTGTCAAACAAGATTTGTATTCATTCCATCAGATCCCATAAGGGCAAGTTTACAAAGTTCTCAAAGATGAAACAGGTTACAAAGATCTTAAAAAAACATAAGTTAGCAACAAAGAGAGATAACTTGAGAAGATAGACCAATGAGAGTCGGAGACAGAGGCAAACAAGCCACATACCACACACGACTTCAAAGTGTGTCAAAGACACTTCCACGAACACTTCGGGGAAATATGAAATAGTCACTATCAAACCAAGATAAAGTGACGTTGAGAAGAAGTCCTTTGCCTCATGGTTCGGCGACGCGAAACGCATAGAAGTTCCGATGAACGCGAAATATACAATAATGTTCTCTAATTTTTATAATGCCATATTAGATGATCATATTAACTTCCGATTTAATTTCGTAATATTTAGATAAATAGATATTATTATTTTTAAAGTATATTAAGAAGTTAAAATTATCTTTATACAATATTTCTTAAAGAATGTAAAATTTCTAAAAAATTTATCTTAGTGGGACGGAGGGAATATATTGTATGGATATCAAACTGCCATATCACTTTCTAATAACAATGTGAATCACAGAGGTGAAGCGCCATATTACACATTATGTAAGATTATTATCAGTTTACTATGGGCTCATAAAATCATCATCTAAAAAAAAACACTAGATATCTATATATTTTGAATTAAAATAACACAAAGAATGTATGAGGATATATAACGCAATTCATTTAGTAAAAAATATGTTTGAGTTGGAAACGTCTGAAATTTGTTATGAAGTGAATATTTGAGTAACTTTACCACTAATCTACTTTTGTTTATAATCACCTTCGGCTATTTTTTTTTCTTTTCTTTTGTTGTAAAAGAAAATTTTGACAATTAAAATTAAATGAATGTTGGCTCACACAATGCACAATGATATCAAACTCAAAAGTCAAAACACTAAATAGTTTTCAAAATATCCAGGCAATTAATCGGTTGATTCTCTTGTTTCCTTTTTTATGTTTCGACGATTCGTTCCCCAAAATCAAATGGGAAGAAGAGCGAATAATTTACTTAACCTTCACGTTTTCCATTTATTACACTGTCTTTTTGGACTGCCATTTTACTATTCCAATGCCTCTTTCACCACTCTTTCTCTTATCCATTCAATCTATTGATTTTTTTTTTACATTTTCCAAGTTTTACTCTTTTACATAATAGTATAATACTATTTTAAAAAAATACTCAGGCTTATTAGATCAATCATACGAACTTGAGATAACTAAACTAATATTTAGGATTTTAACTTGATGAACTCTCATAAATTCATAATCGTATTAAGAAATTATGTTGTAGGTTTTTTTACACAAATATAGAAAAAGTAACTTTTAAATATTTTAATTATTATTTTGTTTATTTAATAATACTAATTCTCTTTCTCTCCTTATTCTATAGGTTAAACATGAATGTCTCAGATATTATAAAATTTTGATACTTCTAATAGTTTTAAGAGATATTAGGACACGAATGTTTATTGAATTATACCATATTGTAGATTCTTTATTAAAAAGATTAATTCTAATTGATATGAGTGACAACATTTTGGTAGCTAGCTCAGTGGTTCATTAGTTACATGTACAGTTTTTGTTTTGTTTAAATCACCGTGTGATGTACGATTATGACATGGTAAACCATTATGAAGGTTATCATCAATATAGCTCTCTTTGAGTATTCCGCTAATCTTTTACAGAATGTCTAAACTCTAAAGGCATCTCCAACCTATTTTTTTATTTAAAAATAAAATAACTAACTCTATTTTAGAGTTAAGTTTTATTCCAATCCTATTCAATTTCCAATTTCTAAAATAGAGATCTAATGTAAATTAAAAATAAGGATCTCTTAAAAGATAAAAAAAAAATCTTTATTTTTGAAGTTAAAAATATAGTAGAATTAAGAGGTTTTTTTGCTTTCTAAAGTAGCCTTAAAGAATATAGAACAGAATTGGAGTCGGTCTAAAAAACAGAATATAATTTTAGTATCTAAATATAACAATAAAAAACAAATGTACTATGTTTGTAAATAAAACGTCATAGAGAATCTTAGAAGGTCCCACAAACCCAAATCACAAATGAAAACCCCTTCTATAAATTCCAATTCTTTCTCACACCCAAAAGAACATTTTTCTCCAAAAGTTAAACATACCTCACTCTTTAGTCTCTCCACTCTTTAAAACATTTTCCATCATCCATCAAGAATGGAGTCTCATCCTCACAACAAAACTGACCAGACCCAGCATATCATCCTCGTACACGGTCCCATCATCATCGGAGCTGGCCCTTCTGGTCTTGCCACTTCAGCATGTCTCTCGAGCCGTGGAGTCCCTTCTTTGATCCTAGAACGGTCGGATTCAATAGCATCTCTATGGAAATCTAAAACCTACGACCGACTCAGACTCCATCTCCCAAAACACTTTTGCCGGTTACCCCTCCTGGACTTCCCTGAATATTACCCAAAATACCCTTCCAAAAACGAGTTCTTGGCCTACCTTGAGTCCTACGCTTCCCACTTCCGCATCGCTCCAAGGTTCAACAAGAACGTACAAAACGCAGCTTACGATTCTTCCTCCGGTTTCTGGAGAGTAAAGACTCATGATAACACAGAGTACCTCTCCAAATGGCTTATCGTAGCCACCGGTGAGAACGCAGATCCATACTTCCCCGAGATTCCAGGGAGAAAGAAGTTTTCCGGCGGAAAAATCGTTCACGCGAGTGAGTACAAAAGCGGCGAAGAGTTCCGGCGGCAGAAAGTTTTGGTTGTCGGATGTGGAAATTCCGGCATGGAAATTAGCTTAGACCTCGTCCGACATAACGCATCTCCTCATCTTGTTGTCCGGAACACCGTAAGTATAAACTCTTTTTTTTTTTTTAATTACATTTTTGAAATTTCCCTATCGTTTTGTTTCAATATAAACGAGATGTTACCACCATTTCTATTAGGTTCATGTGTTGCCAAGGGAGATACTTGGGGTATCAACATTTGGAGTTGGAATGACACTTCTCAAATGCTTACCCTTAAGGCTCGTTGACAAGTTCTTGTTATTGATGGCCAATCTTTCGTTTGGAAATACCGACCGGTTGGGCCTTCGCCGACCAAAAACGGGTCCGCTTGAGCTGAAAAATGTCACCGGCAAAAGTCCGGTTCTCGATGTCGGAGCTATGTCTCTCATCAGATCCGGCATGATTCAGGTGAGTGTAAGTCTTGAACTATATCTCTTTCTATTTATTTATTTTATTTTCTAATTTAGTGACAATTTTGCGTAGCCAAGAGCGGGCACCTTTTAGTAATTTATTTATAAATTATAAATCTGTATAGCATACGGAATCATATTGTATTACTATTAGCCAACTTTCTAAAAGAACCGGTTTATGTTGAAACTGGTAACTACAAAAGAACTTGTTTTTAAATGTTACTTTGATGATTTTTATTTCTCTTTCTTGCCAATGTTTTTCTAGTCTTAAAGAATGTTTTCTTGTTCATGGTGACAGAAAAAGTTAATTTTTGTTTGTAGCATTTTCTATTTATGCTTCCGTAAACCAATTTTCTTTTCGTCGTCGTCATGATTCCCATAACCCATGTTTCCGACTTACTCGTTTCTTACTTTCTTCCTTAACAAATACTCTATCTAAATACATGACTTGCCAAACACTTACACACATATAGTCATATACATACCTAATATTAGTGTGTTGTCTTTTCTTATTGTTAAAAAATGAAGATAATGGAAGGTGTAAAGGAAATAACAAAGAAAGGAGCAAAGTTTATGGATGGTCAAGAAAAGGACTTTGACTCTATCATATTTGCCACTGGTTACAAAAGCAACGTGCCTACTTGGCTTCAGGTATGCATTTGTATATGCAATTCACATCTATAATTCCCCACTCAGAATTATTCAAAAACAAAATTAACATCAACGGCCTTTTCTATGATTATTAGGGAGGTGATTTTTTCACGGACGATGGGATGCCGAAAACGCCGTTTCCTAACGGCTGGAGAGGAGGGAAAGGATTGTACACAGTTGGTTTTACGAGAAGAGGACTCCTTGGAACGGCGTCTGACGCCGTTAAGATCGCTGGCGAAATTGGTGACCAGTGGAGAGACGAAATCAAGGGGTCCACCAGGAATATGTGCAGTTCTCGTTTTGTCTTTACCTCTAAATCCTAATTTGCGTTTTTCACTTCTTTTTTTGTTTGTTTAAAGTTACCACCTAATTTTGCTTGTTGTAAATCGAAGTAATAAACTTGTACAGATTTTCCTTAGGCAGATTAGAAGATTGAGAAAGCTTATTAATAACCATATTTACCTTTGATTTAATTAAACGTTTTAAGCCATTTAATGGTGCAGTATGAGTATTGTTTTTTTATATGAAATTTTAAGCCAGTGATTCGATTCGAGTTATGCAATTGAATATTAAAATGTGAAGTTGAGAGAGACAAATGGATATGTAAGAGTGTATTATATGTATATATGCAGACGTAAGGAAGAGGGAGGAAGGTGGCACTGATTTGTCACTGAAATGAGAATCGATGAACGATGATAGAGCTGACACTCTTCTGCTATTACCGCAATGGACGATCTCTTTCTACCTAATTGATCCATCGCTCTCTCCATCTCTCTGCCGCCATGAGAGACTCATACACACACGCGCACACATTTCTAACTCTCTTTTAGGGTTTCAATTTTACCCAAAATACAAGTTCATTCACTCAAGTGACCTAAGCAATTGTCATTGTATTCACATCTGAATTTATGGATGGATCATTGCAGTAATGACTCTGTTCTTTCACATGTATACACTGGCTTTTAAATATCTTTTCTTTTTCAAATATTGACTTTGCGCAACAAGAATAGTAGAACTATCTATTTGATAAAAAGCGTTTTTCTTTAACTTATCTGCTTAATTAATTATAAGCTATATTAAAATTAGTTTTTATACCTTTGTTTTGACCAAAGTGACCTAAAAATTACAAATTTTACAATTTTTTGTTGTTGTTTTGAATGACAAAAATTTTACATTTTAAGAGAAGATAATGAGGTCAAATCTCTTGCCAAACAAAAAAATAAATGCTATTTGAGGGCATTGAATTCGAGAAACGTTATGACACGCATCCATGCACACTTACGTTAACTATGCTCAGACACTTACGTCACTCTTTTATTTTTATTAATAGATTCTCATATTTTTTCTTTTATTTTTTTATGGTTAGGGGCTTTGTCCTACTGACCATTTTGCAGGCGCACTGTCAATTTTCATGATGGATTTGACATTTCGCTTTGCATGTTAAGTATGTCACCGCTCTCTTCCCTCGCTGCTGTTTCTTCGGCTTCATACCCTCTATAACATTTTATTCCATCTTTTAGTTTTATCGGTTGATTTATCTATCTACTTTAATAGTACTAACTAAAATCACATTATATCATTATTGTCACATTATATGATTATTGTCATATTAATTTACAAAATATACTTACAAATATCAATGGGAAACAAAATTTTCAAATAGAAATAGCTCTCTTTAACAGACCCAAAAGAAAAAAGAAAAAAAAAGACCAATAATTGAAGTACTCTCGGTTTTACACATGATCCTCACTTTTGATGTGTCAATTGGTACACTACCCTTCTATGTTCTTTCCTTGGCTTAAAAAAAAGAGGTTCATACATCGACTAATTAAAGACTGAGTTTCTATTGGTAAGCTAGTAGGGGATATGGACAAATAAATTTCCATTTTTTTTAAGCATTATTTTGATGCATATAGATGTATATCTATACAATTGTGTGATGCTATAGAATTTATAGGGATATAATAGTGATGTAAGATTAAGGTGAGGACCACGAAGGGAGTTAGAATCGAGATAAATACTCATGATCCGATGAACCGTACCTTCTCTATTGCACTCTTAAGTTGGCATGCACTTGTACTAATCAATCCACTGCATATATATATGTATAGATGCATGGGGATTTGCCATGCAAAGAAACAAATGCACTTCTCTTACTCACGTATCATATGTAGCCATATATGTGAAACTTGAGACAACGTGCGAGTCAAAATTTGAAATTTGTATTTATATGTACATATGATGACAAAAGCAAAGCTTTCATTAGAATAGACTTGTCGTGTCCTCTGCCATTCTGCATCCTCCCTCCAAATTTACTCTCAGATTGCTATGCCCACTTTTTCTTCCCTTCTTAGTATCTTCCACCATTTATAATGGCCAACAATACTAGCTCCTATTTCATTTCGAAATTTTTGAACTTTTGAATCATCATTCAATTTTGACTATAATTTATGCAAATTTATTGCAACCACTAAAATTGTTAGAAAACTCAACACCCAGTGCTAGTATAAAGAGATTATATATACAAGGGTTTATATTTCTCTTAATAACTAGATATTAATTAACTAATCCATTCTAAATTTTGTGTTAATTGCACTAGCTAGTAAAACTTAAGCTAGCTTAAAACTCAACCTCACGCTTGACTTGCTGCTGTGTACTTCATAGCTGACATATAGCCTTAGCACTTGTGGTCGGATAGCTAAAATGTTATATTAGGTTTTTACCTTAAGAATATGTAAAATTGTATTGAAATATTTTTATAACAAATTGTAGTGAAAAAAAACAACAACAAATTTGATGGTCGTAAAGATATGACCTCAATTCTAGAACAAAAATAAACTAAGTGGCTAAAAAGAAAACAAAAATGAATGGTCTTATTCTGTTGTTAATCCTCTAAATCTCTAAAACAATTAGGTCTGCCAAAAAAAAAAAAAAAAAAAAAAAAAAAACAATTAGGTCTGCCATTTTGATAATCCTCTAAATAAATGTGGGCTCAATTCCTACCAAAACATGAAATAATTATGGGCTTAATTGTCCGTATGGCCCAGTTACCTTATAACTTCCCCCCCCCCTCCCCATGGCCCAGTTACCTTTCTTATTCAGCTATTTCAGAGTCTTTTTTAAAAAAAATAAAAATAAATTAATTTGAGTCTTTGCGCTGACTTTTGCTTCCTCGTGATTTTTTTTTTTTTTTTTTCCTCATGATTCTTTCTCTTGCGCAAATTCTTCCTCCATTGTTACAGGATCAAATTTGGATGACAATTTTAAAATCGTTGCACATAAACGTCTCATTTCCATTTATGTTTACCATTTTTCTTTTTTTTTAAATCAACAGATAAGAATTGTAGTATGGGTACTGGTAGTGGTGTGAGGTCTACGCATATACTTGAATTGTCTCAAGTCTCAACAATAAAGAGCTCTGGAACCGACATTTTGGTAATGTCAGCAACATTACATCCAATCATATTGTTATATTCATATAAATAGTATTCTCAGCAACACCTATGAAATGTACAACTACAAACTGATTCAAGAATACTCAATAATATAACGACTGTATTCAATATTCCAAATATAATTCAGCTTGTATATTAACATTTTAATAAAAAAAAATTGGACGCCACTACAAAAATAATAATCATCTTTATCACTACAATTTGTTAGAGACTTTCTTGCGTATCAAATTAGATATACGAAAATTTTCAAGGCAAACATGTAAGGTAGGGTAATCACAAATTATTTTCCTACACAATGAATCTAGTGAATATATATTATAAAGATGAGGGTTTTGTTACATGCTCAAAGATCTTGGCGACCGCAAATTGAGAATTTCTTGTTCCAGGTCTGGCAGCTTTCTGTGTGTTTGTAGCCTAGTAGGGGTCAGCTCTTAGAATCGTAGTTGTGATGAAAACAGAATTGTCGTAGTTGTCATGAAAACAGAATTGACTAATTAAAAACTCTTGATAGTTTCAAATTCTTTTAGAACCAACCTCCAAAAATCATGCCGTTCGTTGATTCATTTCGTTACCGAATTTGATTTTATGCAAGGCCTTGGTCTTATGGACCTGAGATTTAATGTTGGGCCTCACATCAAACGACTTTTCAAGATGGATTAGTAAAAACAGAAGCACATATTTTTTGCTTTAAGAACTTAAATTACTCTGTTTTTGTATGGATCTTTAGAAAACCTCAATTGTTTTCCAAAAGTAGCCTAAAAAGACTTTAAGCTCACGAACTTAAGTCACATGGATTTTTGTAAATAATTAAACGATTTAATAAAACTAATGAAATGATAGGAAAATGACCGATATACACAATTGATTTAAACAATTGAATTCGAGTAGTTATGATTTTGATAAAATGAAAAAGGACTGTTTGTTCCCTCTATGATCCTAAAAATGTCATAAAAATGAAAAAGGAAATATGAATTTGATAAGATTTACAGCGAACAAGACAAATTGGAAAAAAAGGAAAGAATGAATATACAGATACGTTAAAATGAAAAAGATATTTACGTCAATCTATTGATTATTAAAAGGTTAATTTTGTCATTAAAAGCAAAAGTGCTTTGCCAAAGGCGTGCTACGTCACGTAAATTATACAACACTATGAGGGCTTTTTGGTAATTTTACAGGAATAAAGCTAACCTCATAATATATCTTCTGCAATTCCGTCCACCCAAAACAACTGACATGGAAACTACTTTTTAAGTTTGATACAATAAAATAAATATACTTATCCGGTCAACATTTTTATTCTGATGAAGTAAAAATATTACTAAAATAACGAAAAACACGTTTTCTCCAAATGAAAAAAACGAAATTTACACTGAAATGTTTTTTTTTGTAAAAAAAAGATGTACTTATTCTTTTAGTACATTAATAAATTAGAATAAAAATTTTAATTGATTAAATCGCTAGTTGCTATTAATCAGAAGAGCTGAGCTACTTCTAATGCTTTTTTACAGAGAGATGCTTTCTTCTTCTTTCTCTCGAACTTTCTCTCTCTAAATATTTTGTTTCGTTTTCTCTCTCTCTCTCTATTTACTTTCGTTCTCTCTATTTTTTTTGTTTGGTTTAGCTTATTTGTGAAGTGTTAAATCTTCTTCAGTTTCTGGGGAAATTAGGTGGGGAGGTGAAAAAGGGGGAAATATAATTGAAATTGGGTTCTCTCTGCTGTGCAATAATAATTTCTGAGAGGATTGTGAAGAAGCGCTTTTATGTAAGAAGATATCTCATTATTAGTTATTTACATGAGAATCTGACATTCTTAACAACTGTCTGTGGGGTTAGTTTTGTCCAAAGAACTATACAGAGATGTCTCAGACCAACTGGGAAGCTGATAAAATGTGAGTTCTTCTTTTTTATGGGTTTTGATTCTTGTAATTGTTCTCCTTCCTACTAAAGGTGTTAACTTTTTTGTTGGGTTTTAGATTCTGAGTGTTTTTAAGTGATTTCTAGGGTTCGGATTTTATAAACGCATTGTTTTTCTCGTTCCCCGGCTACAGTTTGATTTTAGGGTTTGTGTTCAGAGTTAAGTTTCAATATTTTGTTGCTTCTACTTGATCTGGATTCTGCTGATTTTGTGGGTTTGCTTATTACTAACTTATCGCATTTTTTATATTTAGTTTTCTCCTTTATTGGCATTCTTGCTTTGTTTTGCCGTTAGAGGGGGGTTGTGTTACTTTGCGGGTTTCTCTAGTTTCTATTCTCAGAAAGCATTTCTTTGCTAGATTTCTGTGGTTGGGGGGAACTTTTTAGTTAGGTAAATTTTGCATGTTTTGGCCAAAGTTTAGTTCTTTGTGTTGTCAGTCACTGTCAAGGAGCTTGTAATTATTTTTTTGGATATTTGGTTTATCGCATTCTGGTTGACTCTTGTGGCATCATGTTTCTTTTGTTACTGTCCCAATTTCACTCTTCCTTTTTGTATGCAAGTATGTGACTTTAAGCTCCTTCAAGAAAGTTTCCTGATTTTGGTGTTTTTGCTCATAACTGGATGGTTTGTTTATGGGACATTGTTAAGTAGGAAGTTAAGCCCCTGTTTGGCGAGTGCCCTTTGTTGGGGTTTTAAAGACAAATTTTTGAATGTAACAGGTTGGATGTCTATATCCATGATTATCTGGTTAAAAGAGATTTGAAAGCTACAGCTCAGGCTTTCCAAGCTGAAGGAAAAGTGTCATCGGATCCAGTTGGTAAGAAATCACAATCTTCTTAAGCTTTTTGGCTACTATTCTTTATAAAGATTATTTGTTCTGCAGTTGCTCTGTTTCCTAATGAACTTCATTTTCTTATTGCATTGTTTTGTAGCTATTGACGCACCTGGTGGATTTCTGTTTGAGTGGTGGTCTGTCTTCTGGGATATATTTATTGCTAGGACCAATGAGAAGCATTCCGAGGTTGCTGCATCTTACATAGAGGTAGGTCTCTTTTCTTTTTTACCCTGACCACTAGGGATACTAGTGATTATATAACTGCGGAAAGCTGCGATAGTCTCTTTAGTTAGTGATATGGAGTTAGTTAGCACCTTCATTGTGTACAGTTGAATGGTGTTCTCTTTTCCTTTCTGTTTTAAGAGAAGAATTTGGAGTTGAATATGTAAAATCAGAAATGTTTTGTCCAATTAGTATGTTATGGATGATTGACTAAGCTGGAGTATTTCTATTTTGTTTTGGTTAAGTTAATAAGATCAGAAATTTCGTGTGTTTCTTACAGACACAGATGATCAAAGCACGAGAACAGCAATTGCAGCAATCTCAACACCCACAAGTTTCACAGCAGCAGCAGCAACAACAACAACAGCAGATTCAAATGCAACAACTCTTGTTGCAACGTGCACAGCAACAGCAGCAGCAGCAACAACAACAACATCATCATCATCAGCAACAGCAACAGCAACAGCAGCAGCAACAGCAACAGCAGCAGCAGCAGCAACAACAACATCAAAACCAACCACCTTCTCAACAGCAGCAGCAGCAATCAACGCCTCAACACCAACAGCAGCCTACACCACAGCAGCAGCCTCAGAGAAGAGACGGGTCCCACCTTGCAAATGGATCAGCAAATGGACTCGTTGGTAATAACAGTGAACCAGTTATGAGGCAAAATCCTGGGTCTGGGAGTTCCTTAGCTAGTAAAGCATATGAGGAGCGTGTAAAAATGCCTACTCAGAGGGAGTCCTTAGATGAGGCTGCTATGAAGGTTAGTTTTGGCTAGGCGTGTGTTTAAATTTTATTTCTTCTTTTTGTCACACCTTAGTTTCATCAAATGGTATAATTCAAATTTTCATTGGCTACAGCGATTTGGGGACAATGTTGGACAACTGTTGGACCCAAGTCATGCATCAATATTGAAATCTGCTGCAGCCTCTGGACAGCCTGCAGGGTGCTGTTCTTATACTTCTATCTTCATTGTTTCCACTTATATCCTATGCTACCTCGCCTAGTATAAAATGATTTTGTCGCATCGAAAAATCATTCAATATCTCTCTCTTGTTCTAAATGCCATTTTCTGGTGAATCACAGGCAAGTGTTACACAGTACAAGTGGTGGTATGTCTCCACAGGTTCAAACTCGAAATCAGCAACTTCCTGGGTCTGCAGTGGTATGTTATATTGAATAAATTTTGTGTCTAGCCCCTTGTAGTTTTTTACTGTTAGTTGGTAGTTAATACACACTGGCTTATTTGGGTTTAGGATATTAAAAGTGAGATCAATCCCGTGCTCACTCCCAGAACTGCTGTTCCAGAAGGATCGTTGATTGGAATTCCTGGTAGGTTTGCTGTTCTGAGTGTATCATTTCAGTTGGTTAAGCGTGTCAAATGTAGTATAAGTACTTCAGCTCACAAGAATTTGCTTAGGATTAATGACTGGTTTCCTGTTTCAGGTTCAAATCAAGGCAGCAACAACCTTACACTTAAAGGGTGGCCACTCACTGTAAGCTTTATCCATGCATTTTACTATAGCTCGTCTCACTCTCTTATCTCAAAAGAAGTTTCTATTGACTGCTGCTTTCTTTCCTGATTCAGGGATTTGATCAGCTTCGTTCTGGTCTTCTTCAGCAGCAAAAACCATTTATGCAGTCTCAGTCTTTTCACCAACTCAACATGCTAACTCCTCAGCATCAGCAACAGCTCATGCTGGCTCAACAGAATCTAAATTCACAGTCCGTCAGTGAAGAGAACAGAAGACTGAAAATGCTATTGAACAACCGGAGCATGACCCTAGGAAAGGATGGCCTTGGGAGTTCTGTAGGGGATGTGTTACCAAATGTCGGATCGTCATTACAACCTGGTGGCTCTCTTTTGCCTCGTGGAGACACCGATATGCTACTTAAGGTTGGCCTTGTCTTCTTTTTTTACAAATCTTAAGTGGCTGGCTTTCATGTCTTTCAAAATTTTGCAACTCTGAATAAACTCTTAAGGGTATTGTTTGGTAAATTTGGAAGAAGATATAATAATCTCTGCTCTTTTTCAATGGCTGTGACGTTTGCCCTAAATTTTTAATAATTGATTATGCTTTGTAGTTAAAGATGGCTCTGTTACAGCAGCAGCAGCAAAATCAACAGCAGGGTGGTGGGAATCCACCACAGCCACAGCCGCAGCCACAACCACTTAATCAGCTTGCCCTTACAAATCCGCAACCACAGAGTTCAAATCACAGTATTCATCAACAAGAGAAATTGGGAGGTGGTGGTAGTATTACGATGGATGGTAGCATTTCAAATTCTTTTCGAGGAAACGAACAGGTCTGTTTATAAATTCCTGTTTCTTTTCCTAGTTCATGTTTCAATGATCTGTTGCATACGTTTTTAGTTTCTGGTGAGTCTGAGGTTGGTTCCTAAACTTGTTTTGCATTTTACTGAAGGTATTGAAGAATCAGAGTGGGAGGAAAAGAAAGCAACCGGTTTCGTCTTCTGGACCAGCTAATAGTTCAGGAACAGCTAACACTGCGGGACCATCACCAAGCTCAGCACCTTCTACACCTTCAACTCATACTCCTGGAGATGTGATCTCTATGCCTAATCTGCCGCACAGTGGTGGTTCCTCCAAATCAATGATGATGTTTGGCACTGAAGGAACTGGGACTCTTACATCTCCATCAAATCAGTTGGTGGGTTTCCTTAAACTGTTGATGGGAATGAATAATGGTTTCTGTAATCAATATGAATTAGTAGCGTTAATTATTGGCTATTTTGCAGGCTGATATGGATCGATTTGTGGAAGATGGATCACTTGACGACAATGTTGAGTCTTTTTTATCCCAGGAGGATGGTGATCAACGGGACGCTGTTACACGGTGTATGGATGTTAGTAAAGGTGTGTGTTTTAGTCTCACTTAACATTATTCGACAATAACACGGTGAACTTTTCTTCAGTAATCCAACAGTATTTCTCAATCACTACAATGATGGCTCTGCACTAGGTTTTACGTTTACTGAAGTGAATTCAGTACGTGCGAGCACAACCAAAGTTACCTGTTGCCACTTCTCATCGGATGGAAAAATGCTTGCTAGTGCTGGACATGACAAAAAGGTAAGCCAGAAATCATCATTAGGTGTTCTAGCGTTCTGAAACTTAGAGAGCCTCTTGGTTTGGTTCATTTTGCAGGCTGTACTATGGTACACAGACACTATGAAGCCAAAGACGACCCTAGAGGAGCACACAGCTATGATAACAGATATCCGTTTTAGTCCTAGCCAGCTTCGCCTTGCGACTTCTTCGTTTGACAAGACTGTCAGGGTTTGGGATGCTGATAATGTAAAGTGAAAGTTGATCCATACACTATGTTGTTTTATCTCTGCATGAATATAATTTTTTCCGACATTGTGATTGCTTAAGAGTTTGTGAATCTACTTTGCAGAAAGGTTATTCCCTTCGTACTTTCATGGGACATTCTTCTATGGTTACATCACTTGACTTCCATCCCATCAAGGATGATCTTATATGTTCCTGTGACAATGATAACGAAATAAGGTACTGGAGTATCAACAATGGAAGTTGCACAAGAGTGTACAAGGTAGATTTTTTTCTCTTGAAAGCCAATAGTTCAACATTATTTACGTGCTTAATTTAGCAATTAGATACATATAATTTCACTTTTGTCTTTCCACAGGGTGGTTCCACCCAGATAAGGTTCCAACCACGTGTTGGAAAGTATCTTGCGGCTTCATCAGCAAATCTTGTCAATGTACTAGATGTAGAAACACAAGCTATTCGACACTCTTTACAGGTTTAGTGTTCAAACTTTTCAAACACGATGTTTCTGATAGATACTTATTTTGTAATATGTACCAGCAAAAGAGAGCAACTAAAAAAATAGCAAAAGAGAGCAACTAAAAAAACGGTTGACTAATTCGTTTGTGTAGGGGCATGCTAATCCGATAAACTCGGTTTGCTGGGATCCCTCTGGTGACTTCCTGGCATCTGTTAGTGAAGATATGGTAAAAGTATGGACGCTGGGGACAGGTAGTGAAGGAGAATGTGTTCATGAGCTAAGCTGCAACGGGAACAAATTCCAGTCATGTGTTTTCCATCCGGCTTACCCCTCGCTGCTCGTAATTGGTTGCTACCAGGTAAAGTTGAAATCATTACAATATCTGTTTAAAAAAGTTTGTGAAGAAAGTAATGCAAAAATCCCAAATTTACTCCTAAACTTGTGTGTGTATGCATGCAGTCTTTAGAACTATGGAACATGTCAGAGAACAAGACGATGACATTACCAGCTCACGAAGGGCTAATTACATCTTTGGCTGTTTCAACTGCAACTGGATTGGTTGCATCAGCTAGTCATGATAAGCTAGTGAAACTGTGGAAGTGAAAACTATGAGAGAGGAAAAGAGACGTTTGTTGTTTAGGTATTATTAGTAATCATGGTTTTTTTTTTAACTTGTAGTGTTCTCTCTCGGCCATTATCTCGATCTCAAGATAGTTTTCCAGATGTTGAACAAATGTTGTTGTATGATCTGACGAAATTGGGATCTTGAGAAATTGTGAACAACTCTTGTTGTAATCTTTACTAGTCCTTTTGGCTCAGCTTTAATTTACTGGCACTCTTCTTCACTTAGTTTGGGTTGGTTTGGTATTTTATGTTTGAACGTTTCAATAACTCTTTAGCTTTTCGAAACGCTTGAAAATTGAAATGTGAGAGCCAATCCAATAATACAGTTGCATCTTATTTCAAAACTACAAAAGTATAAAACTAAACGCAAACGTGATAGTTGAAAACGCAAACGTGAAAGTTGTAAACGCAAACGTGATCCTAAACGCAATGTCGAAGTGAAAGTCGTGATGGCTCCGTCGTATCTGAAATCGTGGTAATTGGTGATGGAGAAAGACGATAACAGTGACAAGGTTAGCAATTTAGCAGGATCTTCATCGATTTCTTTTTGCTTAATTTTGATTCCTCAATCGAAGGATGAAATGTTCGATGATAACTTGATCTGTTAGAGCAAACTCTGATATACTCTGGAAACCACAGGTTTGTCTTTCAGTGAAGGAGAAATATACGTCAGAGCAGCCTGAGGAAATGGTGACAAATCTGAAGGCATCTGTAAGAGAATTGAGTGTGAAAGTGAAAGAACAGGTGCTTTGTTTCTTCTTTCCTCAGCAAATAAAGTCTCTTGCTTCTATCTTATGGTGTTTTTGATCAAACCGTGCAAAGGTTTTTACTTTTGTTGTCATTTGTAACTTAGAATCAGAGAAAATGTGATGCTAAGGATAAGTTGCAGCAGTTGCGAGAAAGAATAAGCAAGGAAGTTGTTGATGTTTCAGTCCAGGAGTTGATACCGCTTCTTAGATCACTCAAGGTAAATAAGTGTTGAGATGAGTAAATTGTGAGTGGCCCTAGGTGATGTAACTTTAATAGTTGTAGGATTTTTCAGGAATTTGTGAAGGAGGAATCTGAAGTCAGGTCTCGTTGTAATGTTAAACGTTCTGCTTTAGAAGATGCAGTTCATGATTTGGAGGAGAGAGCTGGTAAGGGGCTTGATGGTGAGATTCAAGAGGAAGATTTAGATGGTTTGTTGGTTGTATCTTTAGATAATCTCACTTCAGCAAAGAAGGTATACTCTTTCTATGCTATAGACAGCCTCTATGCATCTTCAGCATCATGTAGTTGAGATTCAGGTTTTTTCGTTTGTGTTTCTAAGAAGTTTATTGTTGCATTTCCCTTCATTTTACTGTAGGAGCTTGGAGCAACGCTAAGAGAGATAGTCTCTCTGAAGCGACAGATTGACGATGTGCCATGCCAATCTGAACTCCTCCAGTATGCTCTTCTTCCCCCACTTTCTTACTTCTAAGATAATATGCCTTGGATTTGGCACTTTGTATTTGTGTACTTGTTCGCGTTGAAACTCTTTCATCTCAACAATTTTTTTGATTTAACCCCACCACTCCCACTGGTTTGATGAGCAAGTATCTTTGATTATGTTGTAAAATATATGAATCATCATGTCAGGAGTCAAGTTAATTTGCGTGTAGCTTTGTGGAATCCAGTTTTACTATGGCTAATTTCCCACTTGGTGTATTTATTTCACGCTAAATTCCAATATTTCATTCCGTGCAGATATGAAAGAAGATTCTCAGAGCTGAATGTCTGTATTCAGGTTCGAATAGTCAAATTAATATTTGCCTCGTTGCTTTGCAGGTTTGTTTCTTAGTTGAAAATGAACTTGCTAGCTTGACGAACATTTGTTTGATATCTGACTAAAAACAGGAGAAACTTCAACAAACTAGGAAGCTCTATGCAACATACAATGCTCTTTTAGAAATCAAAGATTTGATGCTTAAGGAGACATCATTATTGAATTCCATAGGTTCACAGGTAAAATACAGGCATTATTATTTTGTTGATTTTCTATAACTAGCATCATCTGCTTTGTACTGTTCTCCACGTTGTACCTTTAGTTGTCATGTACTTATATCGTTGAGAATAGCTTATGTTCATTACTAAGTTGATTTACGTCTCTGCTTTCCCCTTTTAGTATATCTCTTGGTGAGTCAAAGTTTCACCATAATTCCGTTGACTTGATTGTAGTTTCAAGACGTGATTGGTACTCCTGCTGGCCGTGTGAAGCTTATTGATTCAATGGAAGGAGTCATGAAAGGAATCCAACAGGTAATCTGAGTTATATTGAATCAGGTATTTGAGGCACAAAGCATGAACTAACCCATCTTACCTATCTATAGCTGTATGATTTGTCATAACAAAATGTTTAAAGTGCAGAAGATTGGAAAAATACAACTTGGGCTTCAAGAAGAGCAGAGGCTCCGTGATGCTTCAAAAGAAAAGTATATAGCTGCAGCTGCAGAGCAAAGAAAATGCTACACTGTACTAAGAGCATACCAGGTTAGCACAAGATAGGAAATAAGTGTTTATACTGAAAAGCCCGAGAGTCATCTACTTACGTAGTGCTAAATTTCTCAATGGCAGGAGGAATGTACTAAGAATGAGAGGCTGAGAAGTCATATATCTGCCATGAACGAACACCTCTGACTCGAAGAAGGGTTTGAATAAGGTGATATGAAGTGACTCTCCTTTCGAGTTACAGCTAACCAGAGTAGAGCCAGAGTTGATTTAGATATGATTCTCTTGTGATGTGATGTATCCATATGCTCAGCCTTACATGGAAATATACGAAAATCGATAGGCCTAGAAATAGTAGGTTTGGTTGACCAATATGTTTATATATGAGCTATGAGAAAATATTATTCTCTAAATCATTGAGGAGATGAGTTTGAATACAAACCTAGAAAGGTACAGAGCATTGTACAAAGCTATCAAGTCAACAAATAACAACTTAGAAGAAGTTGACCAAAAACAAAAAAAAAACAAAAAAAACAACAACTTAGAAGAACAGCCACACTCATCGTCTCTCATATTCAGACTTTAATCATGTGGCTTCTTTTTCAGGATCTGATCTGTGAACCGGATCTCTGATATCTCGTCCCCTTGAGATGATGCTTCCTTGATGCTCTCTACCTGCAAATCATACATGTACATGGTTTTATGGCTCCTCAAACAGATTCAAGTTGATAAAACCCAGAACAGTTGATAACTCTTTACTGTTGTATCCTCATTTTATTATGTCACAATGCAAAATAAGACCTGATTACTCTACTCCACTCAGTATTTGTAAGAAGCTAACCAAAATTTCTGCTGAAATCTGGTTTTCTTTAAAAAGAAGTCACCTGGTTGTGTAAAGATCCGGTGACAGGCACTGGAGGTAGGTTGATGACTCGGCCTTGCACGAAATTCCGGGGGCATTTGTGGTGTTTCCTTAGAGCTGCCTCCTTCATACATTTGGCCTAGCTTGTATGGACCGTCACTTGTGTTGTTCTTCGACTTCGGTTTATGAGACAAACCCGTAGACCATGAGCCTCCGCTTGATCCTGCCAAGGCCATTATCACATCCGCCTGCAAAAAAATAACATTCATCAGATGAACTTCTCAATTCTCTACCTTTTTAGATATCAAAATGTAGTCAAATAACTTGAATATCAAGTGTATAAGTGTTAGGGAGAATCACCTTGTTTGGGTGAACGTCATCAAAGACATGAGCTTGACCGCCATAGAAGATGGTCATTTGCTTAGTACTCGACGCCAAGTCTTTCCGATTTCCGGTACTGCAAATACAAAGTGTATTGAAATGACTCGAAGAGTATCGAAAGACCAGAGACACAAAACACTAGAAGCTAACTGACTTTGAAGGGGCAAAACTTTCGAGCTTGCTTGAGTTTGGCATTGTAAAAGAACTCAAGATACCGGGACCTTTCATCCCTGTTCGTGAACCTTCATCAGCAGCTGTCTGAGCAATAACTGATGGGCCTACGTTCTCATCTTTGAACCTGCTAGTAGACAGCTGATGAAGCAAATGACTGATCTGTCCTCCTCCGCGTGGAGGCTGGTTTGCCAAAGGATTCACATTCATGGAGAAGCTTCCAGGTCCGTTTCTAAGCAACTAGGTTATGACAATGACATATTACAGAAACTGAGTTCTACGTAGCTGTGACCATGGTGAAGTTGTGTAGGTTCTGTTTTTTTTTTAGTTACCTTGGACCAATGCAGAGTCTCTGGGTGCTCCTGAGTCGTGAAGTGAGAATCAGAGTTACTTCTCTTATTTCCTGAAAACCGATTGCTCATGATTGAGCCAGAAACATCACTTCTTGGTCCAAACAATTGTATCCCATCAAGATGATTCCCACCGCCGCTGTGTCTTTCGACTAAACAATGATAAAATATGGATAAGTAACTTAAAGATTGTTGTGGGAGGGAACTCAAGGAGATAGAGAGAGAAAACGAGAGGCAATAAAGAAGGGCCAATTCATATAAAAAAGGATCACAACCTCAAATGGCTATGACCCACCAAACTCATCAGTCAAATTCACTCTCAATGTCCCAACTAATCCACCAGAGGGCATTATGGTTGGGCAGAGAGAGAGAGAGAGAGAGAGAGAGAGGGAGAGTCCTTAACACTACAAGAGGTCAAGCAACCACATGCCCACACACAATCCATGTTCATGTTTCTTAAATTGTCGAACTAAAAAAGCAATGAGGCAAGAAATGAAACAAGACAATGTACATTCACATTTTGTTCAACCTTATGAACCCAAAGATGTTCCATTTTCAACTTAAGAGATCTAATCATAAATGAATTGACTAAAAAATTTGAAACTAACTCACATGATCTCTTACATTTTCAAATCATGGTGAATCAAAGCTCGATCGTTAATCCAGACTAGGGGGAAAAGAAAGAATCCAACTTTAAATCGAATCTATGTAACAAAAGTTGAACTTTCTATAGATAGAAACCCTAAATGTACAGAGGAATCAGCTCAAAACCTCATCAGCGTAAGCACACTACGTCAACAACAACAAAAACATCAGGAGAGAGAGATAGAGAGACAGAGCAGAACCGAGATCGGAGGTTGAGGAGAGACCGCCGAGTCCACCGGCGGAGGAAGCAGAAGCCGTGGAAGGAGTCATCGCCGCTTTAGCCGCCTTATTATCCGGTGGTAGCCTATGGTCAGCCATGGAAGTGGATGCTAAAGTAGGATTCTTGGAGCCTAAAAAGTCATGGAACAAGAGCTTATCTTGTTCTGTCTGTCGGAGACGAGAATCAATATCAGTGGGTCGCTGGCCATTGTTGTGGTTCACCATCATGAAACCAGTGTGTCAGTGTGGCCACTTCGCCACCACATCCTCCGTTACAGTCTTTCTCTCTGTCTCTGGCAGAGTATTATTTCATGGACACACTCAACGAGAGAGAGAGAGAGAGATATTATCAGTTTTTTGTTTTTTGTTTTTCTGGGTAAGTGTATAATAAAGCTTGTCTTTTTCTTCTTCAAGCTACTTTATTGGGTTTCTCTTACATGATTTTAATTCCCTTTAATATTATAATAATCACATCTTTCAAATAATATATGATTAAAAGTTCAGCCCAAAAGAAAAAAGTACGATTGTAAAATCATGGCATTATAGACTCTTTTTAAATTAAGGTTATCATAGATTCATAATGTTATTGATTTGAGAAAGTGAGTTTGTGTATCTAATCTAACCAACACACTATAATTTGGTGTAGTAGTACAATGTTAACTACTTTACTCATATGTGGTTGTTAGATCGATTAGTTAAATAATTTTTATACACATAATTTTATCATTACGCGCCAAATAATCTGTTTTAAAATTAAAATGCAAAATGTATGCATATAACTTTACCTAAATATATGGTTTTGAGATGAGAGTTGTTGAATTTTGAATGATTATAAGTGTTTGATTTCTTACTCTAATATGAGTAAGAGAGAGAACTCATGAACCAACCACTCATGACGAATTTCTATACTCTTAAATGAAATCGATTTTACAACTACTCATGACGATTTTTCCCACTTTAATCTAGTTTAATTATGGAGTATTTAAGATGTTTATTGAAACCACCAAATTAGTATTAGCTGATTTTTTAATCAACTAGTCTCCGGACTGTGATTAATTGGGTTGATAGAAGTATAATGGTCATTTATATGGGAATTGGGAACACGTGTTGTTTTTCTTGTTCTTACTACACAAACCTTAACTAGATGTTTGTGATATGGAGGCTCAAGTATCTGGGTTAACAATAGAGCTAGGGGTAAACTTTCCAGTAGGCTTATGTTCTTCCCATATGAACATAATTCCTTCAACGACAAGACATAGCACGTGTTCTTCAAACAACAGTAGCAGGTCAACTTTAGCAACATGTTTGCTCCAAGTAGCTACCTGATATATATCCACAAGAATTCCAACTATAAAGAAAGTACTCAATAGATATTAAAAATCGAGGCTCTTCAGGAGTACCATTCATGAATAACATAACAGGGTGAGTTTTTCCAAACGATTCTTGAGAGCATCAGCGGTAGATACAGGCTGAGCTCGGTCTTGTCCAGAAGCTTTCGCATTCTTCTTAACAGTTTCAAGAATCGTTGGCCCTGCAGCCAACCCTAAGCTTGCAGGAGTAATAGAACCAGCAACTTTGCCAACTTTATTAGCTAAACTTGATGGATCTGCCCCTTCAAGTGTATCCACAGTTTTGCCATCCTTCAATAAGAAAAGGATTCAGTGCAGTGACAAAGATTCAAGCTTTGTCAATAAGCCAAAAAATTGCAACCAAACAAAGAATCAATATGCCTAAAGTTTACCTTGAAGAAGACGAAATACGGCACAAGAGCAACAGAATAAGCCTCAGATATCTCAGGATGTTCCTCAGCTTCTACCTAAGAAGATAAATAAAACCAATCAAAGTCAAAAACCAATTGAAAGAGATAAAATTCGAACAGAGACGACGAACCCTAAAGAAGTGAGCACGAGGGAAATCAGTAGCGAGATGAGAGAAAACTTGATCCATCTGCTTCGAAGCGTCACACCAAGAAGCCCAGAAGTGAAGCACGAGTGGTGCTCCGCTGTGGCGCAAGTTATCAAGCTCCTCCTTTGAAACGATATCCTTCACAGTACCACTCATCTTCGAAGAGGAAGGAGATGTCGCGTCTCTCTCGGAAGGATCTCCAACACTTTTTCTTTTCTTTTTGTGATTACCAATCTATTATCGAGCAGAATTCTTCTGTTGCTGGAGAAGGAAAAGAGATTTATGTAACTAAGAAAAAAAAATGGTCGGAGAGGGAGATTTGATTTTGTGTCTGTATCGTACGTGTCACAAACTCTCAAAAGTTTGATAACTGTCAAATATACCACATGACAAGTAAACTATCTTTTACTGGGTTATATAGTTGAAAATAATCCGCTAAACGATGATAGTGAATTTTGTTGTTTAAGTGACAGTAAGATGGCGAACAAAGTATACTATATGATATGATTGTTTGCACAATTGGTAATCTCACTGTTCTGCTTTCTTGTTTCCCACTTACTTTTCTTGCTTATCTCACATGAAACAGAAACAATGCATACTAGATGCTTCCCTCAGACATAAATCATCAGAAAGTTAAGAATAATTTTTTAGTTACATAAATATTTGTCTTTAAAATTGCTCAATCCATCCATCTTCTCAAAATATATACAGGGAAATTATAGGAGATGGAATTAGCGCATTGTTTTCCAAGTGAAATATTCCAAGACTCAAATAAGTTAAATGGGCTTGAAAAAATTAGCACTAAAAGGCCCACTTAACGTCTTTTCAATTTATAATTTAAAGATAAGTCGAAGATATAAATTGAAAATAAGTTAAATGGGCTTGTTAATGGGTTAACAACAGAGACAAAAAGCCTTATAACATGTAGAAGATGAAGTCCACATAATTAAATTCGTGGTTTAGCTTTAGTTTCTGGAATCTTCGTACCAAAGTCGCCGGAGATCGGAAGCTAACACGGGAAGATTTAGCCGGAAGAAATGGCTTCGTTAGGTTTCAACCTCGGCTTCACCTTCTCCAATGCACAAATTCAGCAGCATCGAAAAGTTTCCGGAGGTGGAAGAGCTCGCGTAATCTCCTGTAACAGCTCTTCTTCTTCTTCTTCTCAAGCATCATCTCCTCAGGGGATTTCTGCAGTGACGCCTCTTGAGATAGAGCTCGAGTTCTTCGGTGTAACTCTCGGCGCGATTTTCTCGTCGATTATTGATACAATTCGTTTCAAAACTCAGAAGAGACTTTTCGTTTTTTTCTTTGCAGCCGAAGCCGGGTAGCGACGGGTCATATCCGGTAGATAAAGCAAAGGCTGTGAGTGGAGATAAGCTTCTCAGAAGCATTATGCAGGATAACAAAATTGAACTCTACGCTGCTTACGTGAGTTATGTTGATTTCTCTCTCTTTAATTACGAAATTTAACTTCAGATTTTCTCAATCTTAATACATTGATTGATTTGATGTTTGAACTAGTTTCTGGAATAATTTAGTAGACAATGAAAATATTTAGTTCTAGATTTTGATGTGAGGAGATGGTTTGTTGAAGGCTTATGTAAACTTTGGATTTTGGTCAATTTGTGATGATTAGGGGAAAGTGATGAACTGTGGTGGTGGAGGAAGCTGTGGAACTTGCATTGTGGAGGCAAGTGACTTCATACAATGTTAATTAGATTCTGATTATGAATTTATGAGCTATGATTGTTCTAGCATTCATGGATATCAATGGAGGAAAATAGATTTGTGTTTGGTCTTCTTATGATGACCAGTAACTCAAAGCAAAAAAATACACATTTGGTCTTCTTGTGTGCAGATACTCGATGGCAGAGATCTTCTGAATGAGAGAACAGATACAGAAAACCGGTACCTGAAAAAGGCTAGTTATTTGATCACTCCTCTCTATATTATTGTTAGATTCACAAGTTTCTCATTGCTAGTGTTTGGAATGGGTATGTGCACTAACAAGATGAATGAAATGTTGAGCATTGTTTCTGGTTAAATGTGAATATATGTTTTGTTGTCTGATATGGTTACTAAGTAACTTTTCTTAGATATGCAAATTTTGGATAAAATAAGAGCCTTGGCTGTTTAAATCTTAAGGGTTTTGTTACTATTGTGCAGAAGCCGGAATCTTGGAGACTCGCATGTCAAACAATAGTAGGGAACAAAGAAAACTCAGGAAAGGTACCTACTTTCATACACCAATTTATGCATATGCAAATTGCAAACGCTAATGTGCCCATTATTTGGGATCATAAGAGTTTATTTTTCCTTTTTATGATCTTTCTCATTGAGAAAAGTCGGCTTTGGATATAGGTTGTCGTGCAGCGGATTCCACAGTGGAAGAAGTGAATTAATGTAAAGGTTATTTGTCTCAGATTTATGTGTATATAACACATCTCTGTATGAATGTTGTCTCGTATTAATGGAAGATTCGTTTGTCTAGACGTATTTTTCTTTAGTTCTTGGATATGTGGTGCCATGATAGTGAAATTTAAGAGAGAAACTATCAACTAGCTCGCATGATTGAAATGTTTAAAATTTGCTTAAAGATACGGTAGGAGTGAAGCTGGTCAGAAGATTCGGTAGGAAGTGTTTTTATGATGATCTGAAAATCAGTAGCATGTTTTACCTTTTTGAGCTGAAAATGGCATTTGTTTCTTAAGCTTTGAAAACGTGTTTCTAAAAAATAAGAACTTGGTTTAGTATTCGAACCGTTTCTTTGACAACTTTCAGATCACTTTATTTATCGAATGTCACCGAAGAGACAACTTTCAGAACATCTAATTAGATTACGCGCCGCCCCGTAAAACAGGGGTAAAGTCAAAAAGCAATATCTTCTCATTTTTACTTTTTACTTTTTTCTTGTTGAGGGAAAATATAAAGAGGAAGGAGCCAAAGAAAGCATCACTATCTGAATTTTTCTTTGTACATTTATTTATATATAATACTAGTTTTTGTGTGATTGCTGTTTGGCTCCGAATTTTATATCCATAATTTTTTTTTTTTAATCTCCCCTTGGTTGATCGGTGAACACAAAAAAAAAAATCTAAAATAATCGCAAAATACATTTGAAGAAGCTACACGATCAACAACAGCAAAGGATTTCGATTGTTGAAAAAGTTGACTCTTCTTAATTTGATTCGTTGTCTTGGTTTCTGGGTTTTCTTCTTCTTCTTCTGCGGCGCTCTCCAATTTTACACCTTGCGACCAGCGAGAAAAGAAACAAATTTCACCCCCATTGAAGAAGGTTTGTTTCCCCTAATTGCTTGATTTTATTCTGAGATTAATCCCAGGCGCCAATTATATGCTTCTGTTCTTCTGATAAATCTTTGCCCTTTTACGATTTTTCTTTGATTTTACCCTAGTTTTATGGTATAATCTGGGTGAGTTTCTTTCCTTTAATTCATGTATGATTAAGCTTGGATTGGTCGATTCTGATGAGTCAAAATCTTGAAACAGACATAAATTGATGATTTTTCGTGGTTGTTTTAGGTCATTTGAGGGTTTAAGCTTTCTTTGTGGATTTGCAGGACCTTTGGTTAAGCTCCATGGTGTGGTATGCGCAAAGTGGACAATACCTAGATGGGTGTTTCTCTTCTGAAACAACAACATCGTATTACAAATCAAGCTGATACTTTTTCTAGATTCATGGAAAGATCACCAGAGAATAATCTAAGCAGAAATGAGCACATCATCATTGACATTCCAAGAAATGCCGCCATTGCATCATCATCATCTTCTCATGATAGAATCTCAAATGTTTTGGAACCTTTACAACATGAGGAAGAGAGACCTTCTACTGTTTCTCCCATGGCTGCTCCTCAGCCAGCTACAGCTACAGCTTCTTCTTCTTCTTCTATGCGATCAAATCCTAGAAGTGTCCGTCGTAGAAGAAGTCCTTTGAATTCTGGCTTATGGATTTCTATTGAACTATTCCTCACTGTTGGTCAGATCATTGCAGCTATTGTCGTTTTGTCTTTGTCAAAACATGAGCATCCTCGTGCTCCTTTGTTCACTTGGATTGTTGGTTATGCGTGTGGATGCGTTGCTACACTCCCGCTTTTGTACTGGAGATATTATCATTCGAATCAGGCTTCTGAACAGGATTCTGGTCAGCACCGTCCTAATCTTAATGTTGCAGCAGGACCATTCGCCTTCTCGATATCCAGGACATCCGAAGCAGATGGTCGACAGACCAATACCACCTCTTCTCGTGGTAGTAGATATCCTGGGTTTATAAGTGCTGCCAGGTAAACACACATGTTCTTAGATGATCTGTTTCAACTGAAAGTTTGGATTTTGAATTACGTTTTCTCTCAAAGCTTTTCTTATTTTTGAGAATTGAGAGTTTAGATGTCTCTTTTGTTCTAAACTTTTTCTTTGTGTTGAAAATATCTGCAATCTAATTGAGTCAGTATGATTTTGGTCGTTGATTTTGGCTTCCAGACTTAAAGTTATCGTGGAATACTTCAAAATGGCTCTGGATTGCTTCTTTGCGGTGTGGTTTGTGGTAGGTAATGTATGGATATTTGGAGGGCATTCATCTGCTGCCGAGGCTCCTAACTTGTACAGGTGATATTCTTTTAGATATACAGCAATTAGACTCAAACATCAGACTGCATTTTCCAAGACTGACCCATATTTTTGTTCTCTTGTATGTTCTAGGTTATGTTTAGTGTTTCTTACCTTTAGCTGTATTGGCTACGCGATGCCCTTCATCCTCTGTACAACAATATGTTGCTGCTTGCCTTGCATAATCTCAATTCTCGGATATAGAGAAGATTTAACGCAACCTCGAGGTGCCACACCTGAGTCGATTAATGCGTTGCCGACTCATAAATTTAAGTTGAAGAAAAGCAGAAGTAATGGCGATGACAATGGTTCAAGTACTAGCGAAGGTGGAGTTGTGGCGGCTGGAACAGATAACGAACGAGCTATTTCAGGAGAGGACGCAGTGAGTTTCCTTACACTTTGAATTTACACATAAACACACAGATACAATCAAGTTGCTGAATATAAAAATATTTGCAGGTCTGTTGCATTTGCTTAGCGAAATATGCGAATAACGAGGAGTTAAGAGAGCTTCCATGCTCACATTTCTTCCACAAAGAGTGCGTTGACAAATGGCTGAAGATCAATGCCTCTTGCCCTCTATGCAAGAGCGAAGTTGGGGAGAAGAACTCTGATTTGACTAGCCAAGGGATCTTAACCTCGCTCTCTTCTGGGGAAAACGATAACCATCAACAACAGCAACAACAACAACGGAGTGAACTTAGAGTTGAGAATGGTTTGGCCAATAATGTTATCTAGATCTTCGAGATTTGCTCTATGTCCGAGAAAACGGCAAATTAGCCGTTTGGCGATGTTCCTACACAAAATGGGGTTTGCTTCTCATTGCTAAGAAGGTGAAGAAAGACACGGCGAAGATCCTGTTCTGTAAATGCTTTTTGCCGTTGTGAATTGGAACCTCTTGAGTGTAGAAGAGTTCGAGAATCGGTGATTGAGTTTGAGCGTGTTCCAAATACTTGTTTTTATTTATTCTCTGAATTTGTCACGAGTACCACCTCTATACGAGAGCCAGGGATCTTTCGAGACCTTGTGCAGCTAAAGTGCCTCATTCATGGTCTCTCTGCGAAAAATTAGAATAAACCAAATAAAATATTTATACCTTTATACTGGACCACAAAACTTTTAATGGCTTCAACGATTTTGTTATCTTAGTTTTTGAATTACTAGACACTGACTCGTTGGCTCGGTAAAATTAGTGTGAGAACCGGTAACTTACAAGAAGCATAAAGATCATAATAGTTTTGCCTTTAGTAGAGAGAGCTCACACAGTCGAATAGAGAACTTTTTCTTAACATTAATCTCGGATGCATATGTTTTGAAATGGTTTGAAAATAAAAGTGATTCAGTTCCTGAAACATTTAAAAGCGGTATAGTGCCATACTAAAAAAATTAACCGCAGAAACCGATCCAGAGACCGAAAAGACACGTCCTTCTAGGCGGTGTTTTCTGCAGATGGGTTTTCATGAACAAACGTGCCAACTGATTTGAACCATCGCAGTAGGTTACGGTGATCCTTTACATAGAGCCATGCCTGAAGAAAGGGGAAGAGACTCTCGTTCACACCTCGTTCCTCTAGGAATCCATGGAATACATCTCTCATCTTCTCATCGAGCTCTCTGTCAAAACAAATAGAAACACTTACTTGCCAATCGAGTGAATTTTCTATCAATTGTAAGTTACGCATTATCTTTAGAACAGAGAAAACAGAATGCTGAATAGGATGCACAAACTCTCTTCTTTAAAACTGAGAAATGCAATGAGAGAAGAATGTAAGGAACATGACAAGAGACAAATCCTTGATTCAAAGGCTTCATAATAGAAACAAACCGATTGTGTGTCAATAGTGAGACTGCACTACAAATATGTCACATGAGGAAGAGCAGTAACTGAAACTGAAAAATCGAAATGTCTAGAACACATCTACCACCATTCTATTCTACATTCACATTCCTCAATAACTGGTACAAAAGAGATAAGCTGTTTCTTAAAATCATCCTTGAGAGAGTCAGAGATTATTTAAGAATGACGATATACTTAGTTGGCCTATTCTTAGTTTGAGAGCTCTGAGTGTAGCAAGACGAGACAGCTCAAAACAGAAATGAATCACCTATAAGGTCTCAACCATCAACTGAATAACTAGAAAGGCAAGCATATATTGAGTAAGTCTCTAAACTCACTAAAAAGAAGTTAAAAAGAGAGAAACTCACTCAAAAGAAGGGCCTGTGTATTGAGTAGGATCATCAGACATCTCCAAAGCCTCAAGTTTTGGCCTCATGGAAACAGAATGAATACCCAATGCATCAGGGTAAAGGCCACAAAGGAAATGCAAAGAATCAGGCTGATTTGGCTTTGATACAGCAACATGAAGGAACAACTGGTTGATCCCACCATCGTCTTCTTCATCACCTCCGTGAGCCAAGCGCATAACGAAAAGATTGATCTCTTCATTTCCAACAGATTTCTTCAGAACAGCACCAGTACTTCCTTCAAGCGACCCTTTCACAATCTCAAATGGTGACGGAGGACTCACTTTCTGCAAAATCAATCAAAAATCTGTAAATCCCACCATAAACCCTAAGTGGAGGAAGCAGCAGCTAAGCTAGGGTTTAAGTAACAGTACTGAAATTTCAGTTGTACCTAAGACGAGACATAGAGAGAAAACACAGAAAGAGAGAGAGAAGAGGAGGAACGAACCGGAGGAGGAGTCATCTTAGAAACCTCTAAGTAATGTTCCTTGAGGGAACGCAGAAGCATCGAATCCACTGCAGCTGAAACGTTGGCGCTCTTTCCACTTCCACCGGCTTTACTAGATAGCGCTCGCTGTAATTGATGCCGGACGGCGACATTTCCGATCACTCTTCTCCACATTTCTACTTCTCCGTCGTCGAGAGTAGCAAGCAACACGACGAATTGTCTTAAGAGAGTAAAATAAATACTGTACCAACTTTTCTTTTTCGTCGAATAAACCGCAAGAGAAATATACCTATTTAGGTTTGTCAAAAATATGATCTAATTCGTTTGATAAACATATAATTAAAATAATCAATTGATTTTGTCGATTCAGACTCATAGATTAACTTTATTAAGCGCTGGCTTAGCCACAACTAATAATATGTAAGATCAAGAAGTAGAAATTGTTGTGGGAGATAAAACAAATCCAAGTATAACCATGATGAGCAAAGAATGTATGTAAAAGGAAAAATTCAAACAGAGTTTCTTCTTGTCATGTTCCATTGTGATAGGATTAAAAGATCCAAAGTTATCATAACTCTAAAACACGACCCAACCACATTCCCCATCAAAAGATTTGTTCAAGGCAAGTAAGTCTCATATGAACAAAACCTATGTTCATATCACAACGGTGGGTGGATTGATTTCTTCACCTCACAGGTTGCTGATTGTAGTTTTTCTTTTCTTTTTTCTTCGCTGCGGCCAACTTTGCCTTCCTCGCAGCTGCTTCCTTTGCAGCAGCTGTTGAAGCACCATCAACCTCCTTGCTTGATTTCTTCTTCTTCATTGATGCAATCTTCTTTAGCCGTTCTTTGACGTCGATGGAAGAAGAAGACTCCTCCTGCTCAGCGGACTCACTTGCAGCATCCGAGTTGCTCTTCACTTCACTCTGGGATTCTTTTAGCTCCTTCTGTTTGTCCTTCTTTTTCTTCTTCTTTGAGGCCTTTGATTCTCCGGTTGTGTTCTCCTTCTTCTCTCCCTCATCATTCACTTCTTTCTTCTCCCCCTTATCTGTTCATATTTGCAGAAGAAACGTCTATCAGTATTAGCCATAACATGGTTTTCTCAGCCAGTGATACCTCAGCGTAGAAAGGTATCCACAGATAAATATCACCAACGAGTGAATAGAGTAGAGTAGAATTGTTACCAACGAGTGAATATAGTAAAGTGAAATTGTGCTATACCTTGAGAGTCTTGTTGACCATTCTCATCTTTGGTTGCAACTCCAAAATCTGCTAGCAAAGCCTCAAGCTCAGCAAGTTCCTTCTTTTTCCTCTCTTTCTTGGAAAGTTGCCTCTCTGCCTCCTTAGGAGGAGCACGAACTTCAGGAGCCTTTTTCACCTCAGGCTCTGCTTCTGGATGAACTTGTGTCTCTGTTCCCTGCTCGTGATCTTCCTCCACATCATCATCATCTCCATCATCAAGAGTGTCTTCTTCGCTTTCAATTTCCTGCGACATTGAAATCAAATGCATCTCTATGAGAAACAAATGAACAGATAGGCACACAACCACGGTTTAGAGAAACCATTGCACAACAAACTTACATTGCCTAGAAAAATTTCGATAACAATGCAATTAGATATATGAACCTTCAGGAGACAAAGCAGCTTACTTCACAATAACATTAATTTCCCTTTCAGAATTCAGACAACACAAGCCTAAGCCTAAGCGAGATAACAACAGTAGAAAAAAAGGCCAACTCATTCAATTCGTGGAAGCATTTGAAATCTAAAGAGGCTTATTGCAAGAGACATATTAAACCAGTGTTACAATTTTCAACATGTGAAATGCATAAAGCTATGATGATGAACCCAAAATCAACATATATATGAAAGATTTGGACTTGTGACCTCAGCGGGAACGTCTTTAGCATCTGAATGGGAGGCTTCAGAAGTGCTCCACAGGGACTGAGGTGGAGCAGTGGTAGCGTAATAATCATCATCTTCATCATCGCTATCGATATCAGCCCAAGCCTTTGCTTTGAGAGGCGTAGGTGCCCAGAAAACCTGTGGCTCAGGCTCCTTCTGTGAATCTTCTCTCTTAGAGGAAGCTTTGCTCTTACCAGCCTTATCAGACTTCTTCTTCTTCCTCGAAGTATCCAAAGCAGCAAACAAGTTGGTGTTCTGAATCGGCATCGATCCCTCATCTCTCCTGTTTCCACCACCAACCATCTTTTTTCTTTCCTCGATCACCACACAATAAGTCACAGAGTGTTTTCTGATAAAAACCCAGAAACGAAGTTTCACAATTTCAGCTGGAAGATGAATCTCGAGTAAGTTAAGGTAATGAAGGATGGGAAAGGAAAAGCTGATGAATTGTCGCTATTTTCTTAGGAAAGGATTGATCTTTAAAGCAAATCCCTTGAAACTCTGATGGACGGCGATTGAAGAAAGCGATGGATGCTATAATAACTACTAGGGTTCCAGACCCAGAAACGACAAAATGTATACTGGTGATTAATACAAGCGTATAATATAGGAAACTGAAATTGAGAGACAAAGGAGAAACAAGAGAATGTTGGAAGCTTCGGGAAGCGATTCCTATAGAATGCGAGAGAGAGATGATTAGGGTTTTCTTAAGGGATGTGGTGTGTAGCAATCGTAGCGATTAGAGCTACTGGGCTACACGACAAGGGAAGGGGATCTGTCTCTATTTGGGATGTTATCTCCTCTCTTATGGATCATCAAACCGAACATTTGATTACAAAATTGAACCGAACATTTGATTACAAAATTGAACCGAACATTGGATTAGACTGTCTAATTAAACCTTAATTTGGTTTATGAACTCAATATTAGTTTTTCCAATTAAGCCAATTTTATTTTATTTTTCTGTATTAAAAAAGCAAATTTTGGGTTCCAATATACAATCCACCCGCCAAAATATTTTGTCAATTTTTAACGTATTTTTGAATCGAAAAAGGAATTTCTGAACTTTTATTGTTTTTCTTCTTGTGTTTATACATTGCTCTAAATCTTATGATACGTTAATAATGACCTTAATTCATATTTATAAGGAAACCAAATCTATTTTTTAAATATTCTTAAAGCTTAGTTTACACTATATAATTAATCAAAAATTGATTCCAATCAATCTCTCTACTACTAATTCTTTTTGCTATATGTCTATATTTAATAAAAATATATATTTAAACACATAATAAGGTAGTAATACACTAATACTTAAATATGGTCCGAAAACTCCTAATAATATGTATATATATATTTTTACAAAATATTGGAAAATTGTTAAGCTAATGGATGAATGAAGTTTATATATTAAAAGAAAATAACAATAATATATATATATATATATAAATTATTAAAAAGATAATACTGTAATGTGATGATTTTATACTTAAATTATCCCCTAGTATTCTAGTAATAATAGTTGTTAAGTTGAATGATGTCTCTAACAATTGTTGGCTAGGTGGACAAACACAAGATTGCGGTAGGTTAGCAACACACGTGACAACAATAAATTATTCTCTCTGAAGAAATCTTTAAATCCTGACCGTCCAAACAAATATTTCGCAGCTGAGAATCTCGAACGTCCATTATATCTTTTCTGTTGCAGAGTTAAAAATTTAGTGCTTATTTCGAAACTAAATATGGACCGTAGATATAGTAACGCGTCTCCATCGGACGGTACCCGTGATACGATGTTTATTTGGAATATGTTTTCTTTATAACTGAAAAAACCTTACTCTCGCGGAACCAGACGAAACCCTAGCTCTCCCGTTTCTCCCGGTTAAAAAAGAAAAAAAAAAGAAGCAAATTTTGCTTTTTTTATTTTCGGCTAAATTGAACGAATACTTTTGGGAAATTTTCGATTGTTTGATTTAGGGATCCGATTCGCAGTCCGATTTACCGAAACCCTAATTTTGATTTTGGGATTGTGGCGACTATAAAGGTCCTTAAGAGACTCGATTTCGTCTGATAAAGTGATGCAGGTAGGCATGCAAATTTCTCTCTTTTTTTTTTTAATTTTTTGCAGTTAAATTTTGCTTGATTGTTGAAAAAACAATTGCTTGGATTTCAATGCAAAGTTTTTTCCTGAAGTGGGATTTGATCTGTTTCTTTGGGTGACTTGTGTGTTCTTCTTTTATCATACTTTGGGTACTTTTTGTGATTCTGGGTTTGGTTTTGGTGTCACAGATCTGAAAAATGTTTGCTTGCGTATATGATGGAATTTGAGACCTGCTGGCTTTTGATTCTGGGTATTGGTTCGAGGTGGCTTTCATGGAAAATAGACTAGGTAACTCTAATGGAGTGGGAATTTCGAAGAAATCCAGGTCTTTAGATCTTAAGACGCTCTATAAGTCTAGCATTTCCAAGGATTCAGTGAATAAGAGCTTTAAAAGAAAACATAGGTCTGGGATTGATGGTGATCAGTTGAAGCAGGACAAGAAGAGCAGGAAAGTTGTTTCTCTAAGTAGTTTTAAGAAAGTAGGTAGCCAGAACGAGAGTATTCTGGATAAGGCATGCAATGGCACCACTATATTGCACAATTTGGAGGACTCCAAGGAGGTGGGTTTGGATGAGAAATTGTGTGACAGTAATGGGCTTCAAGTGATTTCTGTTGGTTTGGCAAGTAGTACGATTTATGTTCCTAGACGCAGGAGAGATTTTGTTGGGAGGAGTAGGTTTGAGAATGGCCTAGCACAGAAGTCTGCAGGGGAGTCTGATAGTCAGGAGGAGCTGGTTGTTAATATCCCTAAGGTTACTGCTGAAGAATCTAGTGTTCAGGATCAACCCTCTAAAGTTGAAGAGAAGGACTCTGACAAAGATATCAAAGAATCTAATTCCGCAGCTCCGTTGCAGTTGGAAAATGGGCATTCTAATCAGTCTCCAGTGAAAGATGATCAGCTGGTTGTTGTTAAACAAAGAAATAGTAACAGCAGAAAAAGGAAGTCCTCAGCATCAAACAGACGCGTGGGAAAAGAGGCCAAGTCTTCAGGTGATGCTTCTGGTAGAATATCCAAGGTATCACGGGAAGATGATGAGGAGAATCTTGAAGCTAATGCTGCAATAATGCTGTCTTCACGGTTTGATCCAAACTGTACCCAGTTTCCTTCAAATTCTGTTACTCCTGGTTCACCATCTGCGAGTAGATTGCATCCATTGCCTTCTGGTAAGAATTCAGTTGATCCTCGGTCCGAGTTGCTTAGTTCTAAATGTGTCTCAGATGACACTGATGATAGAATGTTGCGACCAAGGAGACATAATGATGATGGGAAGGGTAAAGTTCGGAAAAGACGCCACTTTTATGAAATTTTGTTTTCAGATGTGGATTCACACTGGTTGTTAAACAAAAAGATTAAAGTTTTCTGGCCATTGGATGAGAGATGGTATCATGGGTTTGTGGATGGTTTCGATGGAGACAAGAACCTGCATCATGTAAAATATGATGATCGTGATGAGGAGTGGATCAACTTACAGGGTGAAAGATTCAAAATTCTGTTGTTTCCTTCTGAAGTTCCTGGAAAAAATCAGCGGAAAAGGCGTTGTTCAGAGTCAAAGTCTACTCAGAAAGTAAAAGGGAATGATACTTCCAGCAAAGACGAGGAGAAGCAGAAGGAAAAGCTAGAAGATGATAGCTGCATGGAATCAGAGCCAATCATCACATGGTTGGCTCGGTCTAGACATCGGGACAAATCCTCCACTCTTAAGGCTGTACAAAAGCGGAAAAAAACTGACGTAATGACATCTAATGAATCTGTTAAAATGAATGGGGATGTCACAGATAGATCGGCTAGTTCTCTTGCATCATGTGGATTACCTGGACCAAGTAAAAACGAGTTGGAAAGCTCTGGTTTTCGGAATGGTAGCATATTTCCTATTGTCTATTGTAGGAGAAGACTTCATACAGCAAAGAAGGATATCTACAAAGAGTCAGGTTACAATAGTGTTGAGTTTTTGAAGCAGTTTCTTGTATCAAAAAGTCCGGATCCTGGTGTAGAGTTTTTGCCTATTGAAGATTCTGGGGATCTGGAGCTTTGTTGCCCGTGGAATGAATCAGAGCAATTTGAGTTGTCCCTCAGCCTACAGGGTGTTTCCTTGATGAGCTACTTTCTTATGGCCGATGTTGACTGGCTTTCACGTGCTGCTCTTTTGCTTCGTCATGGTACACTTGTGACTTTGTGGCCAAGAGTTCGTTTGGAAATGATTTTCCTGAATAACCAAGATGGGTTAAGGTATCTAATTTTTGAAGGCTGCTTAATGGAAGTTGTTCAATTGATTTTCCGTATCTTGATGGTAGTAGATCATTCTAATAAGCAAGGAGCACAAGGAGCGGATGCTGACTTGCAGTTGCCAGTTTTCTCAATTGGTCTCCAAGTTTCTTGCATCCCAGGTTTCCAAAGGCAGCTTGGATTTCAAATCTACAGTTTCCATGAGGTGAAACATTCAAAGTGGTCATACTTGGAACAGAATGTCAGGAGACATTCTTTGCTGGTTAAGCAAGTATCAATTGCAGAGTGTACTCACAATAACATGAAGGTCCTGCAGAAGGTACAGTGATTCTTTAATGAATGTTCTGGTACATTGCTTCGTTGGTTATACTTTTATTTCTATTATCTCATACCAATTCGTTTTTTTTTTTAATCTTGCACATCAGGTTATGCAGAAGAGATCTAGGCATGGAATCAGCTCAGGCCTTGTTTCTAGAGGATCATCATCTGCTGAAGCGTGGCCCACATCTGTTTGCTACAAGAAGCAAAATACGTCTCCATTTGCACTTCTTTTTACTGCTCGGCCACCTACACTGTTACTCAGTTTACACTTGAACATGATAAGGGAGCTGGGTCATGATTCAGCAGACTTCCTAGGAATAGAACGCGATTTGGTAACACATAGAGGTTGTGATATGGCAGATTTTACAAATGAGCATTCTGAACTGTCTCTCAAGAGTAAGAGCCAAACTGATGAACCAATTATCACTTCTTCCAGAGCGCAAGAGTCAAAAGACCTTCATACTCCGTCTCAAAGTCAGCAGCTGGGGTCTGATTCTGAAAACTGGATGTCATACAGTTCTTCTGTTGTCAGACATAAGCATGAAACCAGGTCTAATGTTTCGGTGAATGGGATTAGTATTCAAGTTCCAATATCTGATGATTGTGAGGATGGTACTCCGCAGTCAAGTAATCTGGCCTTGAATATTCAAGGTAGTAGCAACTCAAGTCCAAAGGCCACTGCCCCAAGAAGTATGTGGAACCGAAGTAAAAGTTCTTTAAATGGCCATCTCTCGCATGGTTGGTCGGATTCAAAGGGAGACTTTTTGAACACTAATTTGGCAAATGGACCTAAGAAGCGACGTACCCAAGTGTCTTATTCATTGCCTTCTGGGGGTTCTGATTCTAGAAACAAAGGTTCCCTGCTCAAGGGGATGCCGAACAAAAGAATTAGAAGGTCTACCGCTGATGTTACCAAAGGTATTCAGAAAGATCTCGAGTCTAGTTTATGTGATGCCAATGTATTAGTCACTCTTGGTGATAGAGGCTGGCGAGAATATGGAGCTCAGATTTTCCTGGAACCTTTTGATAATAATGAATGGAGACTTGCGGTAAAAATCTCAGGGACAACAAAATACTCACACAGGGCACATCAATTTCTGCAACCTGGGTCAGTGAATAGGTTTACACATGCTATGATGTGGAAAGGTGGAAAAGATTGGACCTTGGAGTTCCCTGATAGGGGCCAGTGGTTCCTTTTTAAAGAGATGCATGAAGAGTGCTACAATAGAAATACTCGGGCTGCTTTAGTTAGAAATATTCCTATTCCTGGCATCCGCATGATAGAAAGGGATAATTTTGATGGAACAGAAACTGAATTTATTCGCAGTTCTTCTAAATATTTTCGGCAGACTGAAACTGATGTTGAGATGGCATTAGATCCTTCACGTGTTATGTATGACATGGACAGCGATGATGAGCAGTGCCTTTTGAGAATTCGTGAGTGTTCGAGTGCTGAGAATAGTGGCTCTTGTGAGATCACTGAGGACATGTTTGAGAAGGCAATGGACATGTTTGAGAAGGCTTCATTTGTAAAGCAGCGTGATAACTTTACCTTAATCGAAATTCAAGAATTGACGGCTGGAGTTGGATCCTTGGAAGCAATGGAAACAATATATGAGCTTTGGAGAACAAAGAGGCAGAGGAAGGGAATGCCATTGATCAGGCATCTTCAGGTACAATCTCTGATGCCTTTTCATCTTTTATTATTTATTTGGTTTTCATGTTTTTCTTGAGATTTAAAAATCTGCATGACTAGGCTCAACATAGATCTTTTTGGAATCGGGGGAAATGCAGAATTGTGGACAATAAGGCTATGTCTAGTAGTAGGTATTACTTAGTGTTCTTTTCAGGATATTGAATGATGTGGGTGTTTTATGCAAATGGAACGTCTATTAGGGGGAAAATTGCATCTTTTTGCATTCCAGTTTGTTGTGCACGAAGATGTCTGGAAGTCCATAACTGTAGCATCTTCTATAGTCTGTTGATTTTACTCCTTGTTGATTAGTCTTACTTGCTAGCTCAACAATAATGTAGTTACTCTGCTGCAATATTTTTAATTTTGCCTAACGTAAACACTTGTTTTCTACCCTTGCAATTCAGCCACCTCTATGGGAAAAATATCAAAGGGAGCTCAAAGACTGGGAGTTGGTTATGAGCAAAGCAAACACTCCAAATTCCTGTGGGTCGCAGAAGAAACAGTCACCTACTGAGAAGCCAGCGATGTTTGCTTTCTGTTTTAAGCCTCGAGGTTTGGAAGTCAAACACAGGGGAACAAAACACAGGTCACAGAAGAAACTCTCAGTTTATGCTCAACATAGTTCTGCTTTGGGAGATTATGATGGCTGTAATTCATCAGGTAACTCGTTTTTACCTGCTTGATATTCTATAAATCCTCTATTGACTCTGATTTTTCAAAATGAAGTCTGTGTTTAATCCAACTTTTCCATTTCTCTAGCAGGAAGAAGACCTGTTGGTTTTGTCTCTGGCGACGAGAGGTTTTTATATTCAAATCAAAGCTATGAGCACTCGAATGAATTTTCTGTACATCCAGGAACATATTCCCCTCGTGACCTAGGCATGGGATATTTCTCGAGCGGTGGAAATGGATATCATAGGAATCACCAAAACAAGTCGCAAAGAATCAATGGGAAGAGGAATACGAGTGAACGATGGGATGCAGGCTATTCTGAATGCCCCAGTTCCAATCTTGTCTGTTACTCCAACGGATCTCAGCGTCCTGATGTGGAAGGAATACGGAATAGTACAGACATTGATGAGTACAAATTGCGAGATGCAGCTGGTGCTGCAAGGCGAGCATGCGCTTTGGCGAAGCTCAAGCGGGAAAGAGCAGAGAGTTTGAGGTACAAAGCAGATCTAGCGATCCAGAAAGCTGCAGCTGCTCTCATGTGTGCAGAGGCAGTTAAAGCTTCTTCCGAGGACCTAGGCAACAACAATGGGGTAGAAAGCTCAAGCGAAGGATGAGTCAATAGATACCACTCTTGTTAAGTCTGGGTATTGTCACCTCTTGAGCAAAAGAAGAGATAGTGATTCGACATGTCCTGTTCAACACACGAGCTGGTCTTGACACGAATTAAAAAACGACCCAGATGAGCTCCACTGTACAGAAATTTGCCTCCCTCTGCTTTAAGTAAGCTATATTTTGATGCAGCAATAACACCGAACTGGGACTCTGAAACTTGATCTCATGTACCCATCGGCTGGGAATGTTCTTAGTAGGTTAAGAAGAGAGACAAAAATTGAGGAGATGGTAAAAAAAAAAAAAAAAAAAAAGAGAGAAAAAAGAAAAGAGGAGATTGTAAGTAATTTGGTTTATTAGGCTTCTTTTGGTAGAGAGATTTAGTTTGAGCAAAAAAAAGATTATTCTACTGCAAGTATTTTGCGGTGCTCTTCTTCTCCATATTTCTTCTCTGCCTTCTTTTCAATTTTAGTCAAGATCATAAAGTTTGAAAAATATTGAAACGAAGTCAAACTTGCAACACTTGCCATGTAGTCATATAATTACAAAAATTAGTTACAAATCACATTTGTCAATACTCTTCCAAAAATTTAGTATTCTCTTATAATTTGTAAAACATTGGGAAAAATGAGAGAGAAGAAAAGGTGGTGAGAGAAATTCCAACGGCGGGAAATCTTTGAAGTTAGCAGTTTTGTCGGAAGATGTCTCATTCGTTTGCTGGCTTCATGATCTCTCTGTTACTTATTTCCTAAATTTGTCATATCTTGGACAACCTCCTGAGAGAAGTTCTTTCTCATCATTCTTTCCACCCCAAATTCTCTTCTTCGACTGGTTCCTCTTCTTTTTGTAAGGTTTTTCTCTTCTCTTTTTTTTTTTGTTTGTTTGAACATTTTAGAGCATCAGGGGCTTGAAGCTTAAAATTTCCCATGTTTCTCGCATGTAACGTAAGATTAAGGATTTAAAGATGCACGAGAATAACCTCAATGTTTTTGGCTTAAGATAGTAATTTCTTCTCAGGTAAATGATGACATTGCTCTTTGATAGGATTTCTCATTTGAGATATTGTTTTTCTTCATGAGAGAGGCATTTTTCCAAGAATGAAGGAAGACGAGCGAACCGAAAAGGCTATCCGGAGTTTATTGAAGCTTCCTGAGAACCGGAGATGCATCAATTGCAATAGTCTGGTTGGTACAACATTTTTAGCTGATCATACGTACATTCATTTGTTGGAGCCAATGATCCATCTGAATAGCTCATTGTTGTCTAACATGTGAATCTTTGCAGGGTCCACAATATGTATGCTCAACTTTCTGGACTTTTGTCTGCGTTAACTGCAGCGGAATCCAGTAAGTCTTTTCCTCTTCTCCTTTCATTTTTCTTCTTTTGATTTCTCTATCAATCCAAGGAAAAACTCTGGTACTTGCAAGTGTTGGTCCAAATTACATATCATGCATGTGTTTCTTTTTGTATATATTTGCAGCCGAGAATTCACACATCGTGTTAAATCTGTATCAATGGCCAAGTTCACAGCAGACGAAGTTAGTGCACTTCGCGCAGGAGGAAACGAGGTTTGATATTGAGCTTCTCATTTTGTCTCAATCATCCATCTTCTAGTACTGTAAACTTTCATTGTGTTCTCTGCAGCGAGCCAGACAAATTTATTTTAAAGAATGGGATGCTCACCGTGATGGTTACCCCGATCGCAGGTTCTTGGACATTTATTAATCTCAGCCAAGTTAACACTAGGAGTAGCAAAATTTTTATATGTTGACCTCAGTTTTCTTTCTTTTTGTTCAGTAATATTTTCAAGCTCCGAGATTTCATCAGGAGTGTTTATGTGGACAAAAGATACAGTAGCAGTGACAAGATCTCACAGCAGAAATCGGTAAACTGCTTTTCTTACTTGCTTCATTACATTTACCTTTTTCTTGATTCAGCTTAATTAGCCAAACCTGAAGCTAAGTGTTGCAACTCATTTTGGGACAACATTATATGTTACAATGTTTAGGATGTCACAGAAGATTACAGGGAAAGTAAGAAGACCAGTGCACATGTTCTCGGATCTAGAAGTTTACACTCTGTGGATAAATCTGACATCGAAAGATCTAGTGCTGCTGGGAGGAGTGGAAGTGAATCTCTAAGGTTTTATTTTGATGACAAGAACCATAAACAACAACATGTTACGCATAATCCAAGGTCTAGAGGTTTACCAAAGAGTCCTATTCGCTTTGAGATAGTCGATGATAGGTTTAGAGACGATGGGAGTGTTAAGAGATATGATGCACGTAAAGATTCAAGAGGAAGCTCCAAATCACTTGACCTCTCAAGTAACAAAGACATGCCAAGCTTTCCCATTGTACGCCATACCAGCGAACTCAATATTGTAAAAGTTGAGAAAAAGAAGGATCCAGTGAATAATCAGGTAATCTACAGTTATATCTATTGCATTTTGTTTTATGCATTTTGTCTAGAGTTAATATGTGAACAAGTTGCATTTTGCAGATGACTGCATCATCTGAGAAAATGGAAATTCCTAGAAGTTTAATTGATGATGTACCAGTTTCAGAACTATCTGATGAAGGCATTATTAAGAATTCAAGTGAAATTCCTGCATCTCTAAAGACCACTGAGGAGCCAGCTCCTAATTCTTTGGAAGCTTTGTTGTTTGGATCCTCTGTTCCTTCTGTTGTCCCTGGAACAAACAACTATGAACTATGGAACACAAGTGATATTTCCTCTACTGAAAACTATACCGCAGTTAACCTCGGGACCCAGACAATGCCAGGAATACCAGACAGTGTTACCTCTTTTGCCACATCACCAACAACTGCACATGCTCATTCCGGTTCTTCAGGTCCAGTGGTACCTGTTGCTCCTGATAACTTAAATACAAAAGAGACGGCTACACTTGCAAATAACCAGGTTGGTCTCTGTAGCAGTTTTTAAACACACATTTACAAATATTTTCTTGAATTCAGGAGTTTAAGCTGCATCAACTGTTAGTAACAGTAGATGTAACCGGATCATTTACAGACTTTGAAAAAGAAGAAAAGACTATAGTTTCAATAAAACTTGTTCTCTTCATGTGCTAACCCTTTGCAAACACATGTGGCATCTACATATATCATCTAAGGGACCATCAGATTTCTCTATGGAACAGACAACACTGGCTATCACAGATTATGCTCATGGAGTTGGATCTGAGCATCATCAAGATGATGAGACACAATCTAGCATAAGAAAGGCGCTTCCTGAGGTAACGAACCCTTCTCTTATAACAGAAATTTGGATACTCTTTTGGGAATCTCTGATCATAAGAATCTAACCATTGGCAGGACCTTTTCACTGGAGGCTTCTCATTTGCCCCTCAGCAAGTTCATGGTCAACATCATGGCATGGGATATGGCATGCAATATTATCAATATCCTGTGGTATATGTTCCATTGACATAATTATTACAGCATCTGGTTTTATGCTGATATATGTCCTTTTTCTTAGCAGGCTATGGGAGCCTTAACATATACAGCAAAAGCAGCAAATCCCTTTGATCTTAGCTATGATGATACAGCTCCAAACCAAACACCACAAGTATGAATCCTAGAGTTAATTTCCTGATAGTATATATGATGAAAATGAATATATATATATACTCAGTTCCTTTCTCTTTTCTATGTCTTTTACAGTTTCCTACTATGGCATATGTGCAAGGAGGAGGCTTACCTCACGTGTCATCTCCAATAGGGTATTCAGATTCTTCAAGTCCAGCTGCAGATTCCATTGGACTGATGACCTCTCAGTCACCTTTTCATGCAACCGCTTTATCCCCAAACTCTCCAGCTCTTGCATCCCATCTTTCCCCTGGTGAGACGAAATTTATGTAAAAAGACTGTTTTCAGTGGTTGGAGTTTATATTCTAAGAGTTGAAATCTGGTGAACAGGTGCACTAATGGGGCAGCAATCACAGGTGAATATGTCCCCATCATTCAGGTACATACATACTCTGACTCTTCTTAATTAGTGTTCACTGAATGGTTCTTGACTCTAAATTGATTTTGGTGTGCAAAGGCAAGAGTATAGTGGTCTTGGTACAGAAGGAAATACGTTCAACGGAGTACATACATTTCATCAAGCAAACAATGGATATCCTTCTGCAAACCCAAATGCTTATGTATCCAGAGGAAATCCCTTTGAATGAGAAACAGCTTAATGCAGAAGTTTTCTGATTACGGAAATGGGATGAGATTTCGTATAATCCTTCTAAAACATGACTTGCTTGACGATGAAACAGAGGTTTCAATCATCTACTATTTGCTAATTGATCAAATGAACATTGATGTGGAAAGATATTACTTTGTAATAAAAAGATTATAGAACTTATGTAATTTATCTACAGAGCTTGTTCTATTGGCCATTTGACAATCAGATTTTAGTGTGCATGTGTTAAGTGTATTGTAAGTTGTAAACAACAAAACAAATATTTCTTACAAAGTTATAATTAACTACGCAAACTAGTATCACAATTTCAATTAATATATATTTTAAAAGTTCATATCATTCTTATACTTATTAAATATACAATTTGCGCATAAACTTAAAGATATTTAATGGCGTTTTAACAAGAAAATAAAATTGAATAAATTTTGTATATTTTTGACATAACAATACCAAAAAAATTCTAGCATTCGATTGAACCAAACTTGACGTGTGAATGAGTCTGGTTTACTACAGTCAAATTGATAACTCTTTTTTTTCTAAGTTCCAACTCTTCAACGTTTTTTATTCATGTACCCTTGCATTTTGTTGAAATTTTGCAATGTGAATTTTCTGTCTTCTCTTACGGACAACAAAATTTTAGTTTTTATCAGTCGTCTGAATCCTGTGACAGACACCGACGCCGTTAACCGTCGTCGCTGTCGCTGTGTCTCTCTTTCTCACTCTGTTCCATAGATCTGAGCTTCTATCAATATTCTCGGATCGCTATCAGTCAAATCTTAAGAATTTCGTCGCTTTAGCTCAATTCGGGTACGTGTTTCAATTTTCTCGATAGACCCTTTTGAGATTCTTGCCTTTTTTGTTTTTTCTCCTTTAGATCAGATTTCGGTTTCCTGATTTATTAGTTTATTACCATTGATGAAGTTTTCTAGATTCGTCTCCTTTGTTTATGGTCTTGATAGGGTCTTTATGTTCTGAAGGAATAAAAAATCTTGTCTTTGGATGGATAATTATTGTCTTCAATTGTATTTGTTGTTTCTAAGAAGAAGTTGTGTAGTTACTGCCACCAAGTCTGTGTGATTGATCGGATCATTGTTAGTGTGTCAGTGTTTTTATCTTCAATTTCTTTAATTGTGGCATTTGCTGATTGATTACTTGAATTTGTTGATTTTCGCAAGACTTTAGATTGTGGAGGAAGTTTTAGGATTTGATCTCCATCTCGTATCCAAGCATGGTTGCTCCTGTGCCTCCAGGGGCACCTAGACCCAACAGCCAGCAAAATTCCGGGCCACCTAATTTCTACCCGGGTTCACAAGGGAACTCAAATGCTTTAGCCGACAATATGCAGAACTTGAGCTTGAATCGACCACCTCCGATGATGCCTGGCTCAGGTCCTAGACCACCTCCTCCTTTTGGTCAGTCACCACAGCCTTTCCCTCAGCAATCCCCTTCTTATGGAGCTCCGCAACGTGGGCCTTCACCCATGTCCCGGCCTGGACCTCCAGCTGGCATGGCGAGACCAGGTGGTCCGCCTCCTGTATCACAACCAGCTGGGTTTCAGTCAAATGTACCCTTGAACAGACCCACTGGTCCACCTTCTCGTCAGCCATCATTTGGGTCTAGACCTTCAATGCCTGGAGGACCAGTGGCGCAGCCTGCCGCCTCTTCTAGTGGTTTTCCAGCTTTTGGTCCATCAGGTAGTGTAGCTGCAGGTCCTCCTCCAGGATCTCGCCCAATGGCATTTGGTTCACCTCCACCTGTCGGATCTGGCATGTCTATGCCTCCCTCAGGCATGATTGGTGGTCCAGTCAGTAATGGGCATCAAATGGTTGGTTCAGGGGGATTTCCGAGGGGAACCCAGTTCCCCGGTGCTGCTGTTACAACTCCACAGGCACCCTATGTGCGGCCTCCTTCAGCACCTTACGCTCGGACTCCTCCGCAGCCACTAGGTTCACATTCTCTTTCCGGAAATCCACCATTAACTCCGTTTACTGCTCCTTCAATGCCCCCACCAGCAACCTTTCCTGGAGCCCCTCATGGCAGGCCAGCGGTATCAGGCTTGCCTTATGGTCCACCATCAGCGCAGGTATGTCGAGATACGGTTATGGTATATATTCTTGCTATGTAACTTTTGTGAATCCTATGTATGGAATGATGAAAACATGTAGATGTGTATTTTTATTCATTCAGCAGATAGGACCATACTAGTTGACCGATCTTTGGAATATTTTGACCGTGAAAGATTTGAACTGGCATTGGCAGGATTCTTTTATCTGATTAATTAAGCAACAATTAATGTAGCGCTTTAGCTTGTGGCTCCCTTTTTTATTGTTAAGCAAAATCTTTTCACTTGATGTATTTCCTTTGTGTGGCAGATTCTGATGGTCTTCAAATTTGAATGTTAGTAGGTTGCCCCACCTCTAGGCTTTCCTGGTCAAATGCAACCACCAAGATATGGGATGGGTCCTTTGCCAAATCAGTCGATGACCAACATACCCACTGCCATGGGCCAACCTGGTGCCACTGTTCCTGGACCCTCAAGAATTGATCCTAATCAAATCCCAAGGCCAGGTTCAAGCTCCAGCCCAACTGTATTTGAAACTCGCCAGAGTAATCAGGCTAATCCTCCCCCGGTATGTATACATGATCAGATTTCAATTCGGACATTAGTCTGAGATGCCATATCTTTTGTTTGGGGGTTTTGTCGAACTGCTATATCCTTTCCTGATTTTCTCTTCTATTTTTTCAAGCCTGCTACTAGTGATTATGTTGTTCGAGACACCGGAAATTGTAGTCCCCGTTACATGAGGTGTACCATCAATCAGGTAGCAATGAAGCATGAATTATTCTATAGTCGGATGTGTTTCCGTTCAATATTTTCTCATTGTATTCCTTGATTCTTAGGAACTTGATACCTTTTTCCCTTTTTCGTAATAGATCCCATGTACAGTTGATCTTCTATCTACATCTGGAATGCAACTGGCGTTGATGGTCCAACCGCTGGCGCTTTCTCATCCATCTGAAGAGCCTATACAAGTAAGCCTTGTCTGACAAAACAAAGCATGTGGGCATTCGGTTTCTATGCTATTCCTATTAGTATTTGCATTTACCAATTTGGTCTTATTGATCGCATAAACGAGTATCTTTGACTTACACGTTTTCATTTACATCTTACTATACTATGGTGCAGGTTGTGGACTTTGGTGAGGGTGGGCCTGTTCGATGTTCACGCTGTAAGGGTTACATAAATCCTTTCATGAAGTTCATTGACCAAGGAAGGAAGTTCATCTGTAATTTCTGTGGTAAATGTTACTGTTTTCAGTTATGCAAGCTACAAAATCTGAAGTTATAGCTATGTAACTGCAATAGTATGTATCAAGTTATGAAATAATTGAATATTCCAAGCTAGAAGCGTACACTAACATTTTTGTGCTTAACCTTCCCGTATTTAAAGATTTCTTCTGTCAATCTGGATTTCACCTAATTGTGGAAGGTGGTGATATGATTTTGTTTAAGAGAGATGCTTATATATTGTTATTGTTGTATTCTCTTGGGAGTTCGTTGATGTGGGAAGCTTTGTGATCCATTTCCTCATCAACTTTCTTTTGCACAGGATACACTGATGAGACTCCCCGTGACTATCACTGTAATCTGGGTCCAGATGGTAGACGTAGGGATGTTGATGAAAGACCTGAGCTGTGTAGGGGAACCGTTGAGTTTGTTGCTACAAAAGAATACATGGTTAGTTTGTGAGACTTTCTGCTTATAAATGTAAAATTCTTTTGTTTTGTTGCTACATAAGATGCCAATTTATTTTATGTGGTCTGGAATCTACCATTGTATTTGACAAGTGTTCTGTCCTCTGATTTTGTGTTTTCCCGAAAATTTTAACCTATTACTACTGTGGTCAACGGTTTCTCTATACATACTGTACTGTTGATCTATTGAACTACCACCTAGATTACCTTTCTAGCTAAGATATTAATATTAACGTCGTTTTGGGAGAAGTTGATGATCAGACATGTCGGGAATGGATGGAAATTTAAGTCATTATCTTTTCTGGTAGGTACGGGATCCAATGCCAGCAGTATATTTTTTCCTCATTGATGTCTCAATGAATGCGATACAAACAGGTGCTACTGCCGCTGCTTGCAATGCAATCCAGCAAGTACTTTCAGACCTTCCTGTAAGTTTTTTCGCCATTTCCAACTTTCCAAAACATTCAGTTATATCCACCCTGTTCTGAATATCTATTTGGTTTACACGTGTCTGAAGACTTTTTTACTATTTTGGTGGTATTTGAAATTAAGTAACAGTCCCTGTCCAAACCTTTTGAGGTTTTTAGTGATAGTTTAAATTTGCTTGTTACATGCATCACCCCTTTGCATACTAAGGTGTTCATATCTGAATAATTTAGAGAGTAGCTTCTGCTGCATATCTCTTAGCGTGTGTACCTTGTCCTTATCTTTAGTGAGACTGTGAACTTTTGTTATGGTATGGTTATGTTACCAATGGCTTTATAATTCTTATTTTGTATCGCCATTAGACAATTAATTTTTTTTCTGTATTCGTTTTCAGGAAGGTCCTAGGACATTTGTTGGGATTGCTACATTTGACTCAACAATCCACTTCTATAATTTGAAACGTGCACTGCAGCAGGTGATTTGTTTGCACTAGTTTTTTTTCTTCTTTTGTAATTGTTGGATGGAAAAAATAAAAAACGAGATCTACAAGATGTTTGATGCTCATTGTGCAGCCATTGATGCTCATTGTCCCTGATGTACAAGATGTCTATACACCTTTAGAAACAGATGTTGTAGTTCAGCTATCTGAGGTCAGTTCTGGGTCATTTGTTTTCTATTTGGGTACTTCCTGATTAGTTTTTCCCTTGTTTGTCAATGTGTCGTATAAGCTGGCTACTATTATTAAGATTGGTTATCGTAATTTCTTTCTCATACTTTTTGTATTTATTTTATATTGATGGGAGTTCAGTGCCGTCAACACCTAGAGCTTTTGCTGGATAGTATCCCAACGATGTTTCAGGAAAGTAAAATTCCTGAATCTGCTTTTGGTGCAGCAGTTAAGGTACGGAATTGCTAAAGATGCATACGCAATACAAGTAGAAGTTTGGCACATTTGATGGCCTTCTTGATTTCATGAGTTCGTTGTTTAGTCAGCATTAGACCTTTGTCAACTTGTTTAATGGTTTCAATCATCATTGCATGGCGTAAAATGATAAATTTTATAATCCGGTTTGAAGCAATCAATGAAGTGTCATTTCAGGTTAATTTACCGATGTTGCCAAGCTCACATGTGTTTTGTGCTGAGATCATTTCTAATGAATCCTATTTTAGTTTTTGGGAAAAATGCCGAGGATAATATCTACTAGTCTCAGCATGTTTGACTTTCGTGTCTAACAACTCCTTTTCTCTAGGCTGCTTTCTTGGCGATGAAGAGCAAAGGAGGGAAGCTTATGGTATTTCAATCAAGTATGATGCTCACTATATTTGGGCATTTTATATATTAGGGTATATTGATGCATGTGCTTCCAAGTCACCTAGAATCTATCGATGCACATTGAAAATTATTGATTTATTAGAAGCATACTGCTCAGTACCTCTATAACGTAACTGATATGATTACCATCTTTTCCATAGTTTTGTGTTCTGTTGGTGTTGGAGCACTTTCTTCTAGAGAGGCCGAAGGGAGAGCTAATATGTCTGCTGGTGAAAAGGTAAACATGCTTCTTTCTTTTTTTTCAAAAGAATATACTGGTTCATTGCAAAATATTAAATTGTCCTGCAATTCTTTTTATTTCAGGAGGCCCATAAATTACTACAACCAGCAGACAAAACTCTAAAGACCATGGCTATTGAATTTGCTGAATACCAGGTATACCAATAGAATTATGTTCGAATTTAACTGATAATCTTTCCATCTGCGTATCAGTAATCTACAATGTATCATTCTTTCTTCATTGCAATAGTTCGTCCATGTCTAAGCCATCCATAAATGTCTCAGGTCTGTGTAGATATATTTATCACAACTCAGGCCTATGTTGACATGGCTTCAATTTCCGTTATTCCAAGAACTACTGGAGGACAGGTAATTTCCAATATTCCTTACCCTTTCTGATTATCGAAACCATGTTGAGCTTGATGTCTAGGTTTTGCCGCACTTACGATTTCAATCTTTTAACTATTTTTTCCAGGTGTATTGTTATTACCCTTTCTCAGCTCTCTCAGATCCTCCCAAGCTTTACAATGATCTTAAATGGAATATTACTAGGCCACAGGGTTTTGAGGCTGTCATGCGAGTCAGATGCAGCCAGGTATGTTTTTGCGGTAGAGGGTTCTCTTCATGCATTATTCTGTTAACTCCAGCTTAAGGCTAATTTTCTGTAAACCATCGTTTCCATTTATTGTAGGGTATTCAAGTGCAAGAATACTCTGGGAATTTCTGCAAACGCATTCCAACTGACATTGATCTACCAGCGGTGAGTGGATCCTCTTTAAATTTTCCCACTAATTAGTTTTGGTTTGCATTGTGTGTCTACTGAGTTCTTGTCAATATCATTGAAACATATCTCTGTATGTGGTCCCTAGTGAAAGTTGTTGAATCTGGAATTATGGATAGATACGATTCAGCTGCTCTGCTGCTTAAGCTAACACAATGTTAGTTATAGGAAAACACATAATTGTTGCTGCAAGTTTACAAAGAGATTCACTATGGTATAAACTCTTTTTACTCTTGACAAACCTTGATTGCCATATGCCAATGCAGATTGACTGTGACAAAGCCGTAATGGTAACCGTTAAAGCATGATGACAAACTACAAGATGGAGCGGAATGTGCTTTCCAGGTATATTTTGCATTTATGTACCTTGCGAAAAAATGTTGGTACTTTGTCCCATTTAAAATGATGTTATTCTATGTTTGTTCTGTGTCGTTTTTAGTGCGCCCTTCTGTATACTACAATATATGGAGAAAGAAGAATTAGGGTTACCACATTATCACTCTCCTGTACAAACATGCTCAGTAATTTGTTTCGCGCAGCTGACTTAGATTCTCAATTTGCTTGTATGCTGAAACAAGGTAGGTCACTGTTTTCAGTTTTGATTCTACTGCTATCCGTGTTATGATTATGTAACAATTATTGGGATGTTTTTTATGTAGCGGCTAATGAAATTCCTTCGAAGGCACTTCCACTGGTAAAGGAGCAAGCAACTAATAGTTGCATAAATGCACTCTATGCCTACCGTAAATTTTGTGCTACAGTGACATCATCTGGACAACTTATTCTTCCCGAGGCGCTCAAGCTATTTCCATTATACACTCTCGGTATTTCTTTGTGACTTTTGTCAAATTTTAAGTTAATTTTACACACCGTTAGGTTCTCTTTGCAAATTGTTTCCCATCCCTTATCTTGATATTAGAAGTGAATATATTGTGTTTTCACCTGCTATGCATGCTTACTTCTAAGAGATATTAAATGACAGTTGTTTTCGTTTTCTGCTATCTTTGTGGTAATTACATGTGGCCTCCGTGAAGACACTGTAGCATATTTGGTACCTACCATACTAGCAGCATGTTAGATACCTTAATTTCTCCAGATGTTTGGAAACCTGTTCAGTGTGAATTACAAGTACTAATTGTGCTACTCGCTAGTCGCTATCTGTTTTTGTTTCTCTTATATATACTGAGTATGAAATGAAACATACCGCATGGGTCTTGTCAGGATCATATAGCTTCTCAGGAATGGATTTACAGAAAATAGAATTTGATTTGTTGTTATTTCCTTTTACATGGGTCCTCCTCAGCATTGACCAAAAGTGTGGGTTTAAGGACGGATGGAAGAATTGATGATCGATCATTCTGGATCAACTATGTGTCTTCCCTTTCTACTCCTTTGGCAATCCCATTGGTTTATCCGAGAATGATTTCTGTTCACGACCTTGATGTGAAGGTGTGATGGGCTACTTTTTTTTAATATATCTCTGAAGACTTAAATATACAGTTTGTGAAAGTTTTGATTATTCTTACTTTTTAATCTATCAGGACACTGAGGGATCGGTCCTTCCTCCTCCAATCCCATTGTCAAGTGAACACATTAGCAATGAGGGAGTTTATTTTCTTGAGAATGGTGAAGACGGTCTACTATTTGTTGGCGAATCAGTAGACTCTGATATTCTGCAGAAACTTTTTGCTGTTTCTTCAGCTGCTGAAATTCCTAACCAGGTAATCAATATTTCTCTTCATTAGTAGATGGAATTGTAACATGATTAAATAGCGACAGAATCTAACTTTTATATTATTTTAATACACGATCCATATATGACTGTTGTGATTGTTTCATCATATTATTGATACCATAAGAGAAGAAATCACTTTTCTGGAATTTTTGAAGCCTGCTAAGCAATGTAACCTGTGTTTTCTTTATAGTTTGTGCTGCAGCAGTATGATAATCAGTTATCAAAGAAATTCAATGATGCGGTGAATGAAATAAGGAGGCAAAGATGTTCTTACCTAAGGTATCTAGCAAAAATCTCAGTATCTGTCTTTTTTATTTCCTAACTGAACCTTTTCCAGCCTCTAATCCTTCCAATGTCTTTATGTTTTATCTACTCAGAATAAAATTGTGCAAGAAGGGAGAACCATCAGGTGAGTAATAATGGACGGATTCCAAATCTTAGCACTAACTACAAAGGATACATGTTATTTATCTTTTCTTGTTTGCGACATTATCAGTCTTACGTTAATAGTAACAGCTTAGATCCTGTCATCTAATATTATTTTGCGAAATGAACATTTATTTTTGCTTACTCGGTGTTGATTTCATAGAACCTTGTCGATGCTGATTTGTTCTTATGATATTTGGTACTTTTCAGGAATGTTGTTTCTCTCGTATATGGTAGAGGACAGGACAGCAAGCGGCCCGTCGTATGTGGAGTTTCTCGTGCAAGTCCATCGCCAAATCCAGCTAAAAATGAACTGATCCTCTGTTTTCTAGGAGTCCTTACAGAAGTTTCCTCCCATCTGCATCTGTGTCATGTTCGGAATTTGCGGTAGAAAAGCATAGCAGAAGGGGAAAGGGCATCGGTCTTATGGCTGCTTGAGAAGTTTTCTTCTTGTTTGAAGGAAAAGAGAGCATAGACTACTTCAACTTGAGAAGCTTCACGACATTTTAAAGTTGTACTTAGATAATAGTCTCCACTGTTGTTTTGTCTTTTTTTTTTTTTTTACTATAAAGAATTATACAAAAGAGTCCTTAGCTAATCTTTTTTGTATGGTTATTTTTTTGTGTTATTTGAGTTTCGAACTAAGAATTTCCTTTCAAATACTTTTTTTTTTGTTGGTTGTTACCGAATATACAAATAAAAGTCTTTGATGTACAATGCAGTGTAAAATATGAAATAATTGTTATTTTCTTTTTTTTTTAACAACTACTACTACAACTTTATTAGATTGTATAAGGTTGATACAAATAAGAGAGTAAGAAACGAGGAGGAACAATAAAAGACTGATACAGAGTAGTAGTAGACAAAACATATTGAGCCATCTTATCTGCAGCACTATTTCGTTCACGATTGACGTGGAGAAGAGTGACGTTGGATAGTTTTGCCATCCAATGACGAATATCGAACAGGAGACCCCCTATTTGAGAATGATCATCACCATTATTGATAGGTCAATCTTCTCCAGTGTTCACTGCTTTTATGGTTTTTAGTTACTTTATAAGTAGCCGTTGATGCAAATGTTTTAAAGAGAATTGTTTCAGTAATAAGAGAAAATGCTAAAATGTATGCAACAATGGTACTTTTGTTGTATGCTAATGCAATCTTCAATCAAACATAATTTTAAGTTCAAGATGTCAAAAAGATAAGAAGCAAGTTCATAATAGTGGAATTGGGAATTCGATCTTCACCTTATATTTTCATATATCTGACTTTGCATCTTTTCATAAGCACCTTACGCTAACAAAAATATAGTTTTTTTTGTATCATTATTTGTGTGGGAAGTGATAATTGTGAATATATATATTTATAAACGAATTAGAAAATATATAAATGATCGTTTTCTCGAAGAGCATCAATTTGTTCAACATGTGCACCATCTGCCATTGCAATCGTGCTTCCTCGTTTCCCCAACTTCTTCTCTGCATCCACCATAGTTTTATGAGTTCAATATAAAGTATATTAAATTTTAAAAAACTTTCAATGTATAAGTAAAGAGAAGTGACATCATAAGAGTGAAACTGACCAGCTAAGTCGAATAGAAGTTGGATAGAGTCAGGTAAAATGATAAGTCTACCGTTGGAATCACCATTGTTTTTGTTATCTTGATTAGGAGGAGCTTGTCCATGAATTATCACTCTTTTTGGAACTCCCTCTCTTCTTCTCTCTTCTACTGCAATCAAATGTCATTGTTAAAAAAAGGGTCTCTATACATACAAAAAAACATGTTCATTTTACTCTGTCTTCAACAAAAAAAAATGTCTTCTTACTCTGTCCATTTTCATGTCTTGAGACCGTAACTATTTCCTCATCGTTACTTTGTGGTGTTTCCTCTGACTGAACTGTTTCCTGTCACCAAAAAATGCGTTTTCATCTCAAACTCACTTGACAATTTTGACGAGAGGACTATGCATTATTTGTTATAAGAAGGTATATATACCTGAACCTGAGCATCTGCGTCATCTAATAAATCTCTAAGAAAAGGAATTTCTTTTTTTAACTCATCATTCAATCCCTTAAGATACTGAAATTAAAGAAAGAAACATTAATTATTAGTGTTACAATATAAACACTATATTGATGTTACTACCGTTTTGTGAATGTAAACTTACTGTCATGAAATTGGCAATGATCATTTTGGCGTCGACGTCATTATCAGACTGCACCATTTCTTTGAACTTATGATGACCAATTCTGATAACTTGTGAAAGTCGACGTGTCCTCACTGTGAAAGGCTGAGGAATGTTGAACACTACTCCTATCTCTCCTGCCATACTTCCGGGACCTAACTTCGCTAATACCTTCACCATTTATCAACCAACTCTTCATACTCTATCTCAATCTTTTAAGTTTATGAAATGTGTTTTTCTTATAACTGAAATTTGTTCAGAGTTTTACCTGTTCACTCACACCCTTGGAAGCAATTATATCCTAAAATTGCAAATTTTCTTTTAATCAGTTGAAGTCAAATATAAATAAGAATGAGTAAACAATCTTTTCGGGATAAATGAATGAGTAAACAATCTTTTCGGGATAAATGAATGAGTATGTAGAGGATATATAGATATATCATACCACTCCTCCAGATACAATTACGTAGAAATCCGTTGGAATCTCATTCTGCAAGATTATCTCCATTTTCGGCGGAAAATATTCTGCTTGTATTTGCGAAACCTACAACAACAACATAGAAGAATGAATTACCACTGCCTTGTTTAACAAGGAACAAAAGAAAATGGAATTGTTGATGGACGATCACCAGCTGGACGAGGAGGCCTTCGGGGAATCCTTTAAAAAGATAAGCTTCTTCGATGATGGAGCGGAATAGATGTTGGTTAATGCTTGATCTTATGGCCTTAGGTAAGTCTTGAAGAACCTCTTCTTGCCTTAACTCCGCGGTCTTGAACTTGAGCTGCATATGTGCAAGCATCTGTTCCCTCATTGTATCCGGTAACCTGTTCTTGCTTGTGTATCGCAATATATCATTGATCGCACTCCTCTGTTCAGCAGAAGAATGATTATTGTACGACTGGTAGAGTAAATGAATGAGTAAACAATCTTTTCGGGTTTAAGCAATGAATGATTATATACCATGGCGAATGTACGAAGAGCGCCATGGACAACTAGATTGGTCATGATACCGATGATATAAGAAGTGAGGCCAATGTTGAAAAGCATGTAGAACATGTTGAATGTCTTCTCACGGCTATTAACTGCATGCAAATCACCGTAACCCACGGTAGTGAGTGTGACAATGGACCAGTACATTGAGTAAGTGTACCCTAACCATACACTTCTTTCCTTAAAATCCTCAACTTGCGATCCTATCCATGTATCCGTAGGCCTTGGATAATGGTAGGCTATCCAGTATAAAATGCAACCCGCCAAATGTATCCAAAATATCGTTACCTGAATCAAATTTCACAATTTGAATAAAAGTCATAGATTGACATAGCCAATTTAGTGATTGTATGGACCACATATAGATAATTCAATATAAGTAAAACTTACACATAGAAGTTTGATGACTCGGATCACGAAATAGTTGAAATGTGCGTCTTTCTCTAGTCTGTTAAAAAAAGAAAGAAAGGAAGTGTAAAATAGACACACACATATGTACTATATGATAAGTGGATTTCAATATTGCATATTATATAGAAAGTAGTAAAGAAAAAACCTTTTAAAGAGTTCGGCTACACGACGGAGACGCCAGAGGCGGAGTAAATTAAGGAAGCCGAAAGCTTGGCCTCGTCCGACATCTCCGGTAATAGTTTTATAAATGAATTGAATGGGTAACGTTGATGCTACGTCCATCACAAAAGCCACGCTCTTCAAGTACCTATAATAATGCACAACATATATAATTCAATTCTAACTTATTCATTTTACTTATGTTATTTTTTTAACATATAAAAACAAATTGATTTGTTACCGTTTGGCGATGAGCTTGTGGTCGGTGACATTGAGGTAAGTAGTATTATCCAAGTAGGAAACAAAAAAGGTGAGGATGATATCAACGGCGAAGAAGAAGTCAACGACGAGATCAATGGTCAATAACGCTCCTTCGGCAGCTTTCTCGAAAGCCAACTCGAACAAAGATGCCCACGCCGAATACCCAACCAATATCACCAAAAACAATTCCCACAACCTACCATTAATTTTTATATGGAAAGATTAAAAAAAAATTAAGATATATGAATATTAATAAGAAATAACAATTTTAAGACGTAAAAATATGAAAATTAATGAACGAATCATTTGATCATTAATTTATGGACTAATAGAAACAGAAAAGTTATGAAATCTGTAAATCACTATTTATTGTTTGATAACCAAAAAACATTTCTTCGTTGTTTAGTTAGTGAGAAATGAACCTGTAACGACGATCAAAGTGAAGAACGATGAAAGGTTTGGAAGAAGGATTATCATCTTCGATGAAAGTCCCAAAAGCAGGCAAGAGACTGCTCGAAACTGACGTTATGTTCCTCACATCTTTGCTCGATCTTCTTCTGAACTGCAGTATCGATAACGGCGATCTTGCTTCCGCCGTCGACGCCGATAACGCCGTCGAAGACCTTCCTCTTCTCAACAACAACGGCAACGGTGATCTCGCCTCAGTAGTCGTCGTAGACATTCTTTTTTCCTTCTTCTTCTTCTCTCTCTTCTTCAAGCTTGATGATATATACTTCCCTCTTTTGTCTCTTTCATTTATACCTTTTTTTTTTAGTTTTGAATTATTAAAGAGGTGTTTAGATGATCAAGAAGGTGGTGAGCAAATTAAGTTGACTTTTTTTTTTACTGGTTTTTGTTTTCCCTATATTTTTTGGAAAAAAAGAATATAACAATACTATAAAACAAATTTACTTAACCATCTAATAAATTATAATTTTTCAAGATTGTAGTATGATGAATTTTACTCTTTATATATTCAACTTTGTTGTTATATATGCAGAAGGCTTCATCGACTTTTTTGACTCTTATTTACGTCTCTGTGTGTATTTAATGTGGCATCAGGTGTAGTGATTACAATCGAGATCTACAATATCAGGGGGATAAGGTTTTTTTTTTTTTTTTTCTTACGATAAATTATGTAATAATTAGCTGTTTAAATACTGGAGTTGAAAAAATTGAGGAACTCAAAAGTCAAATCTTGACGTCTTTTTTGTTGTTGTTATTAAATGAGACCGTGACAGGAATAGTAGTGTTGAAAACAAAACGAACAATAATAAACAAATGAATTACGTATCAATATCTATCATCAGTCAGAATTTAGTATGTTTTTAATACAATCATTTCAGTTTTTTTGAGATAACATATCATATATATATACTTCTTTCCACTTTCCAGTGTTGGATGTGCATGTTTACAATTTTTTTAAAAAATTCTAAGGAAAACAATGTTTTGAAATTCTAAGATACGTTTAGGTAATACATGAAGGGGGATACACTTTGTCTTCGTCCCTTAATTAGCTCCTATGAAGAATTTCACATACACAAATTAAGAAGATGCATGCAATAACAAGGCTAAAGCCATTTCTTAATAGTTCATTTGTACATAAAGTAAGTTTGTGTATGTTAAAAAAAAATTGTGTATGTACTGATGTACAGTATGTTGTTGATTGTTGATACGTAAAACCAAATAGTCAAATACTATACATTTTTACGTTTGCTCGTATAAATTAGGAAACGAAAGCATAATTGTTACGGATAAAAAAACACGAAAATCAATTAATGAAACAAAACCCTTTTGTAAAAAAGCCCATTTTTATGGAAGCCCATTTTGAGATGGACCAGTTAATGAAAAAAAATCCAAGAAACAATGAAACGAACGTTTAAGATCCATGATGGAAATTTGGGCCAAGATTATAAGAAGATCTCACCACATTTCATTTGGGCCGGGTGGGCGAAACATTCCGGGTGATCGTGTAGACCCAATTTTTTCGGTGGAAAGTGCAAAAAAAATGCAATTGGTGGATGTCGTCGCGGTTCGACCCCAAGGGATTTGGCCGGTAAAATTATTGGGAGTTGTCTTTCTCTTGCACTCTCTCTAGTTCCAAACCCTAGCAATTCCTCTGTTTTCACCATTTTCGGAGATTATCACCTTCTCCCCGATTCGCCGCCTTGTGATTACATCTACGTAAAGAGTTTCTGGTAGAAATTTTCCCTCTTTTAGCTGCAGATTGGCATCAGATTCCGTTCTGGATGTGTCGGTGATCGATTTTCCGCGTCGGTGATGATAGCTAACGGATTCGAGAGTATGGATAAAGAACGAGTCAGGAAACGTCCTCGTATGACCTGGGACGAGGCCCCAGCTGAACCAGAGGTTGCTCCTCTTTCTTCTTCTTCTTTTTTTAATTAATCTTTGACATTTAGAACTTCGAATTAGGGTTTAGAATGTGGAGGAAAGACCGAGCATTTATGTTTCTTTGGTGAGATTTTGATATGCTGACAATGAATGAATTTTGACTTTTTTGTGATAGGCTAAAAGGGCTGTGATTAAAGGACATGGAAGCGATGGGAGGATTTTGTCACCACCATTAAGGGACGATGATCGTGATGGTCATTATGTTTTCAGTTTGAGGGACAATCTCACTCCTAGATGTGAGTTTTTGATGGATAAAGTTGCTAACTTTCTATTCTATGTGAGCTAAGATATTTACCTATGTTGCTTCTATATGTGTATTGTTGCTAGTAACTCTTTGTTTTGTTTGGCACCATTGCCTTAGGGATAATCTTTTTTCGCTTTCGTTTCATTGGGATGAGAATCCTTCCTGAACATTTTTAATTGCTTAACTTACGCTATTGTGTGTTCTGTTTTGACTTTTGACAGATAAAATACTTAGCAAGATGGGTGAAGGTTAGCTGTCAAGTGGCATGGTGTGTTCGAGATAAAAAAAATGTTTATGTGAATCAAATCGTGCCATTTCAGTGAACTTGCTGGTGTTGTAGGCACATTTGGTCGGGTTTTGGAATGTTGGGATCGTGATACAAAAGAATATGTGGCAATAAAGATAATTCGAAGCATTAAGAAATACCGGGATGCAGCAATGATTGAAATTGATGTACTTCAGAAACTTGTTAAGAGTGATAAAGGCCGCACACGGTATTTATTTATCTTCTAGACTTTAGTTGATGACATCGTTTCCTTCAGAGGTGTATATCATTGCTCAGTTTCTTCATTTCTGCTTTGTCCTTGCAGCTGTGTACAGATGAAGAACTGGTTTGATTACCGAAATCATATTTGCATTGTAAGTATCCCAACTAAGCTCATTGATTTCCACCACCGTTCAAATGCATCTCTAATATTTAATTGGTTCTATGTTCAGTGACCTGTGAGGTTTGTTAGTGTTACAAATGAATGAATCATAATATTTCTGGCTACCTTTCTTTGTTTGATGCCCAAGTGACAGAAATCCAATTCCGTGTATAGTGTTTGTGTAGTTTGTTTACTCATGTGGATTTTTTCGAAGTTTGGAACTAAACGGAACCTTCCTGTGAATGAACTCTAATGGTGATACCAGGTGTTCGAGAAGCTTGGGCCAAGTTTGTTTGACTTTCTAAAGAGAAATAAATACTCCGCATTTCCTCTGGCCCTTGTTCGGGATTTTGGATGCCAGCTTTTGGAATCTGTAGCATGTCTGTGAATTGTTCCTATCTGCTGCTATTTTATACAATTATCGTACCTAGCACGTCACCTTTATGTCCCGGTTCAGCAGCTGTAGTTCCTACCTAATGCCTCTCTGTTCTTAACATAATCTTCCTTGTCTACAGATATGCACGAGTTACAGTTAGTTCACACCGACCTCAAGCCTGAGAACATTCTGTTGGTGTCTTCTGAAAATGTAAAGCTTCCTGACAATAAGGTATCTAGAACTGAAATAGGTTAAGGTTGGGTTTGGGTACACTCTCTGTAGTTAAAGTTTTGAAAGAAAAAGAAAAATCTTCAAGAGTTTGTACTTTTTGACAGTTTGGTATTTGATTTTAAATAACAGAGGAGTGCTGCAAATGAGACACATTTCAGGTGCTTACCAAAGTCAAGCGCCATTAAACTGATTGATTTTGGCAGTACTGTTTGTGATAACCGGATTCATCACTCCATTGTCCAAACAAGACATTACAGATCCCCCGAGGTCATTTTAGGTAGGCTAATCAGTTACTTGCTCGTCAATAGATGCTTGTGGATTCCGTAGCTGATGCTTAACGAATGAACATAATTTTTCCCTGGTAACTAATCAGTGGCATATCATTGCAGGTCTAGGATGGAGTTACCAGTGTGACTTATGGAGTATAGGTTGTATACTATTTGAACTATGCACGGTAAAGTCTCTTCATTTTGTTGTATGAATTCTTATCTCCATGTTTATTAGTTGTTTTACTTACTATTGTCAACATTTTCAAACTGTCCATCAGGGTGAGGCTCTCTTTCAGACGCATGATAACCTAGAACATCTAGCTATGATGGAGAGGGCGCTTGGACCTTTACCTGAACATATGACTCGAAAAGCCAGGTTACTTTTCTGTTTCCACAAACATTTGGGTGCGTAAAAAGTCCACAGAGATATAAATGCTCATCGGTTGTTGCATGTATGGTCGTTATGTTTTTGTAGCCGGGGTGCTGAGAAATATTTCAGGAGAGGGTGTCGGTTGAATTGGCCAGAAGGAGCCAACTCTAGAGAAAGTATTAGGGCTGTAAAAAGACTTGATCGTCTCAAGGTTTAATCACCATTAATTCTTGTTAGTGTCTAATGATATATCTTTTGTTTAATATGCCGTAATCTGAAGTAGAAACTGCTTACAATTCTTGCAGGATATGGTATCGAAACATGTTGACAACACGAGATCTAGATTTGCAGATCTATTGTATGGTTTATTGGCATATGATCCATCTGAGCGTCTCACAGCAAACGAAGCTCTTGACCATCCTTTCTTTAAGAGCTCAAGTTGAGAAGAAGCAAAATCAGAACCATAAAATGTAGAATTTTACTTGGTAACAAGTTTTTTTGTTAGATTCCTCTAAAGCTCCCGTTCTCAGTAGCACCAAACAGTAGTATTCCTATTTCAGTTACGAGTTTGGCTACGTTTATTCTGGAAAATACCTCTGTTGTACATTGTGTTGTTGAGAATATAAAACTTGCATCATATTTTGAAACTAATCAATCGTGTAAATTGCATATCATAAGCAAAATCTACACATTGCACCATCCATTATCATATTAATGAAACTTAAGATGCCCCAAGGACTCGATGATTCTCAATCTTAAGTGAAGAAGACTGTTTCACTTTCACCCACCAAGAAACTGTATATGTACTTATAATTGAAGACTAGGTACATTCTCTATTAATAACCATTGGTTTTGGTCGTTGTTACTCGAGATCTTCAGTGAAATCGACCAGCCTCTCGCCCACTTTGTATCGATTATCGAATTCCAGCTTGTGAAGGTAGAGGATAAGATCACGAATGAGCTTGACACTAAACCATATGGGGATTAAGGCAAGGATCGCCGGCCAAATGAACCGCTGGACGGTTAAGTTGACTGCACTGGAAAATCCAAGAATTGGGAACAGAGAGTTTACCACCACGTAGGGAACGCAGAGAGTGAATAAAAGGGACACTATGATCGAACCAATAACATCTCGAATCAGCCACGTAAAGGGAAGTCGGTTGATTGTAACGCTTCTGATTCTTTGAAGCTTTTCCCGCCAGGCCACAGTTGCAAAACAGTTGATCCGTGTGAGCATAGTCTGCGAGAGAAGAAAGCAGTTACAATAACGAGTTCTTGATTGAAGCAATAATGATGGACAGACGTTTCATCTTACCAGAAAGATCCAGATGTGTAGGACGACTACACCGATCAACCAATCGTGGAGCAAGTTATATACTGGGGATTCACCTAGCGGAACTTGTGATGGGATGATGATCATAAGGTCGATAAGGAGACCGAGCACTCCCGGTATGACAGAGATCTGTTCACAGCAAAACATCATGATTCAAAAATTCATAATATTCAGACGTTTTCAGTGAAAGAGTTTTGGGATTTCTTACCCATATGGAGAATAACAAGACATTCCGTATGAACATCAGGACATGGTTGAGAAGCAAATCGGTTCTTCCCGTTATGAAATGATCATAGACAAAGCAAGTGATGATATAGATTCCTCGCAGGATACAGAATCCAATCCAGAAAGCACAAAGATCTAAAATGATTGGTTTTAAAATTAGAAGCATAATACAAAGGAGAAAGACGTGTGAAGCAAGATTAAGAAAGTACAAACCGTCGTGTTTGAGTCCGAAACTTAGCATGAAGAAAGAGATAGAGTGGAAAAACGCCCTTCCCACTAGAATTGGTAAAGCCATGAAGGTTGTACTAACAAGAAACATACTCAGAGAAGCAAGAATCAACATCACTCCAATCCTCACCATAAACCTGAGACTTCAACTTATCAGAATATAGATTTTGCGAAGGAAGTTATCTCTATTAAAAGCATGTTAACTACTACCTTTTATCTCTTTGCTCGTTTGTATCCTTTTCACAGGTGGTATCGCTTTGAGATCCATGCAAACTGACCATAGAGCCTTCAGCTATGCCAAATACTAGACACCGAAGTCTCATATTATGATTTGCACGGTGTTTTCGGGGCTCTCCAAGCAAGAAATCACTCAACTTGAGCAAAGAACTGATAGTGATAACCCACTTGTGAACTATGGGTCTGATGGATGGTCTAATTAAATTGGCTAACCACCGGGGACCGAATATTACTAGGCACATATAAGCAACAAGTAAGCCAAACACAAACTCATCCTCGTACACCCTGCATATCCCTTATTAGGCACATTTTGTTCAAGAATCGAGAAATTAGAAACATTATGTGGTAAGGTCCAGAGGAGCTTACCCAAATTGGAGAGGGAAAAAGGACTGGCTGATGAGACTGATTGTTTTTATTGGTAAGTGAAGCACAATCACCACCATTGTCCCATGCAAAGCAAACGCCAAGAGAATGGGACCAAGATGCAGTTTGGTGACTTTGTAGTTTGGTTCTGCAACATCTAGCAGATACCATAAGGCTCGTTTCTGAACTATCTGCCAAAAGAAAGAAGAGAAAGTGGAGTAAACTAGATGATGCGTGAGAACTGAACAAAAAGTTCAAATTTTACCTTTTGGATAAGCTCCATGCAACTTAAAGCAGATACCAAGTACAACGTTCCCATTAACCAATGTTTGTCAGCCATGAGTGGATAGTCTGAAAGAACCTCAACGGTGTGGGAAGCTGTCTTTCCCAGTATAGGGAAAGTGCAGAAATGTAGCCAGCAACCAAGTAACCAAGGCAGAACACCGAGTTTAAAAGACAAGATGAATGTATCCTTAACTGACGGTAAAAACGTTCTGACGCTTGTTAGATAAGTGTCTCGAGACATAGTAAAGACTCCTCCAAGGCAAGCCAATAAAACTGAGCGTATAACCATATCTCCAGCAGCCATTTCAGATGCATTTTCCGCAATCCAACCGTGTGGGAGACAGCGTAGGAGAACTAAAACAACTCGGCCAATCGAAAATGGTAAAAGAACCCTGAAGAAAGACCAATAGATGTTGATGGCAAGAACCTGTAGAGAAAAGAAAAGAATCTGTTACACAACATGGTGAAACATTAATGTTAATCCGGAAAGCTAAGACAACAATCTCTACAGTGCATGATTCTCTTTATGTAAGAGTAATTGAATAAAGAGAGCTGGGACTTACAGCAAAAGTGTTGTCACTCAAAAGGGAAAAAACCCTTCTGATGGCTCCAAATTGATGAAGGGGCGTGTTTCGAGGAACAAACGCTAGTGCAAGAGGTCCCCTTTGAAAGATATGGAGAAATGGCAACTGTAAGAGCTGATCATGCCACCAATCACACAGAATTTGCAAATGATTTGCTAACAGCAGCACAATTCCAGTAACATCTCTATCTTTAAGACCATTCTCTAAGATGATCATACGACGCAAGAACTCGGGGTGTCTCCTTAAAAGCACTCTTATCGTTTCCATTTGAACAACCATCTCGGTGGCACTAGACACTATCTGAGCAGTGTAAAACAGACCAGGAAATCTCAAGGACAGTTCAAAAACAGTCTGGTTCACAAACTCACTTTCCCTGCCCCAAGGACGAAAAGAAAAGCAGTATGCGTTGAAAGGCATCATCAAGATCCAAGGAAGAATCAGGTTCATGAAACGTAATGCTCTCATTAGCAATCCCATCAAGAATTCGTGCCATGGTAGTCTCTCTGGAGCGTTCTCGGAATAAACCGGAACAATTGAGTAGCTACGTTTGCAAATCTACAGTGGGAACAAGAAAAAGAGAGAAACTTTAGAGACATCTTCCTCAAATCACATAGAAAAGAGGAAATTTTTGAAAAAGAAGTAAACTTTAAACTCAATTCGTAGCAGAAACAGAGTTTTTGAAAAAGGGGTTTAAAACCTCGCAATGGTTGCGTTTACGGCGATTGAGCCAGAGGAAAAGACAATCTGAGTGGATATACTTGAGAGAGCCTCTACACGCGCACGGATGTCTCAACGGATTGTCTGGTTCCTCCGGTGATTGGCAAATCCGACAAATGTCTACAGCTTTGTTATTTATGTCTGATACTTCTTCTGTAGTAACAGCTTCGCCGGAGCCAACGAGTTTGTCTTCCGCCGGAGAAATCTCCATTTCCGGGAACTAGAAACCTTGGAACTTCGATTGTATCTCTCTCTTTCTCTTCAGTCTGCACTTTCACTTTAGCGGCAAATGAAAAAAATGGCTGCCAAAAAGAAAAAAAAAAGTAATTTATAAATAATCAAAAAAAAAGAAAAAAAAAAAGAAACAAACGTTTATGATTCGTCGTATGACGTATTTTTACCTTTGTTTTTTTGACAGCGACAGAGGGACTTTCTTACGTTGCTTCCCTAATTTCTCGGTAATTTATTGTGTGACAGCCAAAAATTTATTTACTTCTTCCTTTGTCTTTCTCTTCAGTCTGCACTTTCCCACCTTAACTTTTCTTTTCCTTTCAGAGATCACAAAATCTCAAAACAAGAAAAAATACACCCTAATTCAGTGATGCAATGATAACTTTAAAAAAAATTGGAGGAGAACCTTTAAATTTATTCTTCCAAACTACCAAACACCAATAAATATTGATCTTCTCACGCAAAAGAAAAGGAAAGAGAAAGATATCTGAAACATGTAATTATGTTTTGGAACTAACTATAATTTTAAGATATTCAAACCATAAGCAAAACACAAATCTACCGAGCACAAAGAAACCTAATTTAAAAGGTGACCTAAGGAAAGATGCTTTGGGTGACCAAGAGGCCACATATGAGAATCACAGCGTATAAGCTAAAATCCATAAGAAGTGCATCCATTATCTTCTTCACCATCATCACCGTCTCCAAAGCGTTGCCTACTTGGTCCACAATACCCTGCCCGCTCATCACCGTCCCTGAGGCCGAGGAAGAGTCTCCACGATGACTCAGCAGAACACGTCCAAGCACAATTGTGGCATCAGTCAAGACAAGCAAGAAAACTGGCCTGAAGCTTACAATGTTGCCTAGGGAAGAGAAACCGAGATGAGATAGTATGACAACAAGTGCAATCGCAAGAGCTGTGAACATCCGTGCGTATTCCGAAGCATCAATGGCCGCTCCAATGTGCTTTGGTGTGATGGCGTTCACAAAACTAACCACAGGAATAAATGCTTGAGAAGCACCTAAATCTACCACTGATGGGTTTTGAACACTTGATGTTGTAGGAGGCGGTTGTATTGTTGTTGTGTCTCTAGGATCTGAAGCAGAGGCTTCTGCCAATGTTTCAGCATGCCTCTGAGGCTGAAGAGGTTCTTCCCTGCTTTGATGGATGATATGATCCACATTCTCAAGCATTGCAGCATCAGAGATGTTGTCCTGGTGACTTGTGAAAGCTGCAATTTCACAACCAAGGATCATCAAAATCAGCAAAGGTTAGCTTCAAGAAACGCCAAAAAGAACATTCACAATCAATGGGTTTTTCCACCACCACTAAGAACCCACTGATTGTGAATATATACAACGCCTTAAGATTTATTGGCTCCAATCAAGCAGCGTAGCAATCTTTTCCTTCCAAACTTTGTGACACAATACAAGGCAAGCAAATTTCAAAAACACACAACATAATAAGCTTTCCAAACACTTGACTGTGGTTGAACCACACCTATAAAGAATTTCACAGAATGGCAAAGAAAATTTCAAGGGGCGAGGTGACTTAAGCAAAAGTAGAGAACAGTGAAATCAGGTTCATAATATCTAATTTCAGCTTAAGACAAGTAGGTTCCAAGTTGAAATCTGGATTTAACAGCTTCACTGCCCATTAACTACTATACTCAGAGGACAAAATAAACTAAAAGATAAAAATGTAGATAATGCGTTGTCCTATTCTTCTCTACAAATTTGCCCTATTTCAAACATCCAATGGTTCAAGCCGGGTTCTTAACACACATGAATTCCACTCTGAAACGAGCCAAACACACATAAAATCTGATCAAAGAAGCCAATTTGATTATCCTTTCACCCAATAGAGTAAGTAAAATTCGATTGTGTCGCTCAAATTCTTACACACACAAACAATCCAAGGATGACAATATTCCCTAGAGAAAGAGAGAGCGAAAGAGTACCGATTTCTTGAGCTTTAAGAATCTGATCGCGAGGGGGAATCGTATCCGGTAAGGATTGGTCAGTTTGAAGGTCAGACTGGGAAAGGGAAGAAGTAGAATCGGAAGGAGGTGGAGAAGGAACGCCGTTGATCTGACCAGTGATAAAGGCTAAACGATCAGATCCTCTATCTAGGATCTTCCGCCTCCTGGCTTCTCTGCTGTTCGACGCCATTGCCTCACCGGAATATTTCTTGTCTTCGGAGCGAGGAAAAGAGGAAACCAATTCTCGACGGGGTCAGCTCAGCTTAGTCCTTTTTAAACGCGGATTTTAAATCACTTATTTCTTCAAACGCAAATCGTCGTCACTAAAGAGTTTGTCGCGTTTAGAATAATGGGCTTCTTAACGGGCCAATTCAAGTGTGCCCAATTACTTCAAAATCCTAAATTGATTGGATAGGACCAAAAGTCAAAGAGAATCATCAAGACAAGTGTCTTTAGTTTTGGTCACGGCATATGCCAAAAAGGCCCAACTAGTGTAATAGAAAAAAGAGAGCGTTGCCTCCACGCGACCACGACCAGAGCCCCCACCATTCCTTTTTAAAATTCAATTCAATCACCCACAGTTTCTTCATCACTGCGAGAGAGACGAAAACCAGAGAGAGAGAGAGAGAGAGGGAGATGCAATCGCTGCAAGATAAGGCATCGGTGTTAAGCGGCGTCGATCAGGCTGAGGCGTTCGCCATCGACGAGTCCAATCTGTTCGACAAGCTTGGTCTTCAGACATTCATCAACCTATCCACCAATTTCTATACCAGGTATTGTGTTCGCTCTGGAGTCTGGGTTATATTATAGCTCTCACTTGCTAAGCTCCATTTTTCGATTAAAATCTGGTGTAGACTAGGAGATTTTGGTTGAAAGTGTGAACCTTTAATATTGATGAAGAATCAATTCCAGTCTCTCTGCTTGTTCAAATGAGGAATTGAGATAACTTTTCCTATGATAATGGCTTGGAATTGCAGATATGAAAGTGTTATAAGATATACTAGTTTCTGATTTGACAAGTCTCTTAAGTCCTTCTTACCTAGACAAGTTTTAAGATTTTGGGTAATGCTTCTACTTATGGACATTGTGTTCTTAATGAATTTCTTGTTTTTGAAATGGGTATTAGGGTATATGATGACGAAGAAGAATGGTTTCAATCAATATTTTCTAACTCTAACAAAGAAGATGCCATCCAAAACCAGTATGAGTTCTTTGTCCAGCGTATGGGAGGCCCTCCTTTGTATTCTCAGAGAAAAGGTTTGCCTTTTTATCTTAAATTTAGATTCTTTTCCCTTAGTTATGTGTTTTAACATTCATATGCTGTTTGCTGCGATCCCTTAGTTATATATGTGTTCATAAGTTGTTGTCTGTGATTGGTTCTCTAGGTTTTTCATGCTTGACTAAAAAATTGCACATCAACTAACTCATTTGTTTTTACCCCTTCGATGCTCACTTAGTACACACACTTGTATCTGTATGATTGTATTACAAATGACATTAATGTACATATTTGATATCACACCAATTTTGAGTTGGTTTTGACTAAATATGACTTGGCATCTCCAAAATCTCTTTGCTTAACTTGTGGCTGTTTGTTTATCTTACCAATGTGTAGGTCATCCTGCTTTGATCGGACGTCACCGTCCATTTCCAGTGACCCATCAAGCTGCTGAGAGATGGCTAGAGCACATGCAAAATGCTCTGGACGATTCGGTTGACATTGACCAGGACTCAAAAATCAAAATGATGAAGTTCTTTAGGTAACACCATCTTCTTCTCAGAGTCAAAAGTCACATAGTTCGATGAAAGTTTGATCGGGTGTTTTATTCAGCTTAAAACCTTAGAATTCTGTAGATATTAGCAAACAGATTTGATTGGCTACTTTTGATCTGTTTCAGACACACCGCATTTTTCCTTGTGGCTGGAAACGAGCTGAAGAATCAGAATGAGAAACCGAAGCATAAGCCTCAATGTGCTTGTAAACACGCAGCCAATAAACCAGCAGAAGAATAATTTAACTACAGATTCTTGTTCTACTTTAAGTTTCCATTCAAAGTACACAAAAGATTCTACGGAATATTGGTCTTTCCTGGAAAGCTATGTAAGAGAAATAGAACTGGTCTACTCTTGGCTCTCACTGCAAATTTGCAATAGCACTTTTTCATTAGATGGTCTGACACAAAATATGTAACATTACAAGTATAACTTTTAAGAATATGAACAATTCTAAACATTATTTACAACACTTCACCTGATTAGAAAACAAGTACTGTACTCTTCTAATAAAAGCGTTAAAATGCCCAACGGCAACCCAAAAGCAAAAGCACCTTTACGGTTCAAATTGAAAATCTGAGCGTCAAAACGAGAAAATTGAAATTTTAAAGAAAAAAAAAAAAGAATACAATAATACGCGGTCACAGATAGAGAGAGCTCTGTGTATAGAAGGGAAATCAAAAATTCAAACGCTACAGATTCTTTCTGTTTCTTTCTACATCTGCCTGCATTTGGGCGCTCCTCACTTCCCCGGCGTTGCAATCGCCGACTAGGGTTTTTCTTCAGATCTCCGGCGGTTACTCTATTTCCGCCGCTCATGGACTCAGATTCTTCTAAATCGCGGATTGATCAGGTCAGTTTCTCTCTTTCTTTTTCTCTTTGCTTAATTTGTCTCCACGAACTTCGGACGAATGTTTGTGTTCTTCTTCATCTCTTTCTCCTCTTTCTCTGTGTGAAAATTCGTGCTTGCTGCAACAACTTCAAGTTTCTCAACACTTCAAAAACTTGTGCTTTTTGAAATCTGACCTATATCGATTCAAATGGATGAACCTTGTACTTTGTTGAGTCTTCGATTCATTGGATTGTTTTGGGCACTCCCAGTAACTTGAATTGAATCACATTTTGGTGGAATCCTATCATTTGAATTTTCTACTAAGTCAGTGAAGTCTTTTCATGAACAAAGTCTTACACTTTGTTAAGGATTTTCCATGAATTAGATTAAAAAGTAATGTTTTTAAAGCTTTTTCTTCAGTCAAATTTTGAAATTAGTTAGGATGAATGAGAAGTGGGTCAAAAGTCGGAGTTTTGTGACATTGAAGCTTAAGTGTGTTTGTACTGAATCATTTTTCTTATGTTGCTTGTCACTGTACTATCAGTTTTATGTATCGAAGAAGAGGAAACACCAGTCACCAAATTTAAAGTCTGGGAGGAATGAGAAAAATGTGAAGGTGACAGGGGAAAGATCTCCTGGAGACAAAGGCACTTTGGACAGTTACTTGAAAGCCTCTCTGGATGACAAGAGTACTACCAATAGTGGGTTGCAGGCAAGGCAGGAAGCGTTTACAAGAAAATTGGATTTGGAGGTTTCTGCTTCGTCTGTTGGTCAAAATATACACCCTTGCCTGCCTAAACCTGTAAGTTTTGCAACTTTTAAGGAGTGTTTGGGCCAGAACGGATCTCAAGATTTGCATAAAGAAGGTGTTGCAGCTGAAACTCATGCTACAGATGGTTTACTCTGTGCTAACCAGAAAGATAATTCAGAACTACGAGACTTTGCCACTAGTTTCTTGTCCTTGTATTGTAGGTAATGTGCTTTCATTGTGCCACATTTTTATTCTTTCCATTATCATCGAGGAGTTAGTTACATGCTTACATTCTTTTATTATGTCTGACTTTTGTTCTGAAATTTAGATTTTGTAAATTGTGCTTGTCTGTTTTTTGCAGTGGAGTGCAGTCTGTTGTTGGCTCACCTCCACATCAGAAGGAAAATGAATTGAAGCGTCGAAGCAGTTCATCATCACTTGCCCAAGATATACAAATTTCTCACAAGAGGCGTTGTGAGTCCGAAAATATACCATCACTAGATGATCTTACAAATCCTCTCGGGAGTAAGCCTGAATCACTCGCTAGGAATGGTAATAATAGAGATAAACCTGTTTCAGACCCTACAAAGAAGGTATAATTGGAATCAACAATCGTGATTACCTGTCCTCCTACTAAACTAATTTATCTCAAATAATTTTATGTGTTTGCTCTGATATATTCATAGATGCCGAGCAATGAATCTGTTGAAATTCCAATGGGCTTGAGGAAGTGTAGTAAGGCGCCAGAATCATCTGCTCATCTAACTGAATTCCACACGCCTGGATCAGCCATTAAATCATGTCCTGTTGGAACCCCTAAGTCAGGATGTGGTAGCTCAATGTTCTCACCTGGTGAGGCTTTCTGGAATGAAGCAATTCAAGTTGCTGATGGTTTGACAATTCCAATTGAAAATTTTGGTTCTGTAGAAGCTAAAGTTAGAGATCAACATGTAACTATTCTTTCATGCAGCAAGAAAACAGATAAATGCACTGAAAAGTTAGAGAGGAGTTTAGATTTAGATGAAATCAGAGTAAAGGATAAAGATGCCATTGGTTTTTCAAAGGTAGTGGAGAAGCATGGGAGAGATTTTAATAAAGAAGTATATCAGCTTCCTGTCAAGAATCTTGAACTTTTGTTTCAAGATAAGAACATTAATGGAGGTATTCAAGAGCGATGTGCTTCATTTGATCAAAATAACATTACTCTAGGAAGCAGTAGGATCTCTGAATCTGCTTTCGTCGGTAATAAAGGATGTGAAAATCTTGATATTGCAAATAATGCTCAGGCAGATAAAGGTTTGATAGGCAAGATGTATCCAGAACCCGAAGGAAAGAAAGTTTTACTGTGTGAGGAAAATCGTGGTGTAAGATCTGTTTCTATGATAAGCAACATGAGGAAACCAGTTGGTTCTAGTGAATCCGAAGAAAGTCATACTCCTTCAAGCTCTCATCGTAATTACGATGGCTTGAGTCTCAGCACTTGGCTTCCCTCAGAAGTTTGCAGTGTATACAATAAGAAAGGAATATCTAAACTCTATCCTTGGCAGGTACATAACTATTAGTTGATGTGTGGGTTGTTATTTGTTAATTATTTTTGGATACAGCTGATAATATTTTTGAAGTGCCTACTCCTATAGATAGATAGATAGATAGATAGATAGATAGATAAATAGATAGATAGATAGATAGATAGATGTAAATCTGTTTCTCTATTGCAGTTCAAAAATAAATAATATCAGTTGAGAGCCTGCTGCTAGTATTCGCCATCCAAAGTTAATCGGCTCTTCATGCATTGTTCCTTTCATGACATTTATCATATCACTTGTGCCGTGGTTGTACATGTGATGTATGTTGGTTTTCTTATTTTTTAATGTTTTTCATGAACTTGCACAAAATTTATTGACAATTTTTATCCTCGACTCTATTCTTATATCTTGTATTTATACTTTCTAAATATGTGCCGTTGATTAATGAGTGATTTTAGGTCAGTATCATATCTGAAAAAGTTTTCCTATTCTTTCTTGTATGCCTGTTTGTACGCATGCTATTGCCTCTGAAGTCCTTTTCATGAGCTGAATACAAATTGTTAATTTTCTAGGTCGAGTGTCTTCAGGTAGATGGTGTTTTGCAGAAAAGGAATCTAGTATATTGTGCTTCTACAAGGTATCTTCATCGTTGGCTATGAATCTGATTCAAAGTTTCTTTTTCATACATTTTCTTTGGATCATGATAGCAGTATTATTAATCTCACTAGGAGGCTTCTATCTTACAAGAATTTATTATCAATTTCAAAACCATGCTGTTTGCGCAGTGCTGGTAAAAGTTTTGTTGCAGAAGTCTTGATGCTGCGCCGGGTCATAAGAACTGGAAAAATGGCATTGCTTGTACTACCTTATGTATCCATTTGTGCCGAGAAGGTTTCTGTTGTTTCTCCAAGCATCCTACACGTTTTGCAATATTACTTTCTGTAAGTTTAATCGTATTTCAAATTGGGTGCAGGCGGAACACCTTGAGGTCCTTCTTGAACCACTTGGTAAGCATGTTCGTAGTTACTATGGAAATCAGGGTGGTGGAACACTTCCTAAAGACACTTCTGTGGCTGTCTGCACGATTGAGAAGGCAAACTCTTTGATAAATCGCTTGCTTGAAGAGGGTCGTTTGTCAGAACTTGGAATAATAGTTATAGATGAGCTACATATGGTATGCCTTTTCACATATATCATCTGCATGGATCTCGGATAAGCTTATAAGTTATAACTGTCTGAAAACATCTTTATTTTTTATCTTTGCTTGTATTTTGCTCTATCTTCATATAGTTGATAACAAATGCATTAAAAGGAATCTTTTGATCATTGTTTATATAGGTGGGTGACCAACATAGGGGTTATCTTCTGGAACTTATGTTGACGAAACTTCGTTATGCTGCTGGTGAAGGCAGTTCAGAATCAAGTAGTGGTGAGAGTTCAGGGACTAGCAGTGGCAAAGCTGATCCTGCTCATGGCCTACAAATTGTGGGTATGAGTGCTACAATGCCAAATGTTGGCGCAGTTGCTGACTGGCTTCAAGTAAGCAAAACAAATCACAATTTGTGTGTGTATGTATATATTTTGCCCTCACTCAGTTGCATGACACTTTTCTGCATGTCTGTGGGAATTTATAAAATATGGTATATATGAAATTGCGCAGAGATACTGTTTGAGATTGTTAATAAAATTTATGTTTCCTGTAAAATGAAGACCTCTGTATCTCCAGATCTCTTAAATGGATGATGATAGGTTTTATGTATCTGTTACTTTCGGAAGCTATTTTTTCACCTCTATTGAAACTCTTTGTAAAGTTATTGTGGCCATTTAACCAGATTTTTTTTTTTTTTTTACATGTTGAAAGGCAGCTTTATATCAGACAGAGTTTCGACCAGTTCCCCTGGAGGAGTATATTAAAGTAGGTAGCACCATTTACAATAAAAAGATGGAAGTTGTGAGGACTATACCAAAAGCTGCTGATATGGGAGGGAAAGACCCGGACCATATAGTTGAGCTTTGTAACGAGGTAATGGAAGTTTTTGATAAAACATGTACTCATATTTTGTTCAAAAAGGAATACTCACATGTAATATCACGATCCAGGTTGTTCAAGAGGGCAATTCAGTGCTGATATTTTGCTCGAGTCGAAAAGGATGTGAATCAACTGCTAGGCATATTTCAAAGCTCATTAAAAATGTTCCCGTAAACGTTGATGGTGAAAATAGTGAGTTTATGGATATCAGATCTGCTATTGATGCCCTGCGAAGGTCTCCGTCTGGAGTAGATCCTGTACTAGAAGAAACTCTTCCCTCTGGGGTTGCCTATCACCATGCTGGTCTTACAGTATGTTTACACATTCATCATAGATCTTTTCTTGAACTGGCTAAATTATAATACTGGGACTGTGATTCTTTCCTATTTACATGGGCGACGGTGAATTTTACGCAAAGTGAATATTCCATTCATTGGCACACTGGGCAACTAACTCTTTGTATTACAGGTAGAAGAAAGAGAGATAGTTGAGACCTGTTACCGTAAGGGTCTTGTACGTGTCTTAACAGCTACATCCACTTTGGCGGCTGGGGTTAACCTGCCTGCAAGGAGGGTTATTTTTCGACAACCAATGATTGGCCGTGATTTTATTGATGGAACAAGGTACAAGCAAATGTCTGGTCGAGCTGGGCGAACTGGGATTGATACAAAAGGAGATAGTGTATGTCTAATTCTGTGACGCTGGAAACTTTATATCAGAATTTCTGTCTTGCTAAGGATGCATCGTGCCATTACTTTAGACAGATTGTTCACATACATTTTTTTCTTGTTTGGAGTGGTCAATGTTCTACGCTTTTGATTCTTGTTCTATGTTTTATTTTCTTTCCAGGTTTTGATTTGCAAACCTGGAGAACTCAAGCGAATAATGGCACTTCTTAATGAAACCTGCCCACCATTGCAGTCTTGTTTATCTGAGGATAAAAATGGAATGACTCATGCAATACTAGAAGTTGTGGCAGGTGGAATTGTTCAGACTGCCAAAGATATTCATCGCTATGTTAGGTGTACACTTCTGAATTCTACAAAGCCCTTTCAAGATGTGGTCAAATCAGCTCAGGATTCTCTTCGGTGGCTGTGCCACAGGAAATTTCTTGAGTGGAATGAAGAGACAAAGTTATACACTACAACACCCCTTGGACGTGGATCTTTTGGCAGTTCACTCTGCCCAGAGGAGTCACTTGTAATCTAATCTGACTTTCTATATTTGAAATTGCATTTTACATATTGTTATGTAAGCATGCTTGACGTCAATGTTTGTTGTTGCTGCAGATAGTGCTGGATGATCTTCTACGAGCACGTGAAGGACTAGTTATGGCTTCTGATTTGCATCTGGTCTACTTAGTCACACCAATTAATGTTGGTGTTGAGCCAAACTGGGAATTGTATTATGAACGGTTCATGGAACTGTCTCCTTTAGAGCAGGTAATTTTGTACTCTCTGATAATATATGGCATAACTATGTGTTGATAAACAAGAAGTATGTTGTTAGTTCTTCCTCTAAATTGACTGTTATTATGGTTTAAATAAATGTTTTTCTTCGTATTAAACTTTTAGTGTTCTACAAAATAGTTATGCATTCTCTTTCTCCTTTACTTCCGTTGTGGGAAGCTGAATTGCAACCTTCAAGTGTTTTGCAGTGCCTTTTGAATAAAACTATAGAAGTTAGGTCTTGATATTTGGGGATGTAGTTTTTTCTCAGAAAATCTTTATACGCTGATGCTGTTACTTTTAATCTTTCGATTTCAGTCTGTTGGCAATAGAGTTGGAGTGGTCGAACCTTTCCTGATGCGCATGGCACATGGTGCAACAGTTCGCACTCTAAACAGACCACAGGATGTAAAAAAAAATTTGCGTGGAGAATATGACAGTCGGCATGGTTCGACAAGCATGAAGATGCTTTCAGATGAACAAATGCTTCGAGTGTGCAAAAGATTTTTTGTTGCTCTCATCTTGTCAAAATTAGTTCAGGTTGCCCCACTACACTGCTTTTTTTTTGTTTCTTGTATATTATCTTTGCTAAAGCTTCTTAGTTTGGTTCATATATATGTAAACCCCTAGCAGCTTGCATGATCACCTACACTTCATGATATTTTGTTAAACTGATTACTTAACTTACATGTCCGACTTGTTTTGGCCCTTAAAGATTTTGGTTTGTATCAAAATTCCTATTTCAAAAATTGCTGACAATGCTTGCTTTTGCATCAGAAGGCATGGTGATGATCGACTTCTCTAATAGCTGACTTGTTTCTTTTTGTTCTTGAACTGTGTAATGCAGGAAGCTTCTGTGACTGAGGTCTGTGAAGCCTTTAAAGTGGCTAGAGGTATGGTTCAAGCGCTACAGGAGAACGCTGGAAGGTTTTCTTCCATGGTTTCGGTATTCTGTGAGAGGCTTGGATGGCATGATTTGGAAGGATTAGTTGCCAAGTTCCAGAACCGTGTTTCATTTGGTGTCAGGGCTGAGATTGTTGAACTTACTAGCATTCCATATATAAAGGTACTTGCAGCTTCCAGGAACTTATAGCGAGGATATGAAGAGTGATGTTAATAAAGATGGTTTTTGGTGTTGAATAAATAGGGTTCAAGAGCTAGAGCGCTGTATAAAGCTGGCTTGCGTACATCTCAGGCGATAGCTGAAGCGTCCATCCCTGAAATTGTCAAAGCTCTTTTTGAATCTTCAGCGTGGGCTGCAGAAGGTAAATTAGTTTTCTTAGACAGTTTAAATTGATGTATTTGTTGCCTTATTGAGATCTCTCAAGCTTATATAAACATCGATAAGTTAAATGTTTGTCAGAAAGAATATTGTATCATCTTTCATCTAATGTGCTCAGAGTTAATATGGTGTATCAGGTACTGGACAAAGAAGGATACACTTGGGATTAGCCAAGAAAATCAAGAATGGGGCTCGCAAAATTGTTCTTGAGAAAGCAGAAGAGGCGAGGGCTGCTGCATTTTCTGCTTTTAAGTCACTTGGTTTGGATGTTAATGAGCTTTCAAAGCCCTTGCCGTTGGCTCCTGCTAGTAGTCTCAATGGACAAGAAACTACTGAAAGAGACATTTCCAGAGGCTCTGTTGGTCCCGATGGATTACAACAAAGCATAGAGGGGCACATGGAATGTGAAAACTTTGATATGGATAATCACAGAGAAAAGCCAAGTGAAGTATTAGGTGATGCTACCTTAGGGGTTTCATCAGAAATTAACTTGACCAGTCGTCTTCCTAATTTTAGACCTATAGGAACTGCAGTCGGCACTAATGGGCCTAGTGCTGTTAGTATTCTTTCCAGTGATACTTTCCCTATCCCTGTTTACGATAACAGAGAGATAAAACCTAAGGACAATGTTGAGCAGCATTTGACTAGGAATGACCATATTCCTCTGAGTAGTAATAAGGATGGTACAGGTGAAAAGGGTCCAGTAACTGCAGGAAATATTAGTGGCGGATTTGATTCTTTCTTGGAACTTTGGGGATCTGCTGGCGAATTTTTCTTCGATCTTCACTATAATAAACTACAAGATTTGAATTCACGCATCTCTTATGAGATACATGGAATTGCTATCTGCTGGAATTGCTCCCCTGTATACTATGTCAATCTTAATAAGGATCTTCCCAACCTGGAATGTGTAGAAAAACAAAAGCTTATCGAGGATGCAGTTATTGGCAAGAGTGAGGTTCTGGCTTCTCACAACATGTTGGATGTTATAAAGTCTAGGTGGAACAAAATCAGTAAAATTATGGGGAATGTAAATACGAGAAAGTTCACGTGGAATTTGAAAGTCCAGATTCAGGTGCTTAAGAGTCCCGCCATTTCAATCCAAAGATGCACTCGCTTGAATCTTCCAGAAGGGATCAGGGATGAGTTGGTCGATGGATCTTGGTTAATGATGCCTCCTCTTCACACAAGCCACACCATTGACATGAGCATTGTGATATGGATTCTTTGGCCAGATGAGGAAAGACACTCAAATCCAAACATCGATAAGGTAATTCCAGATTGACTATTAGCGAAATCATACAATATATTTCATATGTCTCCTGATGACGGTGTTGAACAAGAAAAGCAACAATGTATAAATATATTTTTATCATTTGTTGGTTAGTCTCTATCATCACACAGATTTAGCTTATAGGTACTTCCTTAGTATAGTTGTTGATGCCAAGTTGCTAAAACTGTAAATGTGATGTTAAAGGAAGTAAAGAAAAGGCTATCCCCAGAGGCAGCTGAAGCTGCTAATCGCAGTGGCAGGTGGAGGAATCAGATCCGAAGGGTTGCCCACAATGGTTGCTGCAGAAGGGTTGCTCAAACGAGAGCCCTTTGTTCAGCACTTTGGAAGATCCTTGTTTCCGAAGAACTTCTTCAAGCACTGACAACCATTGAAATGCCGCTGGTAAATCTTCTTTTAACTTGCTTTAGTTACTGAGGATTTTCTAAACTTCACCAGCATCCCGCTGGATGATATGCTCAAAGTTAAATATTTATATTTATTTGCTCAAGCAGCCATCTGTGGTTGGTTTTCCTTTTAGAAATTTTGTATTGTGAATTTGTGATGGTAAGTTTTTGCTACCATACAGCTTCCTGACGAATATCCTATGTGATAGAGGTAGATAATGGCCAGGGAGGCAGTCAATTAAAGAAATTTCTAACTCTGCTAAGTTTGTTGTTTTGCGGCAGCATAATGCTTTCCTTCTGTGTTTCAGGTTAATGTCCTTGCAGACATGGAGCTTTGGGGTATAGGTATCGATATAGAAGGATGCCTTAGGGCACGGAATATATTGCGGGATAAACTGCGGTCCCTTGAGAAGAAAGCATTTGAATTGGCTGGCATGACATTTTCATTGCACAACCCAGCTGATATTGCAAATGTGTTGTTTGGACAGTTGAAGTTGCCCATACCTGAAAACCAATCTAAAGGGAAACTTCATCCAAGTACTGATAAGCATTGCTTGGATCTTTTAAGGTATTCCGAATGGCTAATTGCTTTTCCTTACATTGCGTTCTGTTTTTTCATCATAAAGGATAACAGATTATTTGAGCTACTCTCAGCAGTAAATTATATAACGAAAATTTTTGTGGTTATAATATCAAGAGCACGATTTTCCCCCTGCTACTGTGATTCTATTTTAGTCTTGACCATACATTGGAATACAACTTTGTCCCAGGAATGAGCATCCTGTTGTCCCAATTATCAAAGAACACCGCACTTTGGCAAAGCTCTTAAATTGTACACTTGGATCAATTTGTTCGCTTGCTAAACTACGCTTGAGCACGCAAAGGTACACTTTGCATGGCCGCTGGCTTCAAACATCAACAGCAACTGGGCGGCTTTCCATAGAAGAGCCTAATCTCCAAGTATGACTTCTGCTATGTTTGCTCTTTCATTCTATCGTGTATCTTAAAATCAATAACCATGTTACTTTTCTGCAGTCTGTTGAGCATGAAGTAGAGTTCAAATTGGATAAAAATGGAAGGGACGTAAGTTCAGATGCTGATCGTTACAAAATAAATGCACGTGATTTCTTTGTTCCTACTCAGGTAAATTTCTGTAAGTGTTGTGTCTTTGGTCTGCAAACCAACAAGAAAACATATTTCTTAAAAACAAATTGCACAACTGAAAGAATTTATTTCCTCCAAAGCATAATTTTAGAGAGGTCAGTAGCTTGGGTCTCCTCCTGAGTTATTGGGCTAGTTACTCGATTAGGGAATATCACATATGCATTTGAAAAGGTATTGGAAGGGCATAGTTGCTAAGTCAATACTATTCTTATTGTTAAACTCATTCAGTCTGGATTAATGAAGAGGACAACTCAATATTGCACAACTCCACAGTAGGGTAGAACCATACTAGATAGGCTTTTACTGGCAAGAGTGTTTAGTATGTCACACCATCTTTGGTGCCATGTATTATTCAATCACCTTAGCCATAAGAGATTTCTGGTTTTCTTGAAGGTTGAATATAATGTTCATTGTTTCCACCACAGGAAAATTGGTTACTCTTGACGGCAGATTATTCACAGATAGAGTTGCGACTTATGGCACACTTTTCTAGAGATTCCTCGTTGATTTCAAAGCTTAGTCAGCCAGAAGGCGATGTCTTTACGATGATAGCTGCAAAATGGACTGGAAAAGCCGAGGATTCTGTTAGTCCACATGATAGAGATCAGACCAAAAGATTGATCTACGGAATTCTTTATGGAATGGGTGCAAACAGACTCGCAGAACAGCTTGAGTGCACCTCAGATGAAGCTAAGGAGAAAATTCGAAGCTTTAAAAGTTCTTTCCCTGCAGTCACCTCTTGGCTAAACGAAACGATTTCATTCTGCCAGGAAAAAGGGTGGGGATGTTACCGTCTATTTCCCCTTCTATTTGTTTTGAATGCAGTCCTATGTGTTCCTTTAAACCACATATTTATGTGATCAATTCTGAAGCTATATTTTCATTATTTCTTGCTGGAGACAGAATATGCAGCTTTATAATTAATTTGGTTGCTTCTTTATGCACTATAATCTTAATTGTAGAACATTTTGATATGCAGATACATTCAGACTCTCAAGGGAAGAAGGCGGTTCTTGTCGAAAATAAAATTTGGGAATGCCAAAGAGAAATCGAAGGCTCAAAGGCAAGCTGTAAATTCCATGTGCCAGGTCTGATCTTGTTTCTTCCTTTCTTTCTCCGGGACGCTTAATGTTATGCTTTCATGTTTAATATACTGCCCATATACCAAATCGATCTATTTAAATTGAAAAAGTGTACTCTTCCCTTTTTCGTTCTTTGGTTGGTGGTAATGGTTTTAAGAGGTCTCGTTCCCTTGAGGTAGAATATTGTTGAAGAAGTCCCTAACATTTACTTCCAGACCATAAAATTTTAAAGGGTTTGTGGTTTTATTCAGGGATCTGCTGCTGATATTATCAAGATTGCGATGATAAACATATATTCTGCAATTGCTGAAGATGTTGATACCGCAGCATCTAGTTCTTCAAGTGAAACTAGATTTCACATGTTGAAGGGACGATGCCGAATTCTTCTACAAGTGAGTTTTCCACTTTTTTTTTTGTTTCACTTTGGTTTCTTTCCATATACATAACATTGTACTTCCTTCTGCAAGTAAATTTTTCATATTGTCTATAGCTTATAATTGGGACATTATGATACAGGTACATGATGAACTTGTGCTGGAAGTTGATCCTTCTTACGTAAAACTAGCTGCAATGTTGCTACAAACCAGCATGGAAAATGCGGTGTCACTTCTTGGTATGTTCCTCATATACTAGGCTTTTATTAAGTGATGTATATATATGTGTATATATATTGAACATCACTGATTCTATCCTATATTTTACAGTCCCTCTTCATGTGAAACTGAAAGTTGGGAAAACATGGGGTTCTTTAGAGCCGTTTCAGACTGATTAAGACATGAGCAAAATTGCAATAAGTCTTGAAATCTCAATAGAAGAGCCTTGGATGGTCTTGAGCAACTCGCTCACAAAAATGTTCCAACATCCAATGGCTGGACTTGATAGTTGATACCATGCTGCTTTGTCTTCATGAAGTGATGAAGAGAAATGATTTCACCGGTTACATTGACATTCCTTAGATATGGAGATGGATCTGAATGGATCATTCCAAAGGGATTTGCTCCTGCTGTGTTCTCTCAGAGGAGGCTCTCAACTTATCAGCCCGAAAGAGAGTCAATGTAAAGGTAAAAGGTCTAACCAAAAATAGGTAACTTCAATAGCTACTTTAGACAGTGACTATTATTAACATGACCAAAATCATAGAAAGATTAGGCAAAAAGTAACTTGAGGATTTGATTGTAAAAGTTTAATGTCAACTTTTTTTCTATATGTACTCATGGTTCCAAAAGAGTAAGTATATATACATTAGTTAATCCTGTACTCCCTCAGATAATACATACATTTTAAAATACTTTGAAATTCATATAAAGGATATGTCGATATCTATAAAGTAAAAACCACTTATGCAACGAGCACTAGACTTATCCCGTGAACCTATCAACCCTGAAAAAATATACTTTTTCGTAGCTGAAAATTCTCTAGGGGGACCAATTGAAACTTGGAATCCATCTTCCAAAACTTGTCCAATTCAGATAAGTAAAAATGTATTATTGTATTAGTAAAGACATGAAATGGTGGTTGCTCACAAGCGGCAATGATGCAAACCAAACCAAGAGTGATTTGCTCTGCTGTCTAATAGTGTTGTCTTAGCACTAAAATTGAAAAACAACAAAAGAATTTAAGACAAAAAAAAAAGAAATGATTGTTAATCCAATAATCCCCGGAAAAAGGAAAAAAAGTACAGTGAGAAAGCGATAACACATTCTCAGCGTCAGAAGCTTACACTGCTCTATACGACAAAAACCTCACCTGCTTCCTCCTCCTCTATGAGTTAGTGAATACTGACTGAATAAGTTTTCACAATCCTTTGCATACATCACAAAACGGCATCGTTTTGATGTCGCTCTCTCCTTCTTCCTCGCCGGCTCCGGCAACTTCCCCGCCTGCCATGTCATTACCTCCGGCAGATTCCGTACCTGACACGTCATCACCTCCAGCTCCTCCTTTGTCTCCTCTTCCCCCACCATTGAGCTCTCCTCCGCCGTTGCCTTCACCACCGCCTCTCTCCGCTCCCACCGCTTCCCCACCGCCTCTTCCGGTTGAATCCCCACCGTCTCCTCCTATAGAATCACCACCGCCTCCTCTACTGGAATCACCTCCTCCTCCTCCGTTGGAATCTCCATCTCCACCGTCTCCTCACGTCTCAGCTCCTTCCGGTTCACCGCCATTACCCTTCCTTCCCGCCAAACCTTCTCCGCCGCCTTCTTCACCTCCCTCCGAGACAGTTCCGCCGGGAAATACGATTTCTCCACCACCTCGTTCACTTCCCTCCGAATCAACCCCGCCGGTGAACACAGCTTCTCCTCCACCGCCATCTCCTCCTCGCCGCCGTAGTGGCCCTAAGCCTTCGTTTCCTCCTCCCATCAATTCTTCTCCACCAAATCCTTCTCCGAACACTCCGTCACTCCCAGAAACTTCTCCTCCACCTAAACCACCGCTCTCAACGACGCCATTTCCCTCCTCATCCACTCCCCCGCCTAAGAAGTCCCCTGCAGCAGTAACTCTTCCTTTCTTTGGGCCAGCGGGCCAATTACCGGATGGGACCGTAGCACCTCCTATTGGGCCTGTTATAGAGCCCAAGACGAGTCCAGCCGAATCAATATCTCCGGGAACGCCACAGCCACTGGTTCCGAAGAGTCTACCTGTAACGACGTCGTATCACCGATCATCCGCCGGATTCTTATTTGGCGGTGTAATCGTTGGAGCTCTTCTACTAATTCTGTTAGGTCTTCTCTTTGTCTTCTACAGAGCTACCAGAAATAGAAATAACAACAGCAGCTCTGCTCATCATCAATCCAAAACTCCCTCAAAAGGTATAAACTTTGAGATCAATTTGTTTCAGACTGTCACTTAAAATGTAATGTAATTGTAAGTTATGATCTTTTTTGCTTGGATCAGTTCAACATCATCGGGGCGGTAATGCTGGTACGAACCAGGCACATGTTATCACAATGCCACCACCAATCCATGCTAAATATATATCTAGTGGAGGTTGTGATACGAAGGAGAACAATTCTGTTGCGAAAAACATTTCAATGCCATCTGGAATGTTCTCCTACGAAGAACTTTCAAAAGCAACTGGTGGATTTTCAGAGGAGAACCTTTTGGGAGAAGGCGGTTTCGGATATGTTCACAAAGGAGTGTTGAAAAACGGGACAGAAGTTGCGGTGAAGCAGCTGAAGATTGGGAGCTATCAAGGGGAAAGAGAATTCCAAGCTGAGGTTGACACAATCAGTAGGGTTCATCATAAGCACCTCGTTTCATTGGTTGGTTATTGCGTTAATGGAGATAAAAGACTCTTGGTTTACGAGTTTGTTCCTAAAGATACCTTGGAGTTCCACTTGCATGGTAAAATAGATATATGATTTCATCCTTTTTGATTTTGTCTTTAGTTCATTATGTTGAGTATTGTGAGAATATGTGTTGTAGAGAACAGAGGAAGCGTGTTGGAATGGGAAATGAGGCTCAGGATTGCTGTAGGAGCAGCAAAAGGATTAGCTTATCTTCATGAGGATTGTGAGTTGTTTCTCTTCATAATGGGAATGACAATGGCCTTTTTTGGGTTTTCGACACTGATATTGATTTCTGGTGCTTGTAATGCAGGCAGTCCAACTATAATTCACCGTGATATCAAAGCAGCTAATATCCTTCTAGATTCCAAATTTGAGGCAAAGGTGATCTGCTCTTTAATCTTATCAAAGTTTGGTTTTTAGAACAGAGTTTGCCCATTTTCGGTTTATAGTCACACCATTTTGTTCTATTTAACAAGATTACATGTAGCTTAGAGTTCTTGTTCTCTTCAGGTCTCTGACTTTGGACTAGCCAAGTTTTTCTCAGACACCAATTCATCATTCACTCATATCTCTACTCGAGTGGTAGGAACTTTCGGGTAAAACACCATCCATCCATGCTTTATATGTTGTGTCATTGTGTTTAAAAATATTAATTTACGGTTTCAAGTTTCAAGTTTCAAGTTTCAAGTTTCTTCCTTGTTGTATCGTAAATCCAGATCAAAAGATTTATTGATTACTAAATGCCTTGTGCACCGTCTATTTGGTATGCATTTAAACAGATACATGGCTCCAGAATACGCGTCCAGTGGTAAAGTAACTGATAAATCAGATGTATATTCCTTTGGGGTCGTGCTTCTAGAACTCATCACTGGACGTCCATCAATTTTCGCCAAAGATTCTTCCACAAACCAGAGTTTAGTAGACTGGGTAAGTCAAAGTACATGATGATGATGATGATACCATTAGGTTTTCTTTTTCCCACTAGTTATTAGATGAAAATGAAACTCCAGTATAACTGCAAGCTTGAAACTTCATTAGACTGTAAATTTTGATTATTCCTCAGGCGAGGCCATTGCTTACGAAAGCAATCTCTGGAGAAAGTTTTGACTTTCTTGTAGACTCAAGGTTGGAGAAGAATTACGATACAACTCAGATGGCAAACATGGCTGCTTGTGCTGCTGCTTGCATACGCCAATCAGCTTGGCTTCGGCCTAGAATGAGCCAGGTCTGAGATTTAGTTTAAATACATGTATTCGTCCATATATCCGAAAGGAACAAGCCTAATCCATGAATACATTTATATCTTGAAAAAAACTTGAATAGGTAGTACGTGCTCTTGAAGGCGAGGTGGCCCTGAGAAAGGTCGAAGAGACTGGGAATAGCGTGACCTATAGCTCTTCTGAAAACCCGAATGACATCACACCACGGTATGGAACAAATAAGAGGAGATTCGACACAGGTTCAAGCGATGGTTACACTTCAGAATATGGAGTTAACCCTTCTCAGTCGAGCAGTGAACATCAACAGGTGAATACTTAGTTCACAGGTTCAATAGGGCAAGTTTCACCACAATTATTGGGTTTTCGGATACAGTCATCTTGGGTTAACATAAAATGTTGTAAGAAATTAGACTACTTCATTCATTTGTAGTTAAGGGGTCCGAAGAACACTGCTTGTGTTTTGTTAAATGTATAAATTGGTTGTAATATTGGGGCACAAGTTTAATTATGTTGCAAATACTTTGTTTGCTTCTGATCTAACTTCTATTTCTCTGATTTCCAGTTTTTAGCTTTATGACATTACTATGGCAATTTATACTCTTATGTTTTCATAATATAGTTTTATGACATTACTAGGACAAGATAATGTATATGTTTTCATAATAGTTTTATTATTAGATAGTAAATAGCAGTTTTCACATTATATTTAGGGGTCCGTAATAAGTCTAAGCTTGCACATTTACTGAGCTTCCATCACCTCTTGTGTTGTCTGTGTCATAAACAGTGAAGAGTAAATTTGGAGTAGAACAAACAAAAGTCAAAATCAGAAAAAGTTTAATGATGGATCTGCGGCACTTCGTAACATTCATGAAGATCATTAAGAGCAAATTGTTGTGATTCATTAATGTTTTTGATACAGAGTTCTTTCATGTTCTAATGATGTGCCAAGGCATTTTGGGGCTTGGGACAAAAAAAATAAAATGTGGCCTATCTAATTTAGTTGAATAATTATTTTTAAAGAACCTAAAATATAACTAGAAGAGAAAAAGTGAGCTACAATACAAAATCAAGGTTCTAAATCTATATATTGAAATGAATTATTCTAACATAGATCAAACTTTAAGGAAAATACATGTTTGAGGCAACTAAAACTTGTTAAACCAACCAAATATTTTTAATAATGTGGCCTAAAAATGCACGGCACTGCTATAGTCTACTTCAAAGCAAGAACAAGAACTACTCCTATCAGAATCAATTTTCTTGGAATATAATGTAGACTTAACAGCAAACACGAAATCGGAGTAAGAGAAAAACAATGAATCGAAAATACGAACAGTGAAAGAGGTCAAATCAAAGGAAATCACTTTATACGTTGGATCTCCGCCGAGAGTCCAATTAGCTTCTCCCAGTTTGGTGATGATTTTTTCCAGGAAACTTCAGATCAAACGATGGAATCAAAATCAAGAGTCAAAAAATCTTGCCGCAGAAGTAGACGTCAAATAACAACTTTTCTAAAAATATAAACTAATTTTGTCGAACTTGTTTACTTGGCTCTTTGAACTCGATCGTTGAATTTCACAAAGCATGATTTTCTATATATAGCTCAATCTATTTTTGCTCTGAGTTAAGAATATTTATAACGAGTGTTGATGATGAAAATGAATACTTGTAATGAGAATAAAGATTAAAACACAATAAATTTCTTCAAGTAACACGAACAAAAGATTATTATCAACTATTTTAATTAATCATGAAATTTGCTACTTGCTTTTTAGTTTCTTACGTTCTTGTCTTTCTCGTTCTTAGCGTCTGTAAAGGTAATATATACCAGATATTTTCTTTCGATTCTGTTTCGTTACTTGCGTAATATAGAACTATGACCCTTACAAATTATTGGCAAACAAAATTACAGTGTTGACATTAGAAAAAACTAACAAAAATGTTGTTCTAGAACAATGTTTTTTGTTTTGTTTTTTTTTTTTTGCATTATCAATAATTGTTTTATCTAAAGAGCTTCAACCAAAAACAAACTAACAGTTCTTGTTGTAGAAGTGGAAGCCAAAGAACTGTGTAATAGAATAGAAGACATCGATGGAAATTGTGACTTTGAAGGAGAGAAGGGGTGCTTGAAATTCATGACGAATAAATATAAGAAAGAAAGACATGTTAGCTGCACATGTACTAACCTTTACATGTTACACAAGACCAAACGTTTTTGCGACTGTAAACATCGCTGCTCAGGATAAACTCCCCTAACCAACATTGCTTTTACCTATTTTTTAGTTTTTACTAATAGAATTGTTATGAGTGTTTGTAGTGTTGTCATTTTCATGACCCATAAATAAGTTATGTTATTCTAATGTATCTCTCTTTTTCCACACAAATTTTTAATAAAGTTATGAGTTACTTCTTTCTAAGTAGTTAGTATGAGTTTTCCAATCAATCTATTTTCCACGTTCAGTTTTCCAAATTGTATTGATCCTGTTATAGTGTAATTACGCATTTTGTAATTGGCCATGGTACTACAATACTAATACTATCATGTTATCTGCAGACTTCAATCTTTTATTTTTAAAAATTAATTATTAGCATTTGTAATATTGATGTAATTTTAATACAAACTGTTTATTAATTTGTTTGAAAACTTATGTGGACAAATAAAATTAGTATACAGAACAAAAAAATATGTTTCAATACCAAAAAAAGTTCACTCCCTAAGCTTTTCTGTCTCTTAAGGATAACATCCTGGATGAGGTCTCTCGATGATTCCCCCCACATACAACATAACCATATAAAAAAAAAATCATCAGCCAAGTGAAGCCTCGGGAACAGTAGTGTGAACCTTTGGATCCTTGGCCTATCGTCAAATGATCGACGACGGTCGAGTTGATTGATCCTACACAGTACACAACCTGAATGTTTTCCCATAGCATCTCTGCTTCATCTATTCCTTGCTAGTAGGATTGATCCCAGAAAACCATAAATTTGTTTTATAAAGATTGAACGTTTGTCTATAGATTAATTTTCAATGGATTAAACATTGTAAATTAATGGTCTTATGGATTTTGTGAGTTTAGATTATCAAGGTTAGAACTGTGTATTTTGAAAAGAATAGGTGATGCGTCATCACAATACACGCAAAAAAAAAAAGTGAAAAATATATAATACTAGTAAGTAGATTTACAAAGAAGAATTTTTCCAAAAAAGAAAGAGTTGATCCGTCGAACTCGTTAATTAAGAAGGCTCGTTGAATTTTACAAAGCAAATTCTAAAAAAAGATGCATCTATTTTTACGATATCTCGAATATATTTATTATGAGTGTTGTTGATAAGAAAGATAAAAAATTCGAGAGGCAAACAATAGTTTTCTGCAACTATAGAGATAATTAATAATTCTTATCAGCTTTTCAATCATGAGATCTGTTATTTGGTTTATAGTTTCTTATACTCTCATGTTACTCGTTCTGAGAGGTGGTAAAGGTAATATGTTGAGTTTTTTTTGTATGGACGTAACTCGTATATAATAAGATATAAAACAAGGATGTTCTTTCTAATTGCAAAAACGGTGTTGTGATTAAAGGAAATAAAAAGCATTGTTACAACGTTAACATATGGTTTAATAGTGAACTTATTTGGATTGTCATTTGTTTATTAATCGAACTAAAATTAACGTTTTTTTTTTTTTTTTTGGTTTGTGTGGTTGAGAAAACAATAGAAGTGGAAGCTGAGAAACTGTGTACAACGATAGGAGACTTGGACGGTAAATGTAGCCAAGACGGAGAAAAGTTGTGCATGAGATACATGACTGATCAATCTAAAAAAAAGTTTCTTAGCTGCACATGTAATAACGTTGTTATGTTACACAAGTACAAACATTATTGCGAATGTCAATCTCATTGTACTCCAAAACAAACGTAAGCTGTAACTCTATAATCAATATATCTCTTTACAACTAAATAAGAATTGTTGATAGAGTTTGTAGTGTTTTCACGACTCAAAAATACAAATGTTGTGCTGATTGAAGTATGAATTTTTGGTTCAAGTCTTGATCTTGATCATTGAAAAAAATCGTGAAAATATTGATCAATTGCCAACGAAAAGACGTAATGGGGTGAATCAGATAGTGTAGGATTATTTGGGGTAATTTTGTTACATTCTAAAGTATAGTGGGTGGGGTTAAATTGATAGTATTAAAAAAGTCAAGGGTTAATACGAAATACAAATATAATCAATAGCGAAAAACCAAAAAATAAATAAATAAATGACAATTTGACTCGAAAACTTTAAGAGAAAATGGAAACTGTGTCTCAATAAACCCTAGTACCCTTTTTCTCTCTTATTCTTCTATCTTCCTCCTCCTCTATCTTTCGCTCGAGCCATTGAGCAATTATGTCGATTCCTTGTCTAACCGAAGAGACAGCCAAAACTGTTCTTCGCCAGGTACAAACTTGTCTTCTTCTTCTTCTTCTGCGGTTCCTCTCTAGTAGCTTCACCAGTTTTTTTTCTTTCGATTATGTTCTGATATTTGATATCGATTTTATAGGTGGAGTTCTATTTCAGTGATAGTAATCTACCCATTGATGATTTCCTCAAGAAGACTGTTACAGAGAGCGAAGATGGCTGTAAAGTTTTAAACTTTTAAACAAATTCAGTCGCTATCGCTGTGTATTTTGATTTTTTTTTGTTATGGCTAATTGATGATTTTTTGGTTTGTCAAATAGTGGTGAGTTTGGCGTTGATTTGCTCCTTTAGTAAGATGAGAGGATATTTGAAGTTGGGTGATTCTAAAGGAGATGATATTCCTGAAGATACCATCAAAGCTGTTGCTGATACTCTTCGAACCTCTTCTGCTCTCAAGATTTCTGACGATGGTGAGTTTCATGATATAATCAAGTTTCTGTTGGGTTTGGATATAGTTAACAATTGCTTTAATTGATTCAAACGAAGTAGTGATATCTTAGAAGAAAGATAATAGTTTGAGAGTTTCAATTATAGGTGAATGGCCTGTGTAGTGCATAGTTTAAACTTAGTTTCATTAAGAAAAGTCTTTGCATGTGGATTTTACAAGTTTGATAATATGTGGTGTCAGATTGGAGAAATATGTTTTGTACAGTTTAGTGATCAATTTTGTTGGATTTTCTTAAACAGGGAAAAAGGTTGGTAGGAGTACTGAATTGTTGAAGCTGGAAGATTTGATTGAGCAACTTAATGCTAGAACAGTAGCTGCGTCACCTTTCTCCTATGATGTTAAAAGGGAAGACGTGGAATCCTTTTTCAGTCAGTATGGAAAGGTAATCCACTATCGATTGAATCATAAGCCATTGTTCAAAATTTAGATTGGTTATACAAGTTTTTGGTATATGTATGTGTCGTCCTTGCAGGTTAATAGTGTGAGGATGCCTCGTCATGTTGCAGAGTCGAGGATATTTTCTGGTGTTGCCTTGGTTGAGTTCCCTACAGAAGAGGATGCCCAGAATGTTATGAAGCAGAATTTGGTCTTTGCTGGTCAGGAGTTGGAGCTGAAACCAAAGTAATCATACTTAGACATGAAAACATGTCCTGTTTGCTGACTGTTTCTCATTTTACAAGTCTTTCCATTGAATGTTTGGATGGGTTACTTAAAAGGTGATATATTCTTTTCAGGAAAGAGTTTGATAATGAAAGGGAGAAGGATGAAGTAAAATTTGCTAATTACCAACCTCAGAAGGGATCTGCAAATCAGAAGAATGGTTCTGATCACAAAAACAATTCTGCTTATGAGCCAGAGTAGGGGTTTGACTGTTGCTATCTAATTACTTGTCTTTTCATGCTAATAATCCTCTTGATCTGATTATGGCTATTTTATCGTATTGTAGTTATCCCAAGGGTTTGATCATTTCATTCACCCTCAAGCGTTCAGCTGAAGAGGGTACCACGGAACAAAAAAGTTCTGAGGAGCCAACTGATAAGACAATGGAAGAAAGTGAAACAAAGCCAGCAGATACTCCTGATGCTGATAAAGAAAACACTGGTGAGGTTCAGGCCGAGGGAGCAGAGGATGAAGATGATGAGAAAGAAGAAAAGGGTGCTCTAGCCACCCATAAAGATAATAAGGATGTTGTCTTACGTGAAGATCTTAAGGCTGTTTTCGGAAAATTTGGTGATGTCAAGGTACTACTTGAGTTTTACTTAGCTGTCTGTCAACATGAATCAGATTCAATATCTCATATAACTGACATCATTTTCACTGATTCCTTTATTCTTTTTGTTGTGAAGTTTGTTGATTTCAAGATGGGATCTGAGACGGGTTATCTTAGGTTTGATGAACCTGAAGCATCCCAGAAAGCCCGTGCAGCAGCAGTATTAGCCAATGAAGGTGGACTAGCCGTGAAGAATTTTATTGCTGTCCTAGAACCTGTTATTGGTAAAAACACCTTTTCAACTTCAATCTTATCTTATAACTAAACCTTGTGTTCTGCTTTAGTTAAATGGTCACTTGTTTATATTGCTCTCTGTCAGGCGAAGCTGAAAAGGAGTATTGGACTCTCCTACGAAGCAAAGATCGGTTTGACAAGGGTGGCCGTGGAGGAAGGTGAGTTCATGTTTTTGTTCTGGTTTCTTTGTTATGATTTTGTTTCAAATGAAGTTTTTGTTTGGTTCTTCAGATAATAATATACTTGGTCTATGCAGGGGAGGAAGAAGAGGAGGGAGATTCGGGAGAAAGAGGGGATCAGATTCACCGGGTGGTCGCTGGAACAAATCTCAGAAGGTGGAAGCATGAGAGATTTCGCTCGTGACTGCTTCTGTTTTTCAATATATTTCTAGTTGCAACTTTAAATTTAATGTATCGACTGGTGACTCGTGATGTTATAACTAGAAATAGCTGCTTATTTGGCAAATTTTGGTTTAGTCATATTTGGTATTGTTTTGTTTAGCTTTATGTGCCTTCTTATGCACACATCTCTTTCCTTAATTATTTTAAATCGATGTTTAGGAAGCATTCTAAAAGACAAACTATTAATATTAACTGCTAAAAGTATATTCCTGTAAATTCTACAACTGTATCAATTGACTCACTGATGATGACACTATTTTACTTGAAGTAGTTAAAATTAATTTTGAAAATCAAATAGTTTTGGTATTCTTCTTGGTCTTCTCGTTTGACTTTGTCTACATTGTTATTAGGTTTTTATGCTGATTTTAGAATTAGCTGTTACTGGCAATTTCATCTTCTTCCTTTTTAATGAGAAAAAAACTCTTCTTTCATACAAAGAATGCTTTGCCGTTGTTTAGAAGAAGAAGCAACAGAGAATCTCGAAAGAAAAATGAATGAAGAAACGTATAAATAAATAAATTGAACTTTTATGATATGAGAGACTAAAAAGCGAGATTCAGAGATTGAAATCAACGGCTGAGATCACTTTCCTTTTTGTTTTGATCTCTCTCTCTCTCTCTCTCTCTCACTTCGAATTCCGTCCGCCTCTCCATGTTTGAGTTTTGAATACCTCTCTCTCTCTCTCTCATTCTCTCTCTCTCTCTCTCTCTCTCTCTCTCTCTCTCTCTCTCTCTCTCGACTTCGATTTCGATTTGTGTTCTTCTTCTTCTTCATCTGGATTCTCAGCGTCTTAATTACTTCAGATTAATTTTGGAATTCGTTGATCTGCAAGGTGTGAGCTTTACTCGTATGACCTCGTCTCCTTCTCTTATTATGGTCACATTTTTGTTAGTTTTCACGGAGACTTCTTCCTGATTTTTCAAAAATCTACTCTTTGAACTTCTCTTACTTTTTTTCGTATAAAGTTTCGATTTTCTTCAGATGATGTTCGAAGCTTTTTTCTCGAGGTTTTTGTTTTGGGTTCTGAAACTAATTCGGGCTTCTTATCTTAGGTTTTTTTGGATCCAATCTCAATATCTAAAGCTACCTTCTTCATTCTGTGAACTTCTTCCTTGTTTTGACTTTAGTTTGCTCTTTTGCTGTGAAGCTAATGCTGATTCTTAGTCTGAGTCCGACTGTGTTTTTAATTTTATGGTTTATCTTTGTTTCAAATTACAGCAATGTGCTTCGCTTATGATGATTTCTAAGACATATCAAAGAAACGGACTTTGGGGTTTTTCATATTGCTTTCCTTGCTAACTATGAAGCGTGAGATGAAAGCACCTACTACTCCACTAGAGAGTCTCCAAGGTGACCTCAAAGGAAAACAAGGGTACGCTTACATCTCTCTTCCTTTTCTTCTATTGGGTTTCAATGTTGAAGTTGGATTGCTTTTGGCACCAAATTTTGCATTCAACTAGACATTCTCAGGTTAATAATGATGCAAGCTCTTTGTGACATTTTCATAGGAGGACATCTGGCCCTGCTAGACGATCTACCAAAGGACAATGGACACCTGAAGAGGTGCGTTCCGTTCCTGTGTCTTTTTTGTTGTCTATCTGATTCTTCCATGCTTCATATTATGTATCCTGGAACACTGCCTGAGCTTAATCAGTTGTCTCTGTAACACCCTATTGTTGCTTCGCACAGTTCCATTTAACTAGTTGACATTAGCTATCCTTTGCATCTATTGAAGAATTCGTCTCTATGAAGTTTTCTGTTGTATCAATTCTGTTTTTCTGGATCAGGACGAAGTCTTGTGTAAAGCTGTTGAGCGTTTTCAAGGAAAGAACTGGAAGAAGATAGGTAAATCGAATAGCAAATTCTGATTTCTTCTTGTTTTCCCAGTTTGTTTTTCCAGCGTATGTTAAGATCATATCAATAATAATCTACTTTAGCTGCCATGTTTATTTGTAGTCTTTAGTTAGTACGGTGAAAGTAATATGTGGTTTTATTTGATTCACCTTTTCAGCTGAATGTTTTAAGGATCGGACTGATGTTCAGTGTCTTCATAGATGGCAAAAGGTCTTGAACCCAGAGCTTGTGAAAGGACCGTGGTCAAAAGAGGTGATTTTGTGAATTGCTTTATATGCTTTACTCGGTTTGAGTCTAATACACCTTAGCATTTGTAATGTGTTCCATGACATTACTTTTCCATGTTTTGAAGGAGGATAACACAATAATTGACCTGGTTGAAAAATATGGGCCAAAGAAATGGTCTACTATATCTCAGCATTTACCTGGGCGCATAGGAAAGCAATGTAGGGAAAGGTAATGCAAAGGCTCTCAACTTCTTTCCGATAAAATGATATTTACATACATTGGGTGGTACTTCAACGCACATAAACAATATTGTGGGTGATGTAGGTGGCATAACCATCTTAACCCTGGGATTAATAAAAATGCATGGACTCAGGAAGAGGAACTGACTCTTATTCGTGCGCATCAAATTTATGGGAATAAATGGGCAGAGCTTATGAAATTTTTGCCAGGAAGGTAAATATGTCTTTTCCATGGGTCCTAGTATAACAACATAGGTGTAACATGTCCGTAAAATTGGTGGCCTCATAAATGAAATAATAGGTTTTTGATGCTGGTAGTTGTGGTCTATCGTTCCTGCTTTGGTGATTTGCTTATTTTTTCTTACGTTCCTGTAGGTCAGATAATTCGATAAAAAATCATTGGAACAGCTCAGTTAAGAAGAAGTTGGATTCCTACTATGCATCAGGTCTTTTAGATCAGTGTCAAAGCTCGCCATTAATTGCCCTTCAGAACAAATCTATCGCTTCATCTTCCTCGTGGATGCACAGCAATGGAGATGAAGGTAGTTCAAGGCCAGGGGTTGATGCTGAGGAATCAGAATGCAGCCAAGCTTCAACTGTTTTCTCACAATCAACCAACGATTTACAAGATGAAGTTCAACGTGGAAATGAGGAATATTACATGCCTGAATTTCATTCAGGAACGGAGCAGCAAATCTCAAACGCTGCATCTCATGCAGAACCGTACTACCCTTCCTTTAAAGATGTCAAAATTGTTGTCCCCGAAATTTCTTGTGAAACAGAATGTTCGAAGAAGTTTCAGAATCTTAATTGTTCTCACGAGCTAAGAACTACCACAGCTACGGAGGATCAATTGCCGGGTGTATCTAATGATGCTAAACAGGACCGTGGTCTAGAGTTATTGACCCATAACATGGACAACGGTGGAAAAAACCAAGCACTTCAACAAGATTTTCAAAGTTCAGTAAGATTAAGTGATCAACCTTTTTTGTCAAACTCGGACACAGATCCAGAAGCTCAAACTTTGATCACGGATGAGGAGTGTTGTAGGGTTCTTTTTCCAGATAACATGAAAGATAGCAGTACATCTTCTGGTGAGCAAGGTCGGAATATGGTTGACCCTCAAAACGGCAAAGGATCTCTTTGTTCTCAGGCTGCAGAAACCCATGCTCATGAAACTGGAAAAGTTCCAGCTTTACCGTGGCATCCTTCAAGTTCTGAGGGCCTGGCGGGTCATAATTGTGTCCCTTTGTTGGATTCAGACTTGAAGGACTCACTTTTACCCCGTAATGATTCCAACGCTCCTATACAAGGTTGTCGCCTTTTTGGAGCTACCGAATTAGAATGTAAGACTGATACAAATGACGGTTTCATCGATACTTACGGACATGTAACTTCCCATGGCAATGATGATAATGGTGGTTTCCCAGAACAACAGGGGCTGTCATATATTCCCAAGGATTCTTTGAAGCTAGTACCTTTGAATAGTTTTTCTTCTCCTTCTAGAGTGAACAAGATTTATTTTCCTATTGACGATAAGCCGGCTGAAAAAGACAAAGGAGCTCTTTGTTATGAACCTCCACGTTTTCCAAGTGCAGATATTCCTTTCTTCAGCTGTGATCTTGTACCATCAAATAGTGACTTACGGCAAGAGTACAGTCCCTTTGGTATCCGTCAGTTGATGATTTCTTCAATGAATTGTACAACTCCGTTAAGGTTATGGGATTCACCGTGTCACGATAGGAGCCCTGATGTCATGCTTAATGATACTGCCAAAAGTTTTAGTGGTGCACCATCCATCTTAAAGAAGCGGCATCGAGACTTGCTTTCACCTGTGCTTGATAGAAGAAAAGACAAAAAGCTTAAAAGGGCTGCGACTTCCTCCTTGGCTAATGATTTTTCGCGCTTAGATGTAATGCTTGATGAAGGAGATGATTGCATGACCTCTCGTCCGTCAGAGTCTCCTGAAGATAAAAATATATGTGCCTCCCCTTCCATAGCCAGAGATAACAGAAATTGTGCATCAGCTCGGTTATATCAAGAAATGATTCCGATAGATGAGGAACCAAAGGAAACCTTAGAATCAGGTGGAGTGACTTCTATGCAAAATGAAAATGGATGTAATGACGGTGGTGCTTCAGCTAAAAATGTAAGTCCGTCTTTGTCCTTGCATATTATCTGGTATCAGTTATAAAATCCCAGTCATCTCATTCTCTGATGTCTATAGCTGTAAGGTGCAATGTCTGGTACATGGTTATTGAGTCTATTAGTGAACTTCTTGTTGCTTAACACATCATCTAGTATGTTGAATTCTCTTCATGTGAGATCGTATCAATCACATTTGCTCAAACAGATAGCATCTAGTTATTTCAGCTGTCTTTGTAGAGGATTATAGTTTTATAGTTGGTCTAAATCTCCATAACGTAATCTTATAAGCTTTAATCTCTAAATCTCTTACTTGCCCTTGTACCAGGACCAAGAAACTTCTGGAAGTTTTTTTGAGTTACGACTGTGTTCTCCTGGTATGACTCGAGCTAGACCAGATAACAAAGTTAATGCAAGTGCGAAAGATCTATCAAACCAGCACAAAATATCATTAGGTGATTTTCCAACAGAAGAAATGTCATCAGAACCTCTATGCACAGTGGACTCTATTCCTTTATCTGCAATCGATAAAACTAACACTGCAGAGACCAGCTTTGATATTGAAAACTTCAACATGTAAGTTTTACTTTTCCTCTGTATGTGTTTGATAGCTCATTTTGCTATTGAATCATATTAGCTCGAAAGTTCTAACCTAAGTTGTCTTGGTACAACTCGTTTTCCAGATTTGATGGAACTCCGTTCAGAAAACTCCTTGATACCCCATCACCTTGGAAATCTCCTTTACTCTTTGGTTCTTTCTTGCAAAGTCCAAAGTTGCCTCCAGAAATCACATTTGAGGTAAATATGAGATGGAATAAATTTAGTTTCTGGATGTTTTACTTTTTGTTTTAAGTTGAAGCGCCTGTTAATGGACGTATCTTCTTTGTTGTTTATCATTTTTTCTTCCCAGGATATTGGGTGTTTTATGAGTCCCGGCGAGAGAAGTTATGATGCCATAGGACTGATGAAGCATTTGAGTGAACACTCAGCTACGGCATATGCAGATGCCTTGGAAGTTCTGGGTAATGACACACCTGAATCGATACTCAAGAAGAGACAGCTGAACAAGTCCATTCAAGGGAAAGAAAATCAGCACCAGCCTCATGATCAGCTTGGGAACCGATCCCAGGTTTCAGCTTCAACTTACACCTTATATATCATACAAACTCTCAATAAGTTTCAAATTGATCAAGTCCTCTAATCAATACACCTGGTCTAGCTTAATGTTGAAATTGGATCTTGAACTTGGTAGATTAAAAGGAATAACAGTTTTGAGTTTATAAATTGACGTACTGTGAACCAATTCTCTGTGGAATGCAGGTGGAGTGTCGCGCCTTAGACTTCAGCGATTGTGGGACACCAGGGAAAGCTAAGGTACCTTCGGCTTCTCCGGGAGGCTACTCAAGCCCATCATCTTACCTTTTGAAGAGTTGCAGATAGAGAAGGGTGGTTTTGTTCATAGAGTTCTGAAGGGAGTCTCGCCTTCAATTTTTTGATCCCATATGTGTATGTCTTTTTTATTCCCTCCTTGTCCAATTTTCTTGTTTCTAATTTTTTTAAATGTGTAGATCTCTCAACTCTGGACATCATACCATTGATTAAATAGCGAAAAAGTAACTTGTTCTCAAGTAATTAACTTGTAACTCCAAAAGTTCTCGTCCTCATGATGAACCAAGTGATTTTCTTCTTGTTCTGTTAAATGCTAAGAATTTTTCACAATGTTCAGGTATGATACTGATTCATAAAACCATTAAAAACCAGCAAAGTTTGTATTATGATATTGTGTAGACACAGATTCTTCTTTTATAGGACTTGGAAGTTAATACTAATCCTTTTATGATGCTATTACTGTTGATCTAAAGGTTATTGTACAATCAAAATGTATTGTTAGGCCTATACTACAAACCCAAGATTCCTACAATGAACAATGTAAACGATCAAAACCGACCATGAACTGCTCAAAAGACAGAACCAAACACAATCTTGATTGATCCACTATGTGTATATCTACAACAGCAACAGTCCTAACCGTTCTGATTTATCTTCCGGATCAAAATCTTCTCATGATCCGTCCATAAACAACATCAGCAGAAAGCAGAGACATGAAATAACCCGAGAATCACTGAGGGAACAATTTGGTGAGCCCAATCTCTGAAGCAATCATCTTTGGAGGTTTGCATAAGTGTCATACCAAATTCTTCTTTGCAAGAATCAAGATCTTTGCCTGCTTGAAAGAGTATGAGTTACATTCGGCACTTCATTGTAAAAGTCAGGTTCGTCTTCTTCTTCATCAGATGATAATAAAGATGGTCCCATCCATGCTTTAAACCCCTCGTTCACTCGTCTTTCAACGTCTGGTGTGAATTCCAACGGATTAGCTTCAAGCATCTCCAAGCCCTGATCATTTCTGTTCCCAAACTCTCCTTCGTCAATAGTTAAAGCAGCTCTTCTTCTAAGGGAGAAAGCAGTTCCAGCATACAAGATTACTAAACCCCATGAAGAAATCTCGTAGCACCAAAACAAAGGCACAGAACAGCTGCTTCCTAATGTGAGGAGGCTTGAGCCGAGAAATATAGCAAGGAGACCATAGATGATAGCAAACACAACATTCAGAATTGACAGACAACGGACCCCACCTGTGAATTTATTGGACATGATAAAGAAGATCAATAACCTATTTTGAGGTCCAAGCTTAGTGATAAACTCTGAAGAGCCCAGATTCTCAAAGGTAGAAACATAGTAATTACTAGCAGATGAAATAGAATTACACATAAAAATTTATAAGATAAAGTCTGGCACTGAAAAGGAATGAATCTATTACACGAATGCATGGATATACAAAGAACAAATATGGAAAGCTGAATACATATTAAAGAGAGAAGAGAGTATACCTCTTCTTGAAGCACAGTAGTTATTTTCAACGACTTTTAGAAACCCATGACGGTGAGGAGCGGAATAAGCCACAAAAATTCCTGCAGTATTGCAACAAAATAGCGAGAATAATAAGCAGCAGACATACCACACCTGTAAAACTTAGAAGGGCTGCCATGTGGAGGCAGAAAGCAATAAAGGAAATAAATCAGCTCCACTAAGTTACATCCATATAAAATTCAAATCCAACAAAATCTAGCAGAGGAATTAACTGGATTTAGCAAACTCCACAGCTTGCTCTATGGCTAACCCCCTAAAATCCCAATAAACCTGAACCATCATCAGACCTGTCTTTATATAGTGGCTTCAATCAAAACGAGTGATTCTAGAACTAAACATAACAACGAGCATTCAGATTTTGAGGACACATCAATCAATCAACCCTCTCTGACAATATTTCACCTCACCAATCGAAAAATTCAGAAGCCATTTTGCCAGAAATTTGCTAAGCATCAATATCTAGCGTAAAGCCACTCAGAACTGAGCATCATCTAATGAAATCAGCCAACAAAACACAAATGCAAACCCAGCTCTGTAGATATGAAATAACGAAGAACAAAAGCTAGAGACTTGACGCTCACCTGCTACAAGATAAACAGATGATACAAGGAAAATTATAGTCGAGGGAACGAAAACGACCATCCAGTAATAATCAACAGTTTCTTGATCGGTCAAGTAAAAAGCACCGGGAAAGAGATCGGAGTCACGAGCTTTGCCATAGATAGGCAAAGGTTGTAGCTTTATGTCGCTGCAAAATGGCCTCTTAAGAACATTCGAAGGAAATACAATTTTCAAGCTGACGATCGTGCAAGTGAAGATGACAAAACAAAGGAAAGCCACGATCGAGACTAAAGTCGGCCTCTGAAGCTTAATCCAGGCTCTATCTTCTTCCCTAAGGCTCTCGTACTCTTGCTTTGGCATAAACGCTTGACGCAACGCATCTCCAATGATCGCCATTGAAGAAACACAAAAAAAAAACTAATCCACAATCGAATTAGACCCTTCTCACCAGATAATTCCGAAACAATTCAAAATAGGGGTTTCCGAAGTTTATCAGGAACCCTAAATCAATGAACACCGAACTGGGGAAATGAGGAAGAAGTATTAGTGATGCAGAAACAATTAGGCGCGTGTAAAGGTACTTGCTTTGATAACTTCTGTGTAATTACAGTTTGACCCCCAATAGTTTGTTAAAGTTCGAATCTATCCCCACTTCCCGCTCAATTATTATCATAATCATAGAATTAGAATATGCTTAGCTATAGAGTCCTAATTAATTCAACTGATGAAGTTAGAACTAACACTCTTATGCAATTTTGATGTCTATAAATCTAAATTATTTTTTGCAAGTGGGTGAATACATCCAACACAGAAAGTGATAAAGAAACGAGAACTCAATAGAATAGAATAGAGAGTAAATAGATGTGTAGCAAGTTGGTTTAGGTTTGTATCACACCAATCACGACTTTCATAAGACCAAAATGTTTTCTTTATGATGAATTTTGTAAAGATGTGGATTTAACGGTTTCATAGCGTTATCAAATGACACTCATAATTAATTGCATACGTGTGCAATCGCAATCGTAATCGCTGGTTAGTTTTGTTTTGCAAATACTTTGTTTCGATCATTAAAAAGAAAACATTGTAAGCTGTTGAGAATCGACCAATCATCAAACTGTAATGTTCCATCTAAATCTAATTCATTCATTTAGATTGGATAACATTATTATATTTAGCTCCCAAAAACGAAAAAATAATAATACTAATAACTAACATTTACTGTTAGTGAAACGATGACCGTCGGATTTATAGGTGGGTCAAAAGCAACGGTCCGATGGAAAGCAATGACCTGACTGAATTGGTGTAACTATCCAAACACAACGATATGAACACGTGGCAATCTTTTAGTGGACCCTTTTCCAGAAGATATTCGACTTATTTCCTTTTTTGCTATTTCGTGGAAAATAAAAAATGATCTGAAGTACAGAAAATACATTTTTAAAAAACAAATTCTGAAAATTAACAATTAGAGAAAAAGAAAAGAAAAGGAAAAAAAAAAGATTTCTAGTAGAAAGAGAGAAGGGCGTGAATTCCTGAGCGAGAGATTCTTCGCCGGAGTAATCTCTTTGCGTGATCTTACCGGCTGCTTAATTCGTCTTCGCCTGATTCGTTGGTTTCAAAATTCGTCTCTCTCTTTCAATCGGAGGTTAATTGTTTTTCTGTTTGGGGGTCAAAGCGAAGATGGTGAACGCTATGGTGGAGAGAGCGACGAGCGAGATGCTGATCGGGCCTGATTGGGCTATGAACCTCGAGATCTGTGATATGCTCAATAGCGATCCAGCGTATGTTTCCCTCTGCTCCCTCCGATTTTGTTTTTGTTGTTATCTCTCTCTCTCTCTCTACCTTTTGTTTTCTATACTTCTCGATTAGTCTCCTGTAAACTATTGTAACTCTCTATACGGATTTGGATTTTTGGTTCAGTGAGAGAGAGAGAGAGAGAGTTAACAGTAAGATGGAAATCAAATTTCGTTTCTTTACCAGAGTTAGATATTTCCATGTTTTCTAGGACCAATTGGAATACTTGTGGCCTACTGTTTTGCTCAATTTAGTCATCTTTCATAGGGCTTTAATTGTAGAAGCTCTCAAGTTATTTTCTTTATATGCTTTGTGATTGGAAGAAGGAGATTTCAGTGTGTGTACTAACTGCACCAATACTATGTGATGTCTGAAACTGGTTCCTGTTTTGTAGGCAAGCAAAAGATGTTGTGAAAGGCATTAAAAAACGGATTGGTAGCAGGAATCCAAAAGCTCAGCTTCTTGCCTTAACTGTGAGCTCCTAGATAACTGTCTCTCCTTTTTATTTTCCTTGATGGCTACTTCATTGAAATAGCCACTGTTGTTTCTGAAACGGTGCATTTGGATAGCGTGTTTGTTTCACAAACCTCTTTTATTAGTGGAAGTTGACATGATCAGAGATTACTTGTTCATGATACTAATGTACATGATGAGGATTTTAATGACTTACAAGTTTTCTAACAAGAATGATATGCTGATAATTATTTTCACGTTTTTTCATCTTTCTTGTTTGTTTTGCAATGATAGTTATTCACTCATCGTCATGCTTTTTGTTATGTTCTAGCTGCTTGAGACAATAGTGAAGAACTGTGGTGACATGGTTCATATGCATGTGGCTGAGAAAGGTGTTATTCATGAGATGGTCCGGATAGTTAAGAAGAAGGTAATGGTTCTTCCAAATTGGTCTCTCTTTCTCTCTCCCTTGCTCTGCCTCTCTAATCCTAATTGGTCTGATGCATATAGCCGGACTTCCATGTCAAAGAGAAGATTCTGGTCCTTATCGATACATGGCAAGAGGCCTTTGGTGGCCCTAGGGCAAGATATCCACAATACTATGCAGGATACCAGGAATTGTTGGTATGTCTACATAATTTAGTTGTTTGATATACTTATTTTGGGTTTCATTTTTTTTTCCTTCAGTAGAGTAGTGTTTCTGATTCTGGGTGTCCAGATGTCTCATACTGAAATTTTATTACATCTCATAATGAATTCTTCTTAGATCCTTTTGTGAGTTCTGTTAGAAAATCTTCTACTACTCTTGCCTAACCACCAGTGACTCATGTCCCTTTCAGCGTGCTGGTGCTGTTTTCCCTCAGAGATCAGAGAGATCAGCTCCTGTGTTCACACCTCCTCAAACACAGCCTTTGACATCTTACCCTCCAAATCTTCGTAACGCTGGACCTGGTAATGATGTGCCTGAACCTTCAGCAGAGCCAGAATTTCCGACTCTAAGGTAGATATCTTCTGTTGCAACTCCGCAGTTTTAAGTTCATAAATTTTTAACAAAAGCATACAATATTTTGTTGGGAAAATTTCAACGTCCTTGCTATATCTAACAAATTGTCGTAATATATGTTTAGCTACTTTTTGTTCAACGTCCTTCCCTAGTTGGAAGCCTATATATAGGATGAATCGAAGTAAAGAGGAATCAAGAAAATAATCACACTTAAGCAAAAGCCTTCTAGCTTTTGAAAAATGCACGCATTTGCAGTAACGGAGTTTCAATTTTTTCTTGTAAGACTTAATAGGCATGTTCACTAGGGTCTGCTAGTTTTAACTTTGTGTCTGTTTGCTTGCTTTGTTTAGGACGTATATGTATGCCTTTGTTGCTCAGTATTTATTGCTTCTCAAAATTTTATTCTGCTGTATGTCAAATTCTTTTTCAGTTTGTCGGAGATTCAAAATGCAAAAGGTATCATGGATGTGCTTGCGGAGATGCTGAGTGCATTAGAGCCCGGAAACAAGGAGGTAACACGATTTAGTTGCAGAGTGTTTGAGCTACCTGTTTACAAGTGTAGGCTATAGCCCAAAATATACTAAATAATGATCATTCTTCTCGTTTTTGGATTTATTCAGGATCTCAAACAAGAGGTTATGGTCGATCTGGTGGAGCAGTGTCGTACATACAAACAAAGAGTGGTGCACCTCGTCAACTCGACTTCGTAAGAGCTCTTTATTTTCCTCTTCGGTTCCATTTGATTATCTCTTTCATGTCTCATATAAGTTATATTTCTTGGGGTACGAGACGATTTTTTTTTTTATTCTCATCTTCTAATATGCATACATAGTACCACTAGATTCAGCAGGAAATGATTCGTGTTTTGTGTGGGTTTTGGTTTATTATGGACGAGGGTGGGGAGAGGACTTCATTAAGAATTATCTGAAATCCGTACTTGTCTGAGTTAATGCTGCTACTTACTTCACGTTTCAGATAGTATCGTGTGGAATAATACAGTTAGAATTGCTATTATGCTTCAGACCTTATGTTTCTTTGTACTCTTCTTTACCTCGCAACTTTGTTTTTCAGGGACGAGTCTTTGTTATGTCAAGGTCTGGCTTTGAATGATGACTTGCAGCGTGTCTTAACCAATTATGAAGCAATTGCTTCTGGATTACCTGGAACTTCTTCTCAGATCGAGAAGCCCAAGTCCGAGACAGGAAAATCCCTTGTTGATGTTGATGGTCCACTTATTGATACAGGGGACAGCAGTAATCAGGCGAACGGGTACGTTCTACCAAACTTGACTGTTATGCACCCAAGAATGTTGGATAAAATCACCTATTTTTGGATATGGGTTACCGATCCTAGCTGCAATCTTGAGCTCGATATATGGCTTGCACGTCCAAACTATTACAATCTAGGATGTGAAAACGAAAAGTTACTTATGAATCTGGGAGTAACTTTATAATCATTTTAATATAAACGGTGTTAATTTGTCTCTTAACCAAGTAAGAACTGGGGTTTCAGGCCAAGTGACCTTGTAAAAGTTTTTTTTTTGTCTTATAACATAGCTATTGATTTATACTGTCCAACGTTTTCACAGAGCTACATCGAGCTCTGGTAACGGGGTTCTAAATCAGTTGGCCCTCCCTGCACCACCTGTAACTAATGGTTCAGCCAATTCCAAAATAGACCTCCTCAGTGGCGATGATCTTGCCCTTGTTCCTGTTGGACCTCCTCAGCCAGCAAGTCCGGTTGCATCAGATCAAAATGCACTCGCCCTTATCGACATGTTCTCAGATAATACTAATAATCCAAGTCCTGCAACTGCACCAAGTGGCAATCCAGCTCAGAATATTCCTTTGAATCCTCAAGGGCACCAACAACCAAATAGTCAAGCTGGAGAAGCTGGATTACAACAATCCAATGGATTTGCGCCTCAAGTGGGTTATTCGCAGTTTGAGCAGCCATCATACGGGCAAGGAGTCTCTTCTCCCTGGAGCAGTCAGCCTGCACAGCAACCAGTCCAGCCATCTTATGGTAATATATATAAACAGTTTTTGTTTTTCACACATCTGGAGATTAGATTGCAGTATGCCAATGTTTCTCTGGTTATGGCAACAAGGAGAAAGAATTTCCTTCTTTTGGATTCAGAAGAATCAGCTTCAATTGTGTCTCATGTCTAATCATTAATTGTTCTGTTTTTATGGTAATCTTGTAATATAAAGAAGGTGCCCAAGACAGTACGGCATTTCCACCTCCCCCATGGGAAGCTCAGCTCCAAGACTATAGTCCCTCTGCGGAGTCAGGAAGTCCGTTTTCTCCTGGAATGCATCCAACTCAGACTGCCTTCACACATGCTCAACCAGTTAACAACAACAATCCATATCCTCAAATTCCCCAAACCGGGCCACCAGTCAACAATAACAGTCCATATGCTCAAATGCCCCAAACAGGTCAAGCAGTTGCCAACATCAGTCCATATCCTCAAATTCCACAAAACGGCGTGTACATGCCAAACCAACCAAATCAGGCTCTTGGGTCAGGCTATCAACCACAGCAACAACAGCAGCAGCAGATGATGATGGCTCAGTACTATGCCCAACAGCAACAGCTACAGCAACAACAACAGCAACAGGCGTATGGAAACCAGATGGGAGGATACGGATATGGCTATAATCAACAGCAACAAGGAAGCAGCCCATATCTGGACCAGCAAATGTACGGTTTATCCATGAGAGACCAGACATCGCATCAGGTAGCATCATCATCATCTACCACATCTTATCTGCCTCCAATGAAACCTAAGAATAAACCAGAGGACAAGCTATTTGGGGATCTTGTGGACATCTCCAAATTCAAGCCTACAAAACCGACTTCCGGAAGAGCTGGTACCATGTGAAAATTCCTCCATCCATTCATCATTTACCAGTATTCATCTCCTCTATCCTCCTCAGCTAACTCTCTTTCTTCTCTTTGTTAAGCTTTTTTCATCATTGATTTTATTACCCTCTTGGGAGATAACATAGATATACATATGTGTTATGTTCTTCCTTATAATTTACCGTTGGTTATGGGTTTGTATATTTCTTGTAGAGAAAAGAAAACTGGAAAATCTTTTGTTGAGAACTCAGCGATTTGGGGTTTGTCTCGAGATTCTATTTTAGGACATTTTAATCTCTCATTTGTATTTTCAGACCTTTTATTTGTTATATCCATTGGCAATAAAGTTTGATATCAATTGGATGAGAGTTATGGTTCTTAAATTTGCCAAAAGGACAGTTTATGTTCTTTGTATATGATTGCAACCCTAATTCCATAGTCAATGGAGACATCAAAATGTCAAACTATGCTTGCATTATATAATCTCTTTCGACTCAATGATGTCAATTACCGAAAAAGTAGAAAGGAAGGATTTGTTTTGTTTGCGACTGTTGTTAGTTCTTATGTTGCTCGTCGTAAACAAGAAAAACCTGCCATTCGTTTGGGTTTTTGAAATCTAGTCTAACAGAAAGAAACAAGAGACAAATGAAGAAGAGTAAATCTAGTCCATTCATCATCATCAGTCTTTTGGATCGTGCATATATTAATTTGTATAAGAGTCTGTCTAACAAAATTGTCAATATGTCCGAGTGGTTAAGGAGATTGACTCGAAATCAATTGGGCTTTGCCCGCGCAGGTTCGAATCCTGCTGTTGACGTATTCTATTTTGTTTTCTTTTCAGCTCTCTTCAGAATTTTTGTAAATATTTTAAAAGGGAAAAAAATCTCAAAATACGATTTCAATTAAAATTGTAGAGATTCTCCTCACGTCTGTTTGTGAAATGTTGTCTCTAATAAATTTCCGTAAATTACTGAAAACAAGACACGAGAAATTGTTAATTTAACAAAATAAAAATACGTTACGTTTGGGGTTTGCCACGTAACTACTTACCGCCACACGTTCTCGTCCTTTTCTTCTTCCTCTCTGCATTCTTCACAGAGTTTGTCACCACCAACACCAAACACACAATTTCACATTCTTTTGCATATTTCTTCTTCTTCTTCCATTATGGAGATACGGAGCTTGATTGTTTCTATGAACCCTAATTTATCTTCCTTTGAGCTCTCTCGCCCTGTATCTCCTCTCACTCGCTCACTAGTTCCGTTCCGATCGACTAAACTAGTTCCCCGCTCCATTTCTAGGGTTTCGGCGTCGATCTCCACCCCGAATAGTGAAACTGACAAGATCTCCGTTAAACCTGTTTACGTCCCGACGTCTCCCAATCGCGAACTCCGGACTCCTCACAGTGGGTAAATTGATCCATTCCATTCCATTTCTCTTCTCTTGTTTGTTTTATTAAGCTCCAATTTCAGTTTCGTCTTTTAATTTATATGTTCTTCTTACGATCAGTGGGACTTAAAAAATTGCTCCTTTAAATGCTTCAGTATGTTTTGAGTATTACAAAGTTGTAAGATTTTATTTTTATTCATTTGGTGGCTCACCATTCGACGACTACTTTTGAATTTGAGTTTTTGAAAAATGCAATTTAACATCAGAGAGTTTTTTTTTTTATGGTTGATAACTTATTGTTTAACTTTTGAAAAATGCAGATACCATTTCGATGGAACACCTCGGAAGTTCTTCGAGGGATGGTATTTCAGGGTTTCCATCCCAGAGAAGAGGGAGAGTTTTTGTTTTATGTATTCTGTGGAGAATCCTGCATTTCGGCAGAGTTTGTCACCATTGGAAGTGGCTCTATATGGACCTAGATTCACTGGTGTTGGAGCTCAGATTCTTGGCGCTAATGATAAATATTTATGCCAATACGAACAAGACTCTCACAATTTCTGGGGAGGTAACTCCTTGACCCTTAAAATGCTGTGTCATGACAATAAGAAATCATATCTGAGTCTTTTCTCTACTTCTAGTACTAATGTTCGTTATTGTTGTTAAAGATCTAAGTCTTATCTGAATTTTGTTACATTTTGGTTCTGGTGCTTTCTCAACATGAATTTGTATATATGACTTTAAAGATTGCTTACCTAAAGTTTTTACTCATGCATAGATCGACATGAGCTAGTTTTGGGGAATACTTTTAGTGCTGTGCCAGGCGCAAAGGCTCCAAACAAGGAGGTTCCACCAGAGGTTCTCACTCCTCCCTTGTTGGTTACTTTGTTATCTGTTAAATAGTTTTCCAATTGTATCCGGATAGTGTTCTACTTCTCCTTGTAGAAAATCTCAAGTTTTTGTTACTCTTGCTATTCTCTTGGATGTTGATTTGTAAAGCATGTCGTTTTATTGTAGGAATTTAACAGAAGAGTGTCCGAAGGGTTCCAAGCTACTCCATTTTGGCATCAAGGTCACATTTGCGATGATGGCCGGTAATTATATGATTCTATGCACAACAAGAATTCACTATATTATAAATATTGGATATTGAGTATTTTTGTTGAAAATTTCTGTGTTTAAATCTGACTTGACTTGTTTTGTCAGTACTGACTATGCGGAAACTGTGAAATCTGCTCGTTGGGAGTATAGTACTCGTCCCGTTTACGGTTGGGGTGATGTTGGGGCCAAACAGAAGTCAACTGCAGGCTGGCCTGCAGCTTTTCCTGTATTTGAGCCTCATTGGCAGATATGCATGGCAGGAGGCCTTTCCACAGGTGTGAGCTTTGCTTGATTGACTTAAAGTTAATAAATAGACGGTTAAGTTTACTTGCCTAGTACTAACAGAAAATTAAGAAAGAAACCACCCTCTTTCTATCAGCAGAAACTGCTATTGTAGTTCTTATTTTTTCTCTTGTATTTGCAGGGTGGATAGAATGGGGCGGTGAAAGGTTTGAGTTTCGGGATGCACCTTCTTATTCAGAGAAGAATTGGGGTGGAGGCTTCCCAAGAAAATGGTTTTGGGTAAAACATTTCATCCTTTTGCTACATTTCTTGTTGCAGACTTTAGTTAGCTAGTGGACCTGTGTATACACCCACATGTAGTATACTTGTTTGATAGCTTTATTTGTCAATGTCTCTTTACAGGTCCAGTGTAATGTCTTTGAAGGGGCAACTGGAGAAGTTGCTTTAACCGCAGGTGGCGGGTTGAGGCAATTGCCTGGATTGACTGAGACCTATGAAAATGCTGCACTGGTATGCACTTATAAGATCTTCTTAAGCAATGACAGTGAGTATTAGAAGGCAGATAGTTTACAAAAGCTCTGGGCCCTTGTAAATCTGCAGGTTTGTGTACACTATGATGGAAAAATGTACGAGTTTGTTCCTTGGAATGGTGTTGTTAGATGGGAAATGTCTCCCTGGGGTTATTGGTATATAACTGCAGAGAACGAAAACCATGTGGTAAATTTGTTTTACTAGTTTCATTCAGTTTTACTTTTGACATCATATCATTCCCTTATGGCTAGATTCCAACACCCGATGAATGTCTTGTGACAGGTGGAACTAGAGGCAAGAACAAATGAAGCGGGTACACCTCTGCGTGCTCCTACCACAGAAGTTGGGCTAGCTACGGCTTGCAGAGATAGTTGTTACGGTGAATTGAAGTTGCAGATATGGGAACGGCTATATGATGGAAGTAAAGGCAAGGTATGTATGCTAATGTGATCCAATCCCTGTAGTTAAAAGTCTTAACAAATCCTAAGGCAGTGAAAGAAGATTATGAACGTTTGTTATGGTTAACAATGATGCAGGTGATATTAGAGACAAAGAGCTCAATGGCAGCAGTGGAGATAGGAGGAGGACCGTGGTTTGGGACATGGAAAGGAGATACGAGCAACACGCCCGAGCTACTAAAACAGGCTCTTCAGGTCCCATTGGATCTTGAAAGCGCCTTAGGTTTGGTCCCTTTCTTCAAGCCACCGGGTCTGTAACATTGATGAGTGTTTTGTTTGTTGATAGAGACCCATGTGATGAATGAAGCCTTAGTCATGTCATTGCTAGCTTCACTATTATGTATGTATGATTTTAGTTCGTTCGGTCCTTGTGGTAAATGATACGGGCCAGTGTAAAGTCTAGTTCAATAAAAGCCTTGAGTCGCATAATTTCAATTTCAAATTGCATCAGAATTTCATTTTTACTTTTTAGGTATTTCTTCTATTTTATTTTTTGTTTCTCCACTCATTGTTCCTAGGTAGAAACCACGATCTATAATGGATTGGTAATGATATAGGTTCGAATTGTTGGATATTGTATAACTATGAGTGGGAGGCAAAAAGGAGAAAAGAAGAAGTTCCTTAATATCGGCTCACTTTGTCTTAGCATCATTACAAATGCACTCTCTCTGGCTCCCACAATCTTACTTTTATTCTTCCTCACATAAATAAACCCTTCTTTCCGTTACACTCATATATATGTATAAACATTTTCTCACTTCTAAAATATAAAAACATTTGGTAATTTTGTTTTCCTAATAAAGAGTTAAGATCTATATATGAACTTAAAGCAGCATTTTTTTTCCAACAAAGCTTCAATTTAGGCAATAATTAGGACACAAATGGCAAAACCATCATTTTGTTTTATATATATTTAAACCCGCGAAACCCATTCGAGGCAGTCGAAAGAAAACAAAGAAAAAAGCAAAGTAAATCGTTAACATATTTTTTTTTTTTCTACTTGTGAGTTGTGAGCTTCTATCTCTGTTTTATTATTTATCATGTTATGTTTTTAAACTTATTAATACATGAGTTAAAGTTTTGGGAGTAGAATGATCTTAATAGAGTTGATGATGTTAGTGATCATGAATTATCTCCTAAGCTAAGAAAGACTTTTTGTAGCATTTTAGTTAAAATAAAAAGTTTCTATATCATAAATATACAATAAAACCTTTATTAAAGAAGATAAAACTTGACCAAACTGTATTTTATAATGTTTCTTTATGTATTAGTTATTAACAAAACAAAAAACGTAAATTACTTTGAAGTGTACGAAAAAATAAAAGAGGAATCAATTTTTCATATATAGCCAAAGTCACATAGTGATTCTTCTCCAATCAAATCTCTATCAACAATGACAAGCTTGCACAAAACCCTCTTCACACAAAATCCCACTACTTTAGATCAACGTAAGTTCTTTTTTTCTTTCCCTTAATTGATTACGTTAATCGGTCAAATTAATAGTGGATGTGTGATTTTGTTAGTCATGATGTGCCACACGGGAAGAGACAATTCATGGAAAAAACTAGAAAACATAGACGAAGAAGGTCCATCGACGGTGGCACGTGAAGTGAGGACGGCGTTACCACCGGAGACGCCAACGGAGATGATGGAGTTCTTGGGGAGATCATGGAGCATTTCCGCCGTCGAACTCACGAGAGCTTTTTTCAACAATTCCACTGCCGACACTAACTCTTTTCTTCTATCTACTATCGTTAACACCAACAAAGAAGACAGAGAAGATGAAGAAGATTCTACTTCCATGGCTTCTTCTCGTGACCTTGTAAGTCTACTCTCTTCCTATTTTCTGAACACTATTTGTTTAGTTATGAAAAATTCTACTAGATGGCAACATGCACTAGTATAAAACTTGAGTATATAAACCTACTATGATACTAAATGAACATCTTTTAAAATGTACGACGTGAAGAATGAGTTTATCTAAGCTTTTTTCTATTATTTGCTTATAGCAATTTAACGAAATTTCTACCTACTTAATTAAAATTGTAAATTGCTATTTATTCTGCATATTTTCCCTTCTGTTTTATCACACGGCCGCTCAAGTTTATTTTTAATTTGTTTTTGGGTAAAAGTAACTAAACTTTGCGCATGAAAACTTTTATGTGAGGTTTATGTATTATTTTTTTTGGTTTGTTGCTGACTTGTTGTTGAGTGTTATTAAAGAACTAAATCGATTTTACCTAAAGCGTAACTTTTGTTATAGGTTTTATTACTTAAATATTAATTTACACTTTCATTTTCAATGCTACAAGAAAAAGAACAGAAAATTTACAATTCTGATTCCATTTTTCAGCTGCTGCCACATGTGGGAAATAAGACCAGCCCTCCAATAACTCCAAGAACCGGTAGAGAAATGAAGGTATATATGATCTATTAAACCGGGGGGTTTCCGGTTTATCATTGTCTCAAATCAAATCATATCTTTATTAAAAGGAGTCGACGTAAAGAATGAAAAAAAGCTGGTTGGTTTCGGAACTTTTTCGTTGATTATAAAAATTAACCGAGAGAAAAGAGAAAGCATTATAATTGTCATGATGAAATCATGCAATTGTTTATTCAATCCATATCCTTTTCTTTTTGAAATAATAAAAAGGGTAACACAGTGAGTAATGTGCAATGAGCGGAAATTCTATGGTTAACTTTTTTTTACGTTCGAAATAATTGCTGACAAAAAGAAGGACTTCATTTGAGAAAACTCAAATATAATGTCAAACATCAATTTGGCTAGATCTACCCGTTACATGAATTCGGTTCTAGTTTTATTGGATTTTTAGATTCGGATTAATATGTTATGTCTGGAGAATATAATAATATATACTAGTCAATTAGACTACTCCTCGCCAAGTGACTATTACTAGATGATATATTATGAGAATCAAAACATATGAGCAAATATGAATAAAATCGTTGTGAATGATACAGCATTTGTACAAGAGCATGATAAGAGGAAGAACAATGGGAAGAAGATTAAAGGATCAGAAGGAGAAGAAGAAACAAGAGACCAGAACTCGCAACGCTGAGATTCACGCCGCGGTCTCTGTCGCAGGAGTAGCTGCAGTTGTTGCCGCAACCGCAGCATCTAACGCTATTGCGGCCGCAGAAGATGCGGTTGAATCAACAACCGTTGCAGCTGCAATGGCATCTGCAGCTGCTCTCATCGCTTCACATTGCATCGAGATAGCGGGAGAGATTGGGGCGGGTTATAACCAGATTGCCACGGCTGTTAGCTCCGCGACCAATGCTAGGACTAACGGAGACATTATGGCTTTAACGGCAAGTGCTGCAACAGGTATCATTTATTGTTTTCTCGCATAGTCTACCGCTTTCAAATGATACCCCATATGTGATTTTGAGGTTTTGTTGAGAGATTTTAGCGTTGCGAGGAGCTGCGATTCTAAGGTCACGAATGGAAAGGAACAACGAGAACAAAGCAATGCTATATGCAACAAAGGAGCACGTCGTAGAAATGGAAGAGAGAAATGTATTTGGAGCGATGACTTTCGTCTCTAGAGGAGAAGAGCTTCTCAAACGCACCCGCAAAGGTAACTTGTGCTCCAAGAAAACACCGTTTTGATCATGTGATGAATCTGTCAGGGTTAAGTTTCCGAGGATATTTGGTGACAGGGGATCTTCATTGGAAGCAAGTATCTTTTAACATCAATTCCAATTGGCAAGTAAGTTTTTTTTTTTTTTTTTTAAGAACTTTCATAAAAAAATGATATATATGATGTTCCTCATACTCATAGGCTCTTGATTTTGAAATAGGTGGTTCTTAAAATGAAGAGCAAACATGTGGGTGGAACTTTCACGAAGACGAAGAAATGTAAGCTTACATGACACAAGTTTCTAGCGAATTAGTGAATACCAAAGTTGATAGTCTTCTTAATTACCTTGTACAAACCAACATTCCCTTGGCGGTTTATTTGGATGCAGGCGTTGTCAATGGAGTGTGCCGAGATATACCCGAATGGGCACATAGAGGACGAGCAGATAAAATGGTAGAGCGAAGAGCCTACTTTGGGGTGAAAACAGTGGAAAGGGTGATTGAATTCGAATGTGGAAACAAAAGAGAGAAGCAAATGTGGATAGAGGGGATTCAACAGTTGCTTAACTCACTCGAAATCGGTTCTAGTGTTCAATGGAAACATTAGAGTTAGGATCAAATTAAAACACTATTTCACATTTGAACATCATGTAATAACGATTGATTTTTTTTTTCGATTTCACGTGTGTTGAAGAATGTATGTTTGTGTCTGGTGTAATAATATTTGACATTGATATTTATTTGTCACACTAACGACATTTATTATTTCCCGTCTTTCTCACTTTATCGATTTACAGCTGGATTTCTGAGTTTTTATTTCTTTCTTAAAAAGGAAAACAAATATAAGAAAATTAGAACTTAAAAAATTCCCTCTATCAGTCAAATGGAGTTCTTCGTCCTTCCGGTGGAAAATTCTCGGAAACGATTGAACTTCTGATAATCAAATCCGGTTCATGCGAGTTATGTAACATTTATCGGTAATATATCTTCCCACTCTACTGCAGTAATTCGAGTTCAATTTAGGATAGAATTGCTTTACAAATAAATTTGAGTTATCTTCTACTTCAGTCTTGTATTGTATCTTACAAGTTCATGGGTCAATTCAAGATCTCCCTTTTCATGTTTCCGAATCAATTTTCTTTTACTTGAGAGAACCAAAACTTAGCAGGATTCGCGTTTTCTTAATTTAATTTGTTTCGATTCAGCTCCGTTTGCTTCTTGTCGCTTCCAATTTCCCGACCAATGGGTGATAGATTTGTCCTAGCATAGAAAAAAATAAGATTAATTGATGTCTCAGATGTAAGATCCATTACAGTAAAATTCAGTTGTAACATCCAATTCGTGTGTTTGAATTCAATTCTCTGTTTTTTATTCTATCCTGCAGATCATTCGTTAAGATGGTGATATTGAGTTGTTTCATGGAGTCTACATGTTGAATTTGTGGCTACGAGAACATTTAGTATACGTTTGCCACCAGCAGAACCTAGTGGCTAAGTTTAGGAGTCAGAAAGCAATGAAATTGTTAAGATTTGCTGGTCTTGTTTTCATTTTTATCACAACCTTCCAGTTTGTGAACATACGTTATTATGGTGGTGATATATTCTCTTTATCTTCTCAAGATAAGTTTCCAGTATCAATTGATGTAAGCACAGAACCCGTAAGCACGTTGTCCGGTCCTGAAAGATTGAATTCTAGTAGTTCAAGATCCGTTGAGGTAGATGAAGAGGAAAGCACCGGTTTAAAAGAAGACCATGTGATTGGCTTTGATAAGAATGACACAGTTCAAGGCCATGATAGTTTCGTAGAGGATGTCAAAGATAAGGAAACTCTTGATTTGCTTCCAGGAACCAAGAGCAGCTCAAACGAGAGTTACGAGAAAATAGTAGAAGATGCTGATATTGCTTTTGAAAATATTAGGAAAATGGAGATTCTGGAGAGTAAGTCTGATCCTTCTGTTGATAATCTTTCCTCAGAGGTGAAAAAGTTTATGAATGTTTCAAATTCTGGGGTGGTTTCTATCACTGAGATGATGAATTTACTGCATCAAAGCCGCACTTCTCATGTCTCACTGGTATGTGTTTTTAGTCTCTGATTAGACAACCAATGCTCTTGTTTATACTAGTACACCTTTGTAGCTTATTATTTGTGTATTCTTGTATTTTTTCTGCAGAAAGTAAAACGGTCTTCCACAATTGATCATGAGCTGTTATATGCAAGAACTCAAATTGAGAACCCACCGCTGATAGAGAACGACCCTTTACTGCATACTCCTCTGTATTGGAATCTCTCCATGTTCAAAAGGTTTATAATGGCTCTACGCATTTCGATTGCTTTCTCCTATATCTAGGCATAGCTTTGGTTCTGCTCTTCCAACTGAGAATGTTATCACTAATTACAGAATCCTACTAGATATAGATAGACCATGATCACAAGAAACGCACTTTTTACTTATTTTAAACTTTACTTCAGTAGAGATGCTACAGTATTCCTTATGTGGCTCAGCTTTTTTTGTCTAATTGTTTCTTTGGATCTTTAATCTCTGTTTAGTATTTTCAGTTGTGAAGATTTTTATACTCCTCTGTTATGATGATTTCTGTCTTTGGTCATATTGGTATGAGTTTTGTCTAGCTGAGTCATGTCTCTTTTTCTATATTTTTTCACATTGCAGGAGCTATGAGCTAATGGAGAAAAAGCTCAAGGTATATGTCTACAGGGAAGGCAAAAGACCTGTACTGCATAAGCCGGTGCTGAAAGGAATATATGCTTCTGAAGGATGGTTTATGAAACAACTCAAGTCCAGCAGAACATTTGTCACAAAAGACCCTCGTAAAGCTCACCTATTTTATCTTCCTTTCAGCTCCAAAATGTTGGAAGAAACTCTGTATGTCCCAGGTTCTCACAGCGATAAGAATCTCATTCAGTTTTTGAAGAACTACCTGGACATGATTTCTTCCAAATATAGTTTCTGGAATAAAACTGGAGGATCAGATCATTTTCTGGTTGCTTGCCACGACTGGGTAAAAATTCTACTTTATCTACTATGTCACTGTTTTGTGATCTCGATGAAACCCATTTGATCCACTTTCTCTTTGTTTGTTAACCATGCTTTCAGGCTCCTTCCGAGACGAGGCAGTACATGGCCAAGTGCATCAGAGCATTATGCAATTCTGATGTTTCAGAAGGTTTTGTGTTCGGTAAAGATGTAGCTCTTCCTGAGACGACTATTCTTGTTCCTAGGAGACCGCTTAGGGCTCTCGGAGGCAAACCTGTTTCACAAAGGCAAATACTTGCCTTCTTTGCAGGCGGAATGCACGGTTACCTTAGACCTCTCCTATTGCAAAACTGGGGAGGAAACAGAGATCCAGACATGAAAATATTCAGTGAGATACCCAAATCTAAAGGGAAAAAGAGTTACATGGAGTACATGAAGAGCAGCAAGTATTGCATCTGCCCAAAAGGGCACGAAGTCAATAGCCCTCGGGTCGTGGAGGCATTGTTCTATGAGTGTGTCCCGGTTATCATATCCGATAACTTTGTACCTCCCTTCTTCGAAGTTCTGAATTGGGAGTCTTTTGCGGTATTTGTCTTGGAGAAAGATATTCCTGATTTGAAGAACATATTAGTGTCCATAACTGAGGAAAGGTATAGAGAGATGCAGATGAGAGTCAAGATGGTGCAGAAGCATTTCCTTTGGCATTCTAAACCTGAGAGATTCGATATATTTCATATGATACTTCACTCCATTTGGTACAATAGAGTTTTTCAAATTTAAAACCACAGAGTAGGTTTGTGACTGTAGAACAAGTAACTAACAGAGATTCATTCGTTAATATAGCAAAAAAGCAGGTTGCAAAACTCGCAATTGATATCTAGTTGCAGGTTATACACTATAAACCACTTAACCACCAAATCTTACACAGACGCCAATCACTTTACATTTTTCAGATTCCTTAGATATACTTGAGAGCTTTGATCTTCTTCAGATTATCTCCAACAATGTCTATACTTAAATTACAGCACTTGAACTTCAACAACGTTTTTTTCGTGTTCCCACAACAAGAAACACGTCCGAGTCAATATTGTTATGCTCCACTTCTGTGAATTAACCTTTTCAAAAGATTTTCATCGTAAATGGCAAACAAGCATATAATCATCAACTTCATGTTGCCGGTAGAAAGGGATCGATCATTAGGACCCAAAATAGCGAAATGAGCTTAAAGAATCTTCGATTTTTATTCATCTTTCTAAAAAGAACGCATACAATAATTGACTTGTGGATAGTCGACGACAAAAATTTGTCGGACACAATATAAAGATGGCATACTTTTCAATGGCTTAAAAAGATACGTATGACTATGCAGTTACTTTGGTTGGTCTGCATGGTTTTTTTTAATATCGAAAATGGAATATCTTTTTGTGTATATTGTGTCCTACGTTAAAGCCAGAACCCTATTTTGGACCAGATAGGTATTGCTTGTAACCATCATCTTGCACAAATTATTTCTAAAGAGGACCACATAATCGTAAATATATACATCCAAATTCATGATCACCAAGATGCTCAAATCCTCTTTAACTAATGGTGAAAAACAAGGCAACTCTTCAAACGTAAGGTGCTGTTAAAATTGATTAATAATTTTGGGCCTGAAGGCGGAAAGGTAAGCAGAAAGAACCTCAAAAATAAACTCGTCTCAATGCATGGCTTTCTTTCGTTAGCATTCTGTATATATGCAGGGCTCATACTTGAGGTCTCATTCTATCATTCCAATTCTGAGGCCACACTGATTTAATCTAGTTTTAACATAGTATATAGTTACTTTTAAATTCAGTTGTCAACTTTTGAATAATTGAATATCAGTGTCAACTTTACGACATATGTTTGTTTAAGAAAGTTCTCATTCTATTTAATATTTAATGTACTAGGTGATCACCCGCGCTACGCCGCGGTTTTTTCGGATTTTTTCGTATTGTTTAATTTAAATATAATTTTTATTTATCTAATTATTTACTCATGCAATAAACAATTATTTTTAGTTTCAAAAATATTTTTTCTAACAACATTCTCAACAATGCATCATACACATAATTCATAAATAACGTTTGTATTAAACCAACTTAACAGAGGGTAGTTTTGGATTCTAGAAACCTAAGAATTTGATGATGGAGCTCCTTACGTAATCTTCACTCTCAGTGATTTATTGTATAAATATCAATTTAAGAGAATATAAATATCAATTTAAGAGAATAACTTACTCAAATCATTAAGTAATCCAAGACTATTATATACTCGTATTTTGAGTTTGGATTACAAAAAAAAATCTTTGAGTATGAGAAAACTATTAAAATTGTTTTATTGAAAAATTATGTAATATTAAAATAAACTTAGTAATACTATAATTAAATATGTAAAATTAAATAATAAATATATCATTAACTTATAAATTAGAAGTTGAAGAACTTACATTAATTACTTAGTAGACACATGGCAAATGCTAAAGTGATGATGTGTTAATCATTTGGTGAGAGTTGGCCAACTTTCATATATATGATTAGTAATGTTTATTTACTAAAATTTTCTGTCTTGGAACACAATTTTCCTGTTTTCGTATTTAGTTGTAGTCTTTTTTTTGTCGTTTAGTTATAGTTTATTACATTCGAAGATAGTTAATTATATTCACATATATAGAATTAAAATCTAATGATACGCAAATTCGAAAAAATTATTGTTCCCGAGGAAATAAAACACGTGGAAGTACAATCCAACTTTAATAGAAGAAGCAAAAAAAAACGATTATCAGCAAAATCTTGTAGAATTTGATTGGAAATACAATAACACACAATCAAAAGAAAGTATTGATGTGGGTATATACAACTGTCAACATATTTTCGTGTATTCGTTCTCTTAGATTCCAGTTTGATGAATTCAAAATCTCCTATAATGTGTTATTGAACAAGTTATCCAAACCACAGATGGTGACACCGACATCACCAACCAAGCTCTGAAATCAGTTAGGGAAAAAGGTAAAAGAGACTGAAAAACCATCTCCCATATTACGACCCTAATTTATCTGTTAGACATATTATTAAATCACTAGTATATTTTCTCTATCAATGGTTGCTACACTACTTAATCTTGGTCGCTAGAAAAATTGGCGTGTATAAACATGTAAATGGTCAATTATTTGAGACATAGCTTTTCATGTTTCTGAAGATTTTGTTTTTTCCTTTGGTCTCGTTCGTGTGAAGAGACATATTCGCTTTCCTCTCCTTCGCTCTAGTTCTTCCATCTCATGTCACAGCTTTTTCAAGTCTTACTGGTTTTGTATTTTCTTTTGTCGACTAGTCAGTCAGTAATATTATACTTTTTACTACGAATAGACATACTTAAATATAATACCTTATAATATGGTGGCAGGGTGTAATAATTGAATCACGTGAGCCCTTGGTTGGTCACGGTTCGGAAACGTGTTACGCGGTTCGTGAATCGTAGTCAAAAAGGGGTCCAAGCTGTCGAGAACACGAACAGTATAGGCTATACTGTATAGCTTAGCTAGACAGCTGGATTATTTTGTTCCGTACGACTTATTTTTGTTCTTCTTCAACATTTGTCGACTTCTTCACTCTCTCTCTTTATACTTGTACTATAATAGTATTTTAATTCGGAATTAATTGTGGCATTTATTAAAATCCATTCAATATTTTGGGCTGTTGATATCTGATTCCAGCTCATAAACTATTAGTGGGTGGGATCGGAGAAGGAACCAACAAAAAAAAAAAGTTGACGCCGACAAATAGAAAATCTAGAGAAAAATTTGTGCGAGTTTGGAGGTCCTAGAGGAGGAAGATATAAAGAATTGTGCGTAAGGGACAAATATATACAAGTGGTTATTCCGTGTTAAGACGATTTCAATTGATAAGCAATACTTTCTTTCTTTTTTTTGTCATAGAAGAATCATATCATATATCAAAACTTCGTAACACATCCACACACACATCAAAAAAGAGAGATTGAGTGCATCTGTTATCTGTATTGGCTAAGATATTTAAGAATTAAGTGAAGCCCTTATTATAGCCAATAAGCCATATAACATTCGTGCATGGTATATAAGATATCGCGCATATTAATTGATTCATAGTACATACAACTTTGTTAAGAATTTTCTATTGATTTGATAAGCTACAGTGCGTATTCAGCCTTTATCCGTTCTTATGAGTTTCTTACTACATTCTGAAAAAGTAAACAGTTCTGCAAATATAGAAAAGATGAACTTCAAATCTTTTTTAGAAAGCTAAAAAAAAAAAAAAACTAAACTTGAAAAGTCCGAGTTATCACTATTTGAGATTGTCGACATTATTGATGATGTAGTAATGGAACAACTTTATAAATATGAAAGCTTTTTGAGAACCCTACCACCGAAGGAAATATAGAAAAGAAAACGACTTCTTCATAATATAATTATAATTTTTCAATAGATACATTTCAATGATAGTATATATTTTGCATGATAATCTCACCTTGGATGATTAATAGTTATTAATCATCATCTGTCCTGACGGACAAAAGTATGTAAAAAAAAAAACATGTCGCGAGTATATGCAATTATTTTTATAAAATTATTATATACATTAATTTCAGTTTGCATAGTCATTAAAATGAGACAACAAAGGAAACTAGGTACATTAGAATAAGTTTACATAGTACTATTAAAAAAAAAAATAACTCTACTAGTTGACTTTAGATTGTTCGTGTTATCATAAATGTAGGTTTTAGGGGTAATGTTAATGAAGTTTTTAAAATTTATTAATGAAGATTTAAGAAAATTGTACATGTCCTCTATTTTAGGGTTTCTTGGAACGAATTGAGCGGTTAAAGAAGGCGTGATTTAATGCATATAAAGTACGTACTTGATACTTGGTAGCTAGAAGTTAGTACGCCCTGCTCCTAGGGTTGCCGACTTGACCAATTCATTTATGTTTCTTGTAAAATACATTTTGGAGTAATAACCAAGATATTTAAAACAAATTCTTTCTACTTATGAGTTCAATAAAAATCCAACAGAACTGGTGACTATATGTACTCTACCGTAGATTCCAGTCCTTGCACACGTTACAATGTCTTACACAAATGAATGCAGAAATAAATATCTATACGAGCTTGTATAAGTCGTCACATCAAAAAAATAAGAAGAAGCAAAAGATTAGAAAAACATCATCTCGTGTTTCGCGTTAGAAAATGAAAAACGAAAAGATACTTTAAAATTGTAGTTAACATTATACACACCAACCTCGTAGATAATCTATATAACCTATGGGCCCTCTGGTCTGTTTCCACCACGTATACCGTATACGAGAGTATGTATATAATGTAATGTTAAAATCTTAAATTGATTTCATAAATCATAGAGAGAGAGAGAGAGAGAGAGAGAGAGTTTGGAAACATTCCAAAACCAGAACTCGATATTATTTCACCAAAGAATGATAGAAACAAGAACTATCTTTTTATAAAACTCTTTACACCCCAAAAGAAAATGTCTCACTCGTTTTGCCTTATAATATTTCTTTCAACAACAACCCAAATCTACAAAAAATCCCAATAAAAAAAAACTTCAGTCTGTTTGACATTTTGTCGAACACTTGGACGGCATCACAAAAAGCTCTAAACTTTCTGACTACCAATGGCGGATTCGTCTTCCGACAAGGAGAAGAAGGAAAATAATAAGCAGCCCGTGTATCGTGGAGTCCGTATGAGGAGCTGGGGAAAATGGGTATCGGAGATTCGCGAACCGAGGAAGAAATCGAGAATCTGGCTCGGGACTTTTCCGACGGCGGAGATGGCTATGCGTGCTCACGACGTGGCGGCTATGAGTATCAAAGGAACTTCAGCCATTCTCAATTTCCCTGAGCTCTCTAAACTTCTTCCCCGACCCGTTTCGCTCAGCCCTCGTGACGTCAGAGCTGCGGCGACCAAAGCTGCTCTCATGGACTTCGATACGACGGCGTTTCGTTCGGATACTGAGACTAGCGAAACGACGACGTCGAATAAAATGTCAGAGAGTAGTGAGAGTAACGAAACGGTGTCGTTCTCATCGTCGTCTTGGTCCTCTGTTACGAGCATTGAGGAAAGTACAGTCTCCGACGATCTTGACGAGATCGTAAAGTTACCGAGTCTAGGAACGAGCCTAAACGAGTCGAACGAGTTCGTGATATTTGACTCGTTGGAGGATTTGGTGTACATGCCTCGGTGGTTAAGCGGTACGGAAGAAGAAGTTTTTACGTATAATAACAATGATTCTTCGTTGAATTACTCATCAGTTTTCGAATCTTGGAAACATTTTCCCTGAGAAAAGAAAGAAGCCATATTTTCTCTCTCTTTTTCGCCATTTTTGGTTTTAAGTTTTTTGATGGGATTCTCTCTGTTTTTGCTATGCGTGAGATATCTCTCTTTGTGGAATAGATAACTTTTCTGTTGAAAATCTCCTAAGTCTGTGAAATGAACGACGATGGAAATGTAAGTGTGTATATTAGCCCGAAATAATGACTGTATACATTCTTTTTTGCAAGATCATTAGAAAAAAATAAATAGGAAATGTGGTTTGTATTAGAGTATAGAATTGATTAAGATCGGTTTAGATCATCAATATCGGTTTAATGTCTGTGAACCAGAACCCTCTCATTGTATAAGAGGCTTCAATGTAATATTTCCTAAGCAAGATAATGAGAATGATCGTTTGTTTTTTTTGCCCCCTAACAAACTTTTTTTTATTCCGTTAATTGTCTAACAGTTTGTGTTGACGCAATGCCCCAAAATATGTAGCATAGTTTGTACTAATGTTATTGCTAAGTCACTCACTATCCAGGTTCAGATTCAGTTAAGTATGCATGTGTGAATTGTTGGAAAACTAATATATAGGACCGGAATGTGGTCTCCCAGCTTATTTTGATTTTTGACAAATACCCATTTCACAACAATTCAAACTTTCACATTTAACAAATTTCAAACAAGTACTTGATTATTGATGCATCATTTAAATTTTAAAGCTTCTACAGAGATAATATACTATGCTCATAGTTAAATACAACTAGAAAATATCTAATGTGTACTACAACAAGGAATTAAATAATTTTTGAATGCTAATCTTAATCAAATACTAGTAGAAGACATATATTTCTCGATTAATCAAATATCTTGCTACTCCAAAGAAATCAGAGCACTTGACAGAGTAATTCATTAACTCTGTCCAGTAAGCCTCTTTTACTCGAGGGATTGTGATTCTATGGCAACACTTATTAACAACCTTGTTTATTACAACACTTTATTTACCTTGTTTTGCAATCCATTTGCAACAATTTATATGGAAAGTTTTTGTCCGTTCATCTTATCTATAACAAAGGTAGCTAATCAGTATGTAATAATTGCCAATCTGTCTAGTTATTCTTTAATCCATGCCTTTGATCTCTAAACTATTTTATTAAGAGAGAGAGATTTGATAAATAAATTGGTGTCGTATGGTTTAGAGAAATAACTGTATCATGTAAGCTGATCACGCTGACAGTGAATTTATAAAGGAAAGAGACGTTTTACGTTTTGTTTTAATCGTTCCATGAAATTGCGAAGGGCAAGGTCCACGTATATATTTATTTGCTTTGTGGAAGGCATAATTCTGCTTTTAAGTTGTCTCCATGGAAAGAAAAAAAAATATTCACTTTGAAAAAACAAAAAGAAAAAGAAGATATGGACAGAAGTGAAGACATATTTTGATTGGTTCAATTATCGCTCTCTAGTCTCATTGTTCTATTCCCAACTACACATATCAATACTATTTGTTTCATTTCCTGTCCTCTAAAAAGAAAGCAAGGACGAATCATTGGCCGATGATAGTACTGATCAAGATATGAGTAGGACCTTAAATCCACCGTTTAAGTAGACTAAACATTTTAAGTGTGCGTCTAAGATTTTAACGGATCCACATATATAAATCTGTTGGATCCAATTACATTTGTTATTTTGATCATTCACAGTGATTTATCTTACTATTAGTCGGATCGTAGCTACTGTATGCTAACAATTGGCATACATAAAAAAAAAAAAAAAAAAGGCATTGATGCAAATGAAGAGGGAATCTCTTAGAAACCCGGTGGTAAACAGTAGTTTGTTCTTTAATTTCAAAATTAGTACTCAAATACATGTGTTTAGCAGATCATTTAACATGTCAAATTTGAAACTAGAAAATCTTTAATTTGTAATGGACCATTCTCTTGTAGTATATTAAATCTTAAATGCACCGTCCAAAAAAAACACAACACAAACCCTTAAATGCATGCAAGTCATGTCTATTGACAAATGGGAGAGTATATGTGAAAGTTTAAAAAGAAGAAGAAGCTTACTTACAAGTCTACATCAAAATTCACAAGTGGTGAAATCAAGAGCTGGGATACACGCATCATATTTAAGTTTAGAATCCATATAATTCACAAGTGGGTTTTCTTATTGGGTTATGATCAGATTAGTCGCATAAAATCTCTTCGCATGAATTATTGCGTTTAACTTTCCAGCAACACTTTTTAGTGAAATCCTATTCACTTTATGTTTCTATAATTCTATTCACTGACAGCGAAATCCTAACAAGACTGGCTCCATGTGTATTTAGTGAGTTTTTCCATATTTCAACTGTTGTGTGTCGGTGTTATTTTTGTTTTGTTTTATGCTATCATAGCTTGGTGAATTCTTATTTTCAAGACGTTGTTATGTCGCATTACGATTAGTGTCTTCAAGTATCAGAAGAGTTTGAAATAATCCAGTTTTTTCTCAAAGTTGAAATGATACCTATATATTCATGGTATATAATATATTGTGAAAAAAAGAAAATATTTTGAAGCAAATGAATGCGATGTTCCTTCGACTAGAATCCCTCCTAGCAGCCAGAAGACAATGTGTTCTCTGCTTCGGTTGGCTCAGTTTGTAATAAAAGACCCACCGATGGGCTTGGGCTTGGGCTTATTGGATCACGGCATAAGTATAATTTATGTTTGCAATACTAAGTACTAACCACTTCATTGATTTTAGTTCATAACATGCTCCATCACGCATCTACCTTTTGATGATATGGCTTCTGCACAGCAACTTGAAAATTATTATATTACTATACCTAACGGGCTTTACCGCCCCATATCCACATGCGTTCTTTAGATCGGAGCACAAACCCAAATTATATTATAGTAACATGATCATACTGCTTATGGATATCAATCTATGGCGTATATATGCCCACATGGACCATGGTGAAAAAAGAAATATCGAAAGCAAAGATCAGCAGATTGAGCCGTAGTCCAAAATCCTTCACCTAATTTGTAGAAATTATTATATCGAAGATAAAAAGTTTCGCATCCTTTTTGAGAAAGAATTTAATCTAATAGTATTACACATAGGAAACAGTTTCTTGGTATCAGATTAAAAAGTTGGAAAGATTTCTTAGCGTGAAATAATTCGTATATTGTATACCACATCTCATAAAATGCTGTTAATAAGTTTCATCTTAATTGCAAAAATAAATAATACTATTAGATTAAATTGGTGGTCGGAAATCCCTTTGTTGTCTTGTAGTCGGTGAACAGATTGATGGACTCTGTTTTCTTCTAGTTTTGGAGATTTCTATTTTTGTTTCCGTAAAACCGTTAGGATTTGGGATCGATGGTTTTGCTTCTGGGATGGTCTTACTCTTTCCTATAATACATGATCATTCGAAATACGAGAGTTGACCAACGGAAACAAATAGTACAAAATGAATCAGTTCATATAATATCTTCAATAATATCCCTAAGGCGCACCAGTTGAACTATTAATTGAATTTTGCAGTCTTAGGAATGATAATTAAAGAACTTCCAGCAAAGATGCAACTTCCTACGACATTCACCTAACACCAAATTTAAAAATATGTAGAATTTTAACCTGTCTGTTTCCATTCATGAGTATCATAGTAGTAGTACTATAAATTATAAAATAAAGAAAGAGAAACCCTAGCTGATAAAGTTAGTGCTGTAGAAATAACTTTTTACTGTTTTAGTTTCATATACCGACAAATTTGTTAAAACTAATAAAAACAATTATGCCCACTAATATTGTTGGACAATACTAATATGTGGAAATGAGTGTGTTTAACTCTGTACAACAAACTAGTTACGTTATTTCATGATTTTCATAAAAACACGAAATTTTTATTTCAGAGTTTTCGTCCTCGACCTTATGAATACATCATAAATTCAAACTGTACTGTATAAGTTTGTTAAAGAGCTGTATCTTCTGTTTCCTCTAATGAATCTCTCTTAATATA